>NC_056625.2:247427092-248027092 GCF_002870075.4 Lactuca sativa
ATATATATATATATATATATATATACATATGATTTAGCTAGTCTTACTATTAGTAGGCCTCATTCACGAATCCGATTTATAAGGGGCGTATAAGGAAATTTCCTATAAAATGGCGATTGAATGGGTGTCCACTCTCACCCACCAATTCCTAGTGGAGATTCGTTAGCCGAATGTGTAGGATAGGGCAACTAATTCCTCATTATAAGTATAATGATTAATAAAATAACTAAATGTTTTTAGAAAATTCTCAATCTTAGTTACTTTAGGAAAAATATGAAATTCTATGTTATTCCATAAAATTACACTTTGCACCTTGCCAACTTGTTAGTAGAGTGTGTGGGACTAGCTTGGGTGGCAAAGGGTGGCTCGATGTTTGTTATAGACTAATCGAGCGTGTGTGGTTTACCGATACATTGGTCAGGTGGTAAATGCCATCGAGAGCACCATTTACATTTGCATGGTTATTCACACCTTGTTTGTGATCCTCGGTATCTCAGTCACAAACTTGAAGGGCATAATCGAGATTTAAACATGTCATTGAAAATTTCAATGAATCTCAAAAGAATATAGGAGTTTCAATACATTAATTATTTGTTTAATTAAATTATTTGTAATTTGATCTAGTATGTTTTCAAAAGTTCAAAACTTGCCCTCAAGTTTTGGAATTTAATTATTTTTTGTTGGTTAAAACTTTAATTTTGAAATATTTAAATTCTAAACCCTAGAATCTTATAAGTTTAAAATTCGACCCTTATACTATTATTATATTATAAGATATATATATATATATATATATATATATATATATATATATATATATATATATATATATATATAAGATTAAGCTAGTTCTTACCATTAGTAGGCCTCATTCACGAAGCCGATCTATAAGGGGGTATAAGGAAATTACTTATAAAATGGTGATTGAATGGTTGTCCACTCTCACCCACCACTTCCTTGATTGGTGGGGGGTCGTTAGCCGAACTGGTAAGGATAGGGCAACTAATTCCTCATTATAAGTATAATGATTAATAAAATAACTAAATGTTTTTACCAAATTCCCAATCATAGATACTTTAGGAAAAGTGTGAAATTGTATGTTATTCCATGAAATTACACTTTGCACCTTGCCAAGTCGTTAGTGGAGCGTGTGTGGCTAACCGACACACTAACTTGGGACTAGCTTGGGTGGCAAAGGGTGGCTCGATGTTTATCATAGACTAATGGAGCGTGTGTGGTTTACCGACACATTGGTCAGGTGGTAAATGACATTGAGAGCACCAAGTACATTTACATGGTTATTCACACATTGTTTGTGATTCTCGGTATCCCAGTCATAAACTTGAAGGGCATAATCGAGATTTAAACATGTCATTGAAAAGTTCAATGAATCTCAAAAGAATATAGGAGTTTCAATACATTATTTTTTTGTTTAATTAAATTATTTGTAATTTGATCTAGTATGTTTTGAAAAGTTCAAAACTTGCCCTCAAGTTTTGGAATTAATTTTTTTTCTTGGTTAAAAGTTTAATTTTGAAATATTTAAATTCTAAACTCTAGAATTTTACAAGTTTAAATTCGACCCTTATACTATTATTATATTGTAAGATTTATATATATATATATATATATATATATATATATATATATATATATATATATATATATATATATTTATAGACAACGGTGGGATCGGCGACTACCTCATCTCGTCCCATAGATAGAAATCTCCCGGTGTTGCCAGTTGTTGCTGCCTTGGGGCAGTTTCTCTTGAAGTGCCCGACTTCACCACAACCGTAGCAGTCCTGACCGACACACAATCCGGAAGTTTGATTGGTTGATTGGGTTGGTGCTTTGCAGAATCGAATCGTATGCCCCTTTTTACTACAATTGGAGCACGACGGTTCACGACATGGACCAGGGTTATGGTGGAAGTTACAGTTGTCACATCGAGGAAGGGTACCAGCATACCTACTGGTAGGTGTTTGAGCTGAAGAAGCGACAGCAGAAACAACAACAAGAATAGTAGCAGGGTGGACTGCCACGATTTGCTTCTTCTTTGAGGGCTCTTTGGAAGATTGACCCTTTTTCTTCTTCCAAAATTTTCTTTTCTCACCACTCCTTTTTGCCGGTTCAGGAGCGGTGGCCACTTCATCTAGATCATCCCCATGGTTGATCAGGGTTTGCACCAGGCATTTAGCACTGTCGAAAGTGTTTGGCTTCGCAGCCAAAACATAACCCTTGGTTGGCGGGGTCAATCCCCAGATGAATCTTTCAATATTTTTACTTTTCGATGTAACCATTCCCGGACAGAGAAGCGCCAGGTCTTCAAATCTGGAGGTGTAAGCAGCGACATCGGAATCCTTCATTTTAAGGTTCCAGAGTTCATGTTCCAACTTCTGCATTTCGCCCCGTGGGCAGTATTCAGCAAGTAGAAGTTCTTTCATGCTCTCCCAAACGATAGCATTGGCTACAGGTAGGGTTAAGGATTTGACTCGGCCATTCCACCAAGTCAGAGCTTTATCGGTGAAAGTGCAGGCGGCGAACTTCACCTTGTGAGATTCAGAACAGGCACATATTTCGAAAATAGACTCGATCTTCTCAAACCATTGAGTCATAGCAATAATACCTCCAATGCCATTGAAAGATGTGGGTTTCGCGTTCATATAATCTTTGTAGGAACACTCCTTCCGGTGCCCCTGACTACCTTCCTAGTTTTGAGGCTGAGTACCACCTCCTGGCCCACATGAACCATCGGGGTTCATTTGTGACATGGCAGCAGCCACATCAGCAGTAACGACTGCTTGGAACATAGCGGCATCAAATGGAGAGGGAGGTGGTGGTGGAGGAGGATTGTTGTTCTTTGAGCTGCGTCTTTTCCTTGAAGGCATCTTGATCTAAAATGATTAGCAAGGAGAGGATGGTAAGTCCTCTGAATTGAATCAAGAGATATGGAACAAGAGATATCTCATTATGACAGATAGAGTGTTCTACTACGCGATAATATATAGAAAAACTATCAAAGCAAGGAAATTTTATCGCTATGGGGAATGAGTAGCAACAATTGAACAAGGATTTCTATAACAAAGTTGGCTCTAGAAAATACTCCCATAGTATTTATGTTTCGCTACAACGATGACTCATTTCTTAGATATTAGGTAAGTTTTAGGCTTGCTGCACATCATAGTCATTCCCAAGCACATGTTGGCCATGTCTCGAATGAATATAGTTGATCAGGCTATATTGACCCTAGACACGACTACATAACTGTCCAGGTTTAACCATAATGTACAACACCCAATTACTTATGTTTTGTTCTACTCGAGGTTACGGTTTCTGGCGTTTAGGTATTCTTGTATACTTGGAGTAAAAATACTTATATTTTTAAAGTATACTTTTAGTTCAGAGTACTTCGTCCCCTTTGTGTTTATAGTTATATAAGATGTAAGGTTTGGTATACTTAGTTCACTATAAACAAGGTCTCTGATACCAATCTGTCTCACCCTGAAACCGATGGTGGAAATGTTCCTGGGCGGAGGACGTCATGTAAAGTATCACAACTAGTGCACATAGTAAGCATAGTAAACACAACCATTACATTACATAGGAATATTTACATTTGTTTGAAAGCAAAGTAATACATGTTTTATATATACATCAGTATATCAAAAGTAAAGACGAGACTCCTATATGCTCCATCTTCTCCAAAAGAAAGCGGGTTACCTGTCTAACGTGAACTTGAGAATACAAGCATTTTTAGAAATATCAGCATAAAACGGGTGAGTTCATAAGCGGTTTGTTTCTGTGAAAGAAAAAGTTCCTTTAAGTTTGCAAAAAGTTTTTTCCCAAGAAAATCCCATATTTTCTTATAAAATAAGTGTGGTTATCCATTTGTTAAGCAGTCTGTTTATGACAAGTCAAGTTAACTTATCCCAGGAGAAACCCTTATTTTCCTTAAAAGTAGGTGATTGGTTATCGATCCAGAATGAAAAGTACAAGTATCTACCATACTTGCAATGTTAAATAAAATTTCCCTGAAAGATTAGTTATCCTTGAAAAGTACATTAGTTTTAACACATATATAAAACTAATAAGTAGGTTGTGAACTAATACCTAAGGGTATTACTAATACCCTCTAGTAATCAAAACAATTATTACTTTCAGGTTAGTTCACTAGGTTCGTTATTACTTAAGAGTAAATCTCCATTATCTAAGTTGCGAGTTCCATAACCATACAATAACTAGATATGGCGCGTAACGGGGCCAATATCATTTATGACTTTTTTCACCCGTAGACCTGTCGGTCCCACTATAGCTAGCAGCAAGGTGCGGGGTAGTCAGCCCCGTATAGATCTATACACTAAAGTCACTACAGGGGCGGTCCTCCACTCACGTATCCCTGTGGAGTCTTTCAGAGGACGTGTCTCCAATGTTAAGAATAACGAATTTACAAGTAATAATACGGAAAAATCCAATTTTATGAATGGCATGAAATCCTTCGTGAAATATAAAATATAACATTTTACAATAAGTTTCACAGTTAGTTTGAAAACTAGCTCTGCAAGTTAAACGGTTGGTTAATACGGATTTTAGTGTAAAAAGCATACTAAACATGTAACATTTCATACGAAATAATAAGTTTTGAGTACAAGAATCCTTGTACTTTCGCTTGTATTCTCCCCCTGAAAACATGAAAAGTATGGAAAATGGTGTAGGGTATGAACCTACCAGACGAGAAAAGTGTCGGGTAGGATGCTAAGTATCAGTTTAAGGCTTGAACATGCGCGAGGTTCGATCACACCCCGAAACCGATGGCAGAAACATTCCGGGGCGGAGGACGTCATGTATATCGCAACCAATGTATATAGTGAGCGTATTAAACACAAAACATTACAATACATAGAATTATTACATTTTTATGAAGTCAAACTGTTACAAGTGTTATTCATATATATCATATGAACAAAAGTTTAGAAGAGTCTTCTATACGTTCCGTCTTCTCCAAAAGATCGCAATGTACCTATCTAATGCGGACCTGAGAATACAAGCAATTTAAAAATCAGCATTAAGCTGGTGAGTTCATAAGCAGTTTGTTTTTCTGAAAATGAATGAATTTCCTTTAGTTTTCTGTAAAAGTTATGAATCTAAGAAAATCCCATATTTTCTTAAAAGTAAAGTTTAGTTATCCATTAGTTACACGGTCTAGTTATGAACAGTTCAGTTATCCCATGAAAAACCCTTATTTTCCTAAAAGTAAAGTTTAGTTATCCATTAGTTACACGGTGTAGGTAAGATCAGTCCAGTTATCCCAGGAAAAACCCTTATTTTCCTAAAATTTTGTGTTTGGTTATCGACTCCAAATATAATGTACAAGTATCTACCATACTTAAAATGTTTGTGTGAAGTTTCCTGAAATCCTGGTTATCCTTGAAATGTATGTTAGTTTTAACACGTATATAAAACTATTGTGCGGAAAGTAAACTAATTCTTAAGGTTATTAGCTTACTAAATTCATTATTACCAACAAGTAAATCTCCGTTATCTAAATTGCGAGTTCCATAACCATACAATAGACTAAATATGGTAATAAGTAGTCCATCAGCAATTTATGACTTTCGTCACCCTTGAACCTTTCGGCTTGGCTGTAGCTAGCAGCCAGGTGCGGGGTAGTCAGCCCCGTATAGATCTATACACTCAAGTCACGCTCTCCCTCCAGGAGATTCTGGTTACAGGGGCGGTCCTCCACCCGCGTATCTTTGTGGAGTGTTACAAAATACATGTCTCCAACTATTAAGATTAACGAATTTACAAGTAATAATGCGGAAAATCCTGTTTTAAGTTCTACTTACAAAAGGAACCCTCCACTCGCATATCTCTGTGGAGTGTTACCGAGGACGTGTCTAAAGTTCTAAGTTTAATGGATTTTAACAATAATGAATGGAAAATCATTTGCGAAAATTACAATGTAACACTATGTAATAAGATTTGCAATCAGTTGAAAACTAACTCTGCAAGTCAAACGGTTGGTTAATACGGTTTCAATTGTTAAAAGCATATGGAATATGAAACATTTCAAATGAAATAATAAGTTTGAGTACAAAATATCCTTGTACTTTTTGTTGTATCCCCCCCTGAAAACATTGAAAACACGAAAAAAGGTGTAGGGGTATGAACTCACTAGACGAGAATTGTGTTGGTTTGGATGCTAAACGTCAGTTTAGTGCTTGAACATGTACGAGCTTCCTATGTAATGTCAAAAGATACACATTTGTATCTAATTAGGCTTTGTACCACTAATTAGTTGAGGATATACACTTTGACACGCGAAAACACTTCAACTCAAGTGTTCGGAGTGACCCGGGTGGCAATTATGGATGTGTAGGACCTAGATAAGGAGTTTACTCTTCAAGAGTAAGCCCTTAGGGAGTTTAAGGTCCAATGACCATATCCCCATGATTTTATGGCTGCAAACTCATGGGTGGAGTGTTCTTGGGTGCTAAGTGGTCTTACAATGCACAAGGGAAGGTTCTAGGGTTGATTCCATGGCTTAAGAAGTGATTGGGACTTAAATTAACTTAGGAAAAAGAGTTTACGGTCTAAGAAGATGTTCTTGGTGAGTTTACTACCATAAACACATGATTTTACGGCTGTAAACTCATGTTTGTCCGTGAATAATGTGTTTTGGTGGTTGTAGGTTAAGCATACAAAGTTCTAGGTCCAATTCTAAGCCATACAAGGTGTTAAGGGCACTTTAACACTCTTTGGAGGAGTTTATGGTCTAAGAAGGGGTGTTTATGGTCCAAGAATGTTCTTGGGCCGCAAACTCAAGTGTGAATCATTTGTGTGTGTTTTGGTGCGTCTCATGAAGGAATATAAGGTTCTATGAACTCATGGAAGCTCATAGAAGCTTTTGGAGGTGTTTAAGGGAAATTTAACACCTTAAAAGGTGTTTCTTGTCTATGAGTAAGGGTTTACGGTCCAAGCATGTTCTTGGACCGTAAATTCAAGTTTACCCCTTAAATGCTAAGATTTTGGTGCTCTAAGTCCATTCCTCCAAGTCCATTGGTCATAACTAAGCACTAGAAGTGGTTTGGAAGGGTTTTGGGGCTTCAAAACCCTCTTTAGGGGTGTTCACGGTTTTGGGAGGGTTCCCAAACCGTAAGCACTTGTTCATGGGTTTTGTGAGTGATTCAAACATGGATTTGTATACCAATCAAGTTAAACACCAAGCTAGGATAGATTGCTTACCAAATTAAAGCTCGAAAGGGGATTTTTGGGATCAAACTCGAGTTCTAGAGAGAGAGTAGCGAGAGAAAGTGTTTTAAGAGAGAGGAAAAGCTTCAAAATGATGTCACTCAATCCCTTATATAGGGGTTGAGTTTATGGTCTGGTGGAATTCTACCCGATACTGATGTTAGGTGAGGCTTTTGGTGGGACCCAGTTAAGTTGTTGTAACTTGACGTGGTCTAAACTAAAAATTTTCCAATTACTAAATTGGGGTGGTTTCATGGGTTTCTAATGTTTTTGGACACCCATTAAGTCATAATAGAAGTCTCTAAAGAAATGACTTAAATTAAAATGTAAACAGAAACAATCTGAAAAAGTCTAATTTTAATAACGGGACGGGTTACAAAGACGGGATAAACTTCGGGTTGTCACATTATCCCCCGTTAGAGGGAATTTCGTCCCGAAATTCAAACTTTAGATATAGTCCATGGATTCGGAAAGATATACGGATACTTCTACTACATCGGATTTTCGCGCTCTCAATTGAACTCGGGTCCTCGTATGACATTCCAGCGAACCTTCACTTATCGGGATACGGTTTTGTTTCGCACGTTTAAACCTTTCGATCTATGATTTCGATTGGTTCTTTCATGACGTTCATATTTTCTTTGATTTCGATCACATCGAAGGGATTACTAGGGTTCATCGGATAGGCACTACTTAATAAGAGAGGCGTGATATACCAGATGGATGCTGCTAAGTTCTGAAGGTAGTCGGAGTTTGTAGGTTACGAGATCGATCCTAACAAGGATTTTTCAAAGGTCCTATGTACCTCGGGTTAAGTTTTCTGCGTCTTCCGAAGCGTATCATGCCCTTCTAGGGCGAGACCTTTAACAGGACACGGTCTCCAACAGAAGAGTACACCTTTCTGTGTCGGAGTAGTTAAGGGTTGGATGATTTTGGAACAAATTTCTGGGTGGGTCTGCGATAATAGCCGGCTAGAACCAAGAACTGATAGGTTTCTGTGGGTATCTTCGGTGCCGACTAATTCTTTATCGCCTTGATTTTTTGAAAGGTCCACGGGTATGTCTTCATCGCTTACTACATGACCAGGGGAAAATGGTTTGACCGAAGGGTACCACTATGAAGTTATAGTGATCATATCGAGTCCTGAATACTGTCTTGGAAACATTATCCTCGTGAGCTCGTAGCTGATGGTATCTTGACCTTAGGTTTATCTTCGAGGAGTAGCTGGATCCCTTAAATTTATCGAAGAGTCATCTATTCGGGAAAGAGGATATCGGTCTTGAGGGTCAATTCTTTAGGCCGACTGGATAACTCCTGGATTTCTGCTGGAGCAAAGCGATATGGAGATTTGGTTACGGGGGTAGTTACAGGGATTAAGTTGATACGAGACTCGACTTGACGTTCGGAAGGAATTTTCGGGAGCTCTTCGGGAAAGACATCAGGAAAATTACAGACTTTGGAGATGCTCTCGAGGTCTTTAACTTCTTGTTTCTCGCTGATTACATGGGCTAGGAATACATGACATTCCTTTTGGGGAAACGTTTGAGCTTTGACGCATGAAATGATACGAAGATTAGAGCTAAACTTATTGCCATGGATCATGAGAGTCTGGTCAGAGAGGAGATTGAGAAGAATCGCTTTTTCATAACAAAGCATATCAACACGATCGGGACTCAATCGATACATGCCAAGGATAACGTCAAAGCTCTTTAGTGAAACTGACATTAGGTTAATGAGGAAGGAATGATTACTCAAGGTAAGGGTACATCTTAGGAATAAATCGTTACCGCACTCATTCTCTCCGTTAGCCATCTTGATGGTAATTGTTTCGGTTATTAGACGAGAACTATGGTTAGTAAGATATTTGAATGAATGACTAATAAAACTTTCTTGACACTAGATACGAAAAGGAGGCGAGCATAAGAATTGTCAAGAAGAAATGTACCCGTGACGATGGTGGGATCAGCGGTTGCCTCTTCCGGCTTTATGGCCACAGCCATCCCAGCGTTGTTGGCGTGGTTAGTGGTTGCTACTTTTGGGCAGTTTCGCTTGAAATGTTCGGTTTCTCCACAACCATAACGGGCCTGATCGGTACTTGATCCGAAAGCTTGACTGATTAGTTGAGTTGGTGTCTTGCAACTTCGAGTAAGGTGGCCCTTCTTGCCACATCTGATACAAGTCCTCTCACGGCATGGGCCAGGAATACGATGGTGATAACTGCACCTGTTGCACCAAGGTAGGTTGCCATCATATCCATTGACAGGTGCTTGAGCTGTAGACGCAGCAACAGGGGTAGTGATAGCTTGAACTGCCGCATTTTCATGCCTCTTGGAGGGTCCTTGTGAACTCTGACCCTTTCGCTTCTTCCAGATAACCTTCTTCCTCTTACCACACTCAATCTGGTATTCCTGATCATCTTCGTGGTTTTGGGGATAGGTGCTACTTCCAAATCCACTAGACTTTCCAGGGTTTAAAAGTGTCATTTTAGCCGTCACTACAGTAGTAACAGCTGTTTGAAACAAGACAAAGTCGAACGGAGGAGAGTATTGTGGCGGAGAGTTATTGTTCCTTGGCCTAGGTCCTTTCTTTGGAGACATCTTGATCTAAAAAGATAAGGAAAGAGAGGATGGTAAGTCCTCTGCATTGAATCAAGAGATATGAAACAAGGGATATCTCTTTATGACAGACATAGAATTCTATTAAGCGATAAAGCAGGAATGAATTATCAAGACAGATAAATTATGGCTAAAAGAATGATCGAGGGGCAACGCTTGAATGTGGATTTTCTTCAACGAAGTTGGATCTAGAAATACTCCCATAGTATTTCACGCTTTGTTACGACGATGGTTCATTGTTTGGGTATTGGGTAAGTTTTAGGCATGCTGAACACCACAGTCACTCCCAAGCACATGTTGGCCGTGTCTCGAATGAATATAGTTGATCAGGCTATATTGATCCTAGACACGACTACATAACTGCCCAGGTTCAACCGAAGCGCACTACACCCATTTACTTATGTTTTGTTCTACTTGTAGTTACGGATTTCGACGGTTAGGTATACTTGTATATTTTTGAAAATACTTATATTTTAAAGTATACTTTTAGTTCAAAGCACTTTGTCCCCTTAGTGTTTATAGTCTTATACCATGTAAGGTTTGGTATACTAGTTCACTATAAACAAGGGCTCTGATACCAATCTGTCACACCCCGAAACCGATGGCGGAAACGTTCCAGGGCGGAGGACGTCATGTATATCGCAACCAATGTACATAGTAAGCTTAGTAAGCACAAAAAATTACATTACATAGA
This sequence comes from Lactuca sativa, assembly GCF_002870075.4. Lineage (NCBI taxonomy): Eukaryota > Viridiplantae > Streptophyta > Magnoliopsida > Asterales > Asteraceae > Lactuca > Lactuca sativa. The sequence goes on from NC_056625.2 coordinate 247,437,656, forward strand.
ATTATTACATTTGTTTGACGACAAAGTGTTACAAGTGTTATACATGAATATCATATGAAAAAAAGTTAAGACGAGTCTTCTATACGTTCCGTCTTCTCCAAAAGATCGCAGTGTACCTGTCTAATGCGGATCTGAGAATACAAGCAGTTTAAAAATCAGCATAAAGTTGGTGACTTCATAAGCAGTTTCTTTTTCTGAAAATGAACGAGTTTCCTTTGGTTTTCTGTAAAAGTTATGAATCCAAGAAAATCCCATATTTTCATAAAAGTAAAGTTTAGTTATCCATTAGTTACACGGTCTAGTTATGAACAGTTCAGTTATCCCAGGAAAAACCCTTATTTTCCTAAAAGTAAAGTTTAGTTATCCATTAGTTACACGGTCTAGTTAAGATCAATTAAGTTATCCCAGGAAAAACCCTTATTTTCCTAAAATTTTGTGTTTGGTTATCGACTCCAAATGTAATGTACAAGTATCTACCATACTTAAAATGTTTCTATGAAGTTTCCTGAAAGGCTGGTTATCCTTGAAATGTATGTTAGTTTTAACACGTATATAAAACTATTGTGTGGAAAGTAAACTAATTCTTAAGGTTATTAGCTTACTAAATTCGTTATTACCAACTAGTAAATCTCCGTTATCTAAATTGCGAGTTCCATAACCATACAATAGACTAAATATGGCAATAAGTAGTCCATCTGCAATTTATGACTTTCGTCACCCTTGAACCTTTCGGTTCGGCTATAGCTAGCAGCTAGGTGCGGGGTAGTCAGCCTCGTATAGATCTATACACTCAAGTCACGCTCTCCCTCTAGGAGATTTTGGTTACAGAGGCGGTCCTCCACTCATGTATCTTTGTGGAGTGTTACGGAGGACGTGTCTCCAATTACTAAGATTAACGAATTTACAAGTAATAATGCGGAAAATCCTGTTTTAAGTTCTACTTACAAAAGGGGCCCTCCACTCGCATATCTCTGTGGAGTGTTACCGAGGACGTGTCTAAAGTTCTAAGTTTAATGGCTTTTAACAATAATGAAGTGGAAAATCATTTGCGAAAAATACAATGTAACACTATGTAATAAGATTTGCAATCAGTTGAAAACTAACTCTGCAAGTCAAACGGTTGGTTAATGAAGTGGAAAATCATTTGCAAAAAATATTCCCCCCCCCTTAAAACATTAAAAACACGGAAAAAGGTGTAGGGGTATGAACTCACTAGACGAGAATTGTGTTGGTTTGGATGCTAAATGTCAGTTCGGGGCTTGATCGCGTGCGAGGTTCCTATGTAATGTGAAAAGATACACATTTGTATCTAATTAGGCTTTGTACCACTAATTAGTTAAGTATATACACTTCGACACCCGCAAACACTTCAATTCAAGTGTTCGGAGTGACCCGAGTGGCAATTATGGATATGTAGGACCTAAATAAGGAGTTTACTCTTCAACAGTAAGCCCTTAGGGGAGTTTACAGTCCAATGACCATATCCCCATCAGTTATCAGCCGTAAACTCATGGTTGGAGTGTTCTTGGGTGCCAAGTGGTCTTACAATGCACAAGGGAAGGTTCTAGGGTTAATTCCATGGCTTAGGAAATGATTGCGACTTGAATTGACTTAGGAAAAGGAGTTTACGGTCTAAGAAGATGTTCTTGGTGAGTTTACTACCTTAAAAATATGATTTTATGGTCGTAAACTCATGTTTGTCCATGAATCATGTGTTTTGGTGGTTGTAGGTTAAGCATACAAAGTTCTAGGTCCAATTCTAAGCCATACAAGGTGTTAAGGGCACTTCAACACTCTTTGGAGGAGTTTATGGTATAAGAAGGGGTGTTTATGTTCCAAGAATGTTCTTGGGCCATAAACTCAAGTGTGAATCATTTGTGTGTGTTTTGGTGCATCTCATGAAGGAATGTAATGTTCTATGCACTCATGGAAGCTCATAGAAGCTTTTGGAGGTGTATAATGGGCAATTTAACACCTTAAAAGGTTTTTATGGTCTATGAATGAGGGTTTACGGTCCAAGCATGTTCTTGGACCGTAAACTCAAGTTTACCCCTTAAATGCTAAGATTTTGGTGCTCTAAGTCCATTCCTGCAAGTCCATAGGTCATAACTATGCACTAGAAGTCGTTTGGAAGGGTTTTGGGGTTTCAAAACCCTCTTTAGGGGTGTTCACGGTTTTGGGAGGGTTCCTAAACCGTAAACACTTGTTCATGTGTGTTTTGAGTGATTCAAACATGGTTTGCATACCAATCAAGTTAAACAACAAGCTAGGATAGATTGCTTACCAAATTGAAACTTGAAAGGGGATTTTTGGGATCAAACTCGAGTACTAGAGAGATAGTAGTAAGAGAAAGTGTTTTAAGAGAGAGGAGAAGCTTCAAAATAATGTCACTCAATCCCTTATATAGGGGTTGAGTTTATGGCTTGGTGGAATTCTACCCGATACTGATGTTAGGCGAGGCTTTTGGTCGGACCCGGTTAAGTTGTTGTAACCCGACGTGGTTTAAAGTAAAAAATTTCCAATTACTAAATTGGGGTGTTGTCATGGGTTTCTAACGTGTTTGGACCCCCATTAAGTCATAATAGAAGTCTCTAAATAAATGACTTAAGTTAAAATGTAAACGGAAACAATCTGAAAATGTCTAATTTTAATAACGGAACGGGTTACAAAGACGGGATAAACTTCGGGTTGTCACATTGAAAGGGTGTTTTTTTTGGATCAAAACTCGAGTTTTAGAGAGAGAGTAGAGAGAGAAAGTTATGAGAAGGTGGTAAAAAGCTTAAATGAAGTCACTCATCCTTTATATAAGGCTTGAGTTTGTGGCCAAGTGGGAATCCACCCAATACCGACGTTAAACGGGGTTTAAAATTTTACCCGATTAATTTGTCGTAACCCGACTTAGTTGTAAGTAAAACTTTTCCTAACGAATATTGAGGGTGTTTTAACATGTTTCTAATGTTTTCTGACACTTATGAAGTCAAAATAAAAGTCCCAATTTAATTAACTTATTCCAAAAGTTAACGGAAAATTTTAATAAATATAAATTTTATTAATGGAAATGGGATACAATGACGGAATAAATTTCAGGTTGTCACAATGCCTTACTTTCTTTCCCTGTTTTAAGGAATCTTTTCCTATCTATGCCCTAAGTAGCATTTTTCTATGAAACTATCTTGTACTGCAAGTACTTTTAATTAGGCCCTTATGCGGCCTGAACCTTTCTACTCTGGATATGATGTAAGACCTTCTCTAAGGTCATTTTTTCCTGAACTTATGCATCATGAATATCAAAGATATTGGCAGTCGGCTAACTTCTATGTCATTCTTTATTCAAATACTTTCATTATGCTATCATGGGAGTCTATCTGAAACCTAGTCTAGTCGAGTTATTGAACTAGGGTATTCTAGCTTAGGGATAATTCCAATTCTTCTTCAAGGGTTGGATCATGTTATTTACCAACCAATGGTACCCTGTTTTAGACGTCAAGCATCATAAGACCATACTACGAACTTACTTTTATTCTATTCTGGGACTGCATCATAGGGATGTAGGTCAAACTTTCGCGAACATACTTCTATTCTATACTAGGGCTACATCATAGGGATGTAGGTCAAACCTCCAAGAACATTCTGCTACTCTCTACTTGATGAATCGAAATTCATCTAGGTTCAACCATACTAGCTCACGGACTCCTTTTCTTTTCGTGTAACAGAATCATGTCGGCATCCGGAAATAGTCAGTCGAACAACGAAACCCCTTCCTTTCCTATGGACGCCGCTACTTTCCATGCCGCAGTTACAGTTGCCGTGATGGCTGCTGTGACAGCTGTCCTTGCAAACCGCAGCGATGTCAACGCAAACAAGACTGATAAAGGAGTTGACAATCCCGATCGTTGTAACGATCCGAGAAATCAACAAATAGTAACAGTCGCCACCGCCCAAAACAACAACTCAGAGTTCAAGAAACGAAAACGTCAAGCCCAAGTGGAACGCAAGCGATTTCAGAGGATTTCCATGCAACAACAACCAGTGGCAACCCCGGCCATCACAACACCGGTCAAACGATATGAAGGAACACTCCCGAAGTGAGACCGGTGCAACTATCACCATAAGGGAATTTTCCGAGTACGACAATGCAACAATTGCAACAAGATGGGGCACATTGCTCGTTTCTGTAGAACTACCTCCACCACTGGAGCTAGCCTAGTTTCCTATAGTTGTGGTGAGGCAGGGCACTATTATAGAAATTGTCCAAAAGAGAAGATCAACGAAAGCAACCGTGTCCCCATAACTCCTACTCGACACTTCACTTCCACTACCGATGCTGGCACTAGCCAGATATGTCATTTATATGGAGGGATGGGACATCTCAAGAAGGACTGTCCAATATCAAAGAACTCAGGCGCAGACGGGAAGATTCTCAGGATCACAGCTGTAGGAGAAACTACGTCGGAACCTCGTTGGAGTATCTATGGCATTCATTGTAACAGACTTATAAACTGTTTAAAACTAGTGCAACTAGAGTCTTATCTTTTGTGAGATCCCGGCAGTAAAGGCACCCTCATGCTGCGTATACTTATCTTTTGTAGTATACCTGATTCGCAGCAATAGTCTTGTAGTAAGTCTAAAGTACTATAACTCTGTTAAAGATTGCACTGTTGTGTTTTGTCTGTAACGCCTTATGTTCAATTCTAATGTCTTTAGTTTCCATATGATTCCGACATTATCAGACAAATTAAGTCAATTTGATCCGCACAATACCAGTTTCGTGCGCACATCTCTTTCTCCGAAATTGCCTTTCTAGTGAATCCGTCATATAAGAACTCGGAAGTACTCATGCATGGAGTACCTCATGTTTCTTATCCTTTCCAAAGAAATCTCAACAAGCCTCCCTGAAGTACCACTCGTACAGTACATGAAGTTCAATCCAAAGATCCATACGGTTGATCTATCGCTGAAGAATGTATACATAGGGGTGGTATAAAATTAAGGTTCTACAGGTTTAGAGTTGATGATTCCACTTTAACTTCTTTTCTTGGTTGGGATGTGAGCTTAAAGAAGAATCAGTTATTCGACTACCTTTTCAATCTTAATTACATACGACTCGTATACACGAGACTGCGATTGATGAACCATGTATGACTTCTAATATGAACATTAGGACAGAGACTGCCCAAGACTACGAGTAATCGAATTCTCATGTGAACAAACTTAGGACCCAGTACGACTCCTGCAACCAGATCACCCTACGGTCTAAACACCCACATAAATACAAGAACAATCCGGATAACTTAGCGAACTACTCAGCAATAGAATTGGAAGGCCAGGCTTCTCACCCTGGAGAGCTCCAGTCTTATTCTTCTAGAAGTAGAAGGATTTTATCATATGTACCTCGATTATCGGGGATTCCGTCAAGATTCCATTAGAAATCATTCTCTCTGCCTCGCATAGATGAATTCGTTTAGCAAACACAATGAACGAATTACCTTTCAGAAATGGACCTGAGATCCGAATATCACCAGTTTCGAGTGTTAGCGAAGGATGTCCCGAAGACTACCTTTCGAACTCAATGCGGACAATTCTACTCCGTAGTGATACCCCTCGGATAGGACCAATACGCCCGCAGTATTCGTGAGCTTAATGAATAGGGTACGCCATTCTTGCTTCGATAAGCTCGTCATTGTCTTTGAAAATGATTTACTTATTCACTCTCGTAGTAAGAAGGAAACCATGCAAACATTACCCTCAGAGAAACTCTTCACGAAGTTCTCTAAATACGAGTTGTAGATTCGAAGAGTCGGATTCCTAGGACACATTATTAGAAATGTGGGAATTTTTTAGGACCCTTCCAATGGTCAAAAACCGTTGAGAAATTGTCAGTACCGAAGACGCTTACGAAATTCACTAAATTTTAGGTCTTGCAGACTTACTGTCAGGAGTGCATTCAGAACTCCTCGCGAATTACAGAAGCCTTATGACTTTAACCCAGCAGGGGGTGGCCCTTGACTGGGAAGATAAGCAAGAAAAAGAAACCTTGGAATTCCAAGTGAGACACCCAATTTGTTTTGGAAGTCTCACTCTGGGAAGGCTTAGTACGCTTCGTAAAGCATGGAAAGCTAAATTCAAGATAGTTAGGACCTTCGAGATTCTTGCCTTGCCAGAATCGTCCATGTATCTCACAAACTCAATCTACCTCGCGAGCTTAGAAACGTACATTCTATTATTCATGTCTCGAGCTTGTAAAAAGTATCGATCCAATGAGACTCTTGAAATCCCACTCGAAGAGATCGAGTCCCACAAGAGCCTCACATATGTGGAAGAACCGTAGTGACCATGCACCGAGAGGTCATGCGAATGATTCATACTCGTTAACCTTTAGTGAATGTCCGTTGGGATGCCAACCAAGGACCCGAATTCACTTGGGAGCGCGAGAATCAATCACTTAGGAAGTATCCCCACTTTTAGGCTTGATTATTCACGCCTAATTCCTTACCTAAATTCTAATTTCGGGACGAAATTCCTTCTAAAGGGGGATGATGTGACAACCCGAAATTTCTATTCTGTACAACCCTTCAATTCAATAGAAGTCAGAAAAGTTGATGCTAAGTTTCAAACTTTTTGGAACAAGTTTGAGTATTTAAGGATTTACACTTTGGGTGATATCAGGAGAGATCCCTAGGGGTTATTGTGCAACACTGTTATTCCAAAACTCCAAGAAATTAGAGTTTACTACCTAAATAAAATATTTACAGCCAAAAACCCTAAATCTGGGAGTATATATATATATATATATATATATATATATATATATATATATATATATATATATATATATATATATGACAATTAGTCATTATTTACACTTTTTCCAAATCTTAAGATCCAAATCCAATTCTCTCTCAAGTATCATCCAAAAGTTTTTCAAGATCTTCAATCTAGTAAGTGTTTCTATCCTTCTTAAGTTGTTATTGTTGGGTTTTGAGCATTCTAACACTCCTAAGTGTACATGCAACCCTAAATACCTTGGATCTATGTTTTCTCTATTATACATGCAAATAAGAACTTCCAAGGTATTATCCTAATCTAGCATACAAAACAATAACTATAGCAAGATAGAATACATACCTCTTTGGAGAAGAAAGTCTTCATGAAGCTAGAGTGCCTAGTGCCCCAAGTGTGACACCTCAAATGGAATCACAATCATCAAAACACTTGGAATGACTTGAGAGAAAACCCACACTTCATGAAATCGGCTAGCCCTTCTAGTACACCCACTAGTGCCGATTTTGGTGAATAATATGATGCTTATATAGTGTTACAATTAGGGCAAACCCTAATTGTCATGACTTTCCATTTCCTTGGATCCATGGGTACAAATACACCATGGAGCATCCATGGACCATCCTATGGGTTTTAGCCCAACTTGATTATCCATGGAGCATTAGCCCACTATACAAGTATGGATGATTTACACAATCAACCCATATATTTAATTAGTCTTCTTTTGATCACTTAATTAATCCTAGATTAATTCTTGATCAATACTAATTAAATAATCTTATCATTCTTATTATTAATATACTAGAACTTATAATATATTAATAACCATAAGTGTCTTATTTCTCTCATTCAAGTGCATGATGGTATGCAACCCAAATGGACCATGCCGGGTCGGGTCAAGTCTTACCAAATATAGTTATGGACTTAGACATTAATCCAACAGTCTCCCACTTGGATAAGTCTAAAACTATTATTGCGTATGACTTCAGGAACCAACCGGCAATCGTAGCTCTCAAAAGCTTCTGTCGAACTCTGACCTTGTCGATGAACTCTGACCTTTGTCAGTGACTTGTCCATTAGATAAGGGATCATATATTCCTCCATTCTAGATATCATATGGACTGAGACATGGATTATAATCATTCTCTCTGTCCATTTGTTGTTTCCCGATTTCCGATTTATGACAACTGACTAATTGAACAAATCAAATCAGTCCTGGCCCGGCCGAGCACTTCCATTTGTCATCATCAAATCATCGAGGGGCCCACAGATATCACTTTTATCCCGAAGGTAAAAGGAACGGATAAACTTCGACTCATATGGCTTGTTCTACTACTTGTTGAATCATACACAAAGGCACGTTTTATAGCACAGAGTTACCAAATGCGGTTTCGTGCAATCAATGTACTATCAACTCATAGTAACAACTCATATCTCTAGGTTTGAAGAATATAAGATATTATCGTCTCATGATCACTCGTGATAAAATCCATGAAGTGATTCCAATGAGCGCGGGTTGAATCCAATACTCAGAACTTATGAGCACTCATGATTGTTGTAGCCTTGTCCAACACCTTAGACCTCTACAACCCATCATGACAGTCTTAATTCATATCTACTTCCAACATATGACCGACTGTGGATAGTTTGAATAACTTAGTCATTCCGAAAGAATAACCCAGTTTATTCGGGAAGTCAAAACATGCAAAGTGAAACACAATAATAATAGAATCCAATATGGTATCAACCCTTTGAACATAAATAAAACACCTTTTATTTATCACCATATGATTACACATTATTCATTGTATACTGTTTCAGCTATCAACTTTAATCTTGAATTTAAAACAATAGTCGTCCCATGCTCCAAGCATGTACACTATGTTTTCTTAAACACTAGTCATGCCACACACCAAGTATGCATACTATGTTTGTCTATGATCTTTACTTTGTGAACTAGATCAATTGAACATAACTTCAATGATTCTCTTTTCACACTCCCAAATCCTTACCGCAAATGCAGGAATTCCAAATTCATGCCATTTACTGAAATCTGTTAGATTCTAAACTTATATGCATTGATCCTCTCGTAATGATTATGCACAAAGTCATAAAGACTTGGCAACAATCATTACAGAGTATTCCAAAGGAGATCAGCTCCTTGGAAACTTCCTTCTTGCATTAAGTTTCTTAATCTTAAACAGATTGAAAATTCTAACTTTGAAACATTTCCAGATTCCATTTTGACTATCACTTCTGAACAAGAGTTGCCTCCTTACAGACTATGTCAATATGGTCCTTCCAGAATTATCACTATACTTCCAACTGTCCTTGAGCAACCAATCTTTGGTAAACCTTAGATTGTCCTCGACAATTGTTTAATCCTTTTAGTCATATCCAGTTCTAAACCTTTTCCCTTCTTAATGCCCCAGGCATTTGGAAAATTTTAGAACGGATGATTATAGCACATGTAATCGATCCTATATCCGAAGCATATGGGACACGATTCATGATGTCTTACATAAAGACTAAACCAGTCATTTGCTATAACATTTCCATTTCAATTTGCCAAGTTCTCATAATTCAGATTATGAAAAGGGATGCCGTAATCATAATCGAATTTTAGAACGCAAATAATGGCACATGTATACAGAATTTCCTTATGTTGAGTCATTCCAACATGAAATTCATATATATATCCTTGACTAAATGATTAAAACCTCATGATCTAAGCTTATAGATTTGAGATGAAGTATAATTTCCTCTCCCTTAATTATAGCAAAACAACTCTTTCCCAATTGAAACTTTTGTTTTCTATAATTAACATTGCTAACTTGCAATACTTATCATAATTATCATGCTCCCACTAACATGATGATTATTAGCATAACACTTATGCTCCCACTAGCTTTGACATGTACTTAGAAATCAGCTGGACTTCTAGAAATCAATACTTCATTGACTTTCTTACCAAAGTTCAGATTTCTGATGCTAGATTGTTTTGATAAGACTTTATCAAAATCATACACCTTCCCTTAGATAGCACACTTGTGAGTCTAAACAATTATGAAGAGGTATGCCGTAATCATAATGGTTAGACCTTTTTGCCACTTCTCACAAGTCCAGGTTAGTGTGCCGGTTAACCACACGCGCTCCACTAACGACTTTGAGAATGCAAATATCACAATTGCTATCTGGCTAAAATCTACTTAGTGAAAGTGTTTCCTCACCATCATTTTCATGAATCGGAGAGAAACCTTATGACACTTAGATTTACTGGTGTATGTGTTCTTATCCATGTGAATTGTCAAAATCATAGTCACAAGACAAGGATAATGACAAATCCAAACTCATATGGACTGAACTCAATCTTAATTTCTTGCCACTTGGCAGCTCAAGGGCCTACCATTGCTTCCAAGTTGTTGTGCAACCAATTGAGAACTCTAAGAACTCATATGCAAAGCCAACTTTAACTGGAATGGGCACAGAATATGTCAACACGATAGGTTATAAACCTCAAGTCGTGTGCTAGTGAAGAACTTCAGGTTTTACTCTTGATTAGTTCTTGAGACTTTCAAGACCTTTAAGACTCCCACTATCCTCTTGACCTATAAGACTCCCTTGTCAAATATCCAAGAGATAGTGAGGATTCTAATCAAGACAAACACTTCACACAATTGGTCTAAGTTGGTCTTTGTTTTATCCAAAACATCACAACTTACCAATTCCAAATGTACAAGAGTAGAAAAACTTTTACTCTTACATTTGACAAGTGTTTTAAACCTTCTTTTGAGACATGTCACTCAAGTTACAATCTTGGAGTATGACTCTAAGACTTGTATTGGAACGAAGTATGACTCATCTTCTTGATTTAACCATTTCAACAATTCAAGATCCCTCTTCTTAGTCATAAGAATGCACTAAGATTTCCTTAGAGAACTAATTGTGATATGGTTTCTTAATCATTAAGATGATCACAAAACTGATACTAAACTACTCTCCCATCTTTTCAGATTTGAGAAACTTTTATCCTTCTGCCACATTTGATTCTTTTTATTCGCTCTGCCATACATTGGAACCTTTTCCAATGTCTCAGAGTTACACTTAAGCTTGTAAGTATAATCATATTTACTGAGCTTTAGTAAACTATGACGAATAGTCTTATCAAACTTTTGTGGTGGACTTAATCAATTCACAAGAATGTGTACTCGATCCCTTAGTCCTTTACTTGACTCACACATCCATGTGAACAAGTAATTAGTCTTAATTTTCCAAAACTTGAAAGTTCTCATTCATCATGCTATACAACTTGCATGATTCCAAGTTCCGGTCCAATTGAAACTTGGGTGATGAGAATCTTTCCTTATTTGGTAAATTTTGACATTACCACAAATGAAAGAATCAATTTCATATTTCCACTCTTGCTCTTAATGGAATCTTATAAGCAACAAAAATTTCCACAGATGCCATTGTAAGGATATTTTAAAATAAATAAAATCAAAAATTTCCTTTTATTTTAAAACTTTGCGGAAAAACTATCCTTACAATCCATATGAAAACTTGTTGTTATCTATTCCTAAGAAATATCTCATAACTCCTAAGAAGTAGCTCAAGAATCCGATTTTTCAAACTATGCAATAGAAATCCATCTATGCGATCAGATTCAGCATATTCTTCCTTTAAGTTTCTTCACTTTCCTTTGATTCTTAAACCATCACCATGTGACCCAGTCACATCATGTATCAAGAATCTCAGAGTAGAAACTTAACAGAGTTAGATAGTGGACTTTACCTGAAGTAGAGTCAAACTTATTGACTTTAACATCCTTAGGTAAATTTGGCAGCTTCGCAACCAATGCCCCTTCCTTTGGCAATATAAACATATGGACCCTTTGATAATGGTACACGGGACTATCACAGACTTAGCTTTTCTCTTTACCATTTGGTCAACCGAGTTGACTATGGCCAATCCCTTTCCATTGGGAAGAGAATGCTTTACTGGATAACCAATGTCATCATTATCAATGTCCATAAAGTTTTAGGAAGTTGATCTTAGCAAATAGATAAGATCATTAAGGGTCTTGTCATAGTCTGTTTCATAGGTGTCCCAAAGGAACTCACTATGTGACTTAGAAAGTGATTGAACCACCAACTTTCTCAAGACTTTGACACCCAACTCTCCCGGCTTGTCAATATGTGACTACATCTCCAAGATGTGCTCACACCTAGACCTTGCCTTGCCAATAGGGCTTGAGTGACCTTAAACTTTTCAAGAACTTGTGGGTTAGGGAGAATAATTGGAGGAGGAGAAAGAAGTATGATATCCATGGGACATCATCTTCATTAGGAAACCTTGTTTCAAGAGATTTGGGAAGATCATAGGTGTCTGAACCAGACATCTTTTGGGAGATATTCAAGATAGTTGATCTTAAGTCCTTAATATGACACCCAATATGAAATATTAAGGCTAGGACCCAACAAACTATTTTATAACTTAGAAGAGGTATGCCGTAATCCAAGCTATAAAATATTTGAAGGTAGGTGAATGACGATTCACCAATTTCCACCAAGATAAACGAAATGTATTATTAGGTTTTAATTGGTTTTGAAACTCCTAGATCTTTGAGATTCATTGAACTGTTCAATGGCATGTTTCAATCTCGAGTGTGCCCTTCAGGTTTTGTGACTGGGATGCCGAGGATCACAAAACAAGGTGTGAAGTAACCATGCAAATCACTTGGTACCCTTAATAAATTACCCCTCAATCGATGTGCCGGTTAACCACACACGCTCCATCGATACTATGATAAATATTAAGTCACCCTTTACCTACCTTGTTAAGTCCAAGTTAGTGTGCCGGTTAACCACACACGCTCCACTAACGACTTTGACAAAGTGTAAAGTGTAATTTCATGGGTTAGCACCTTATTCACATTTTTCCTAAGTAACTAAGATTTGGTATTATTAAGAGTTTAGTTACTTAGTATTTTTCATTAATACTTTTAATGAAGGGAGAATTCTAGTCCTGTCAAACCCGTTCGGCTAACGACCCTCCACCGGTCAAGTAAGCGGTGGGTGAGAGTGGACACCCATTAAGTTGCCATTTTATAGGCAACAACCTTATACCCACCTTATAGACCGGCTTCGTGAATGAGGCGTACTAGCGGTAAGACTGACTTTACTCTTATACATATATATATTATTAACTTATAATATTATAAAGTATAAGGGTTGAATTTTAACTTTTAAAATTCGAAGGGCTAACTTGGAATTAAAGTATTCATACTTGAAAACTTTTCAAATTCCAAAACTTGAGGGCAAGTTTTGAAACTATTCAAAACTAATTAATTCCATAACTTATGTGTTTAAAGTAGTTTTAATCCAAAAACTCTTCAAGTTCCATAACTTGAGGACAAGTTATGGAAGACTTTAAACTAATAAAAGAACTAACTTTTTCTTTATTTTATAACTTATGGATTTAATTATGGTTACATATTTTTCTTTAATGAAGTGACTCTTGAACTTCCATAACTTGAGGACAAGTTATGGAGTCATAAAAAGTTATTCAATGACACAAGACTCTTCATTTTGTAACCATTGCCAACCTTTATGAGTTTTATGAGTCTTTAATGTGACTCTTCATGTAACTTGAGGACAAGTTACACAAACACATTTTATACTCAATTCTTAGATTAAAATGGATTGAAAACAACTATTTCACTCAACATTTCTATTAATCTAAGCAACTCATAAGAACAAGATAATTCAAATCAAACTTTTTCATGTAATTAGTCTAAACCTTAAACTAATACAAAACATGAATCTATTGACAATTATCTTTGAAAATGGATTAGCATGAACATTACCACATCAAAAACAAGTTTATAAGTTCAAAAACAACTTAGGGTAATGTTCCTAGTCCATTTCTAGCCAAAAAACTCGAAAATATGCTGTCTGGGGGTCCAACTCGTCGAGTGCATGAACAAACTCGGCGAGTTGGATCGAATTCATCATTTTTAAGGCATGGACTCGTCGAGTCTCCTGATGGACTCGCCGAGTCTGATGGCCAGACAGCACCAGATTCGTTTTTTCAGCTTCTATTGCAGGTATAACAAGAAAACAAGCCTAGGCTCTGATACCACTGTTGGGTTTTGAGCATTCTAACACTCCTAAGTGTACATGCAACCCTAAATACCTTGGATCTATGTTTTCTCTATTATACATGCAAATAAGAACTTCCAAGGTATTATCCTAATCTAGCATACAAAACAATAACTATAGCAAGATAGAATACATACCTCTTTGGAGAAGAAAGTCTTCATGAAGCTAGAGTGCCTAGTGCCCCAAGTGTGACACCTCAAATGGAATCACAATCATCAAAACACTTGGAATGACTTGAGAGAAAACCCACACTTCATGAAATCGGCTAGCCCTTCTAGTACACCCACTAGTGCCGATTTTGGTGAATAATATGATGCTTATATAGTGTTACAATTAGGGCAAACCCTAATTGTCATGACTTTCCATTTCCTTGGATCCATGGGTACAAATACACCATGGAGCATCCATGGACCATCCTATGGGTTTTAGCCCAACTTGATTATCCATGGAGCATTAGCCCACTATACAAGTATGGATGATTTACACAATCAACCCATATATTTAATTAGTCTTCTTTTGATCACTTAATTAATCCTAGATTAATTCTTGATCAATACTAATTAAATAATCTTATCATTCTTATTATTAATATACTAGAACTTATAATATATTAATAACCATAAGTGTCTTATTTCTCTCATTCAAGTGCATGATGGTATGCAACCCAAATGGACCATGCCGGGTCGGGTCAAGTCTTACCAAATATAGTTATGGACTTAGACATTAATCCAACAGTTATATGACTTAATCTAGTGTTTTAACACACTTCTAACTGTGAAATCATTCCAAAAGGGTCAATCTTCAAGTTTCACCAAGAACACCAAGAACATACACTAGTGTTCTTGGACTTTTAGCACCTTTTCAAGCTTCTACCTTGTAAGTTCTTCTATCCTAGAATCCTATAAGATTTGATACACTTCAAAACACCAAGAAAGCACCCAAGAAACCAAGGATCAAGGGTGTTTACGGTCCAAGAACATCTTGGGCCGTAAACACTAATATTGGTGCCAAAGTGTGCCATATCCTTTCATAAGCCTTGGAAATTAACCTAGAACCTTACCTTGATGTGTTTAGCACATACAAATCACCAAAATATCTCATTTATATGTGTTTAAGGTTTGGGGATCTCCCAAAACCGTAAACACCCCAAAATGTGTTATGATGACCCAAATTCCTTCCTTACGCCTAGAATCAAGCCTAGACTTTTACCTTGAAGTGTTTAGGACTTGAAAACATTAAAATACCATGGTCCATAGGATTTTCTGGCAGCAAACACATGGAGAAATGGTCCATGGGTCGTAAACTCCATTGAGGAGTGTATTGATGCCACAAACACTTCCTAAGGCTTAAACATGAAGTAGGAATGCTTGGAATGACTTAGAAGACTTCAAATCAACAAATGGTCAAAAGCATAGGTTTACGACCGTAAACTCAATGGGTTATGGTCTTTAGGGAGTAAACCCATATTAGGGGTTCCTTTGAACCCTAAGCTCAAAAGCTTTGTCCTACAACACTTAGATGCAATCCTTAGCACTTATAACACTTATATAAAGTGTTTAACATGTCTTAGGATGTCTTAACTTGGTTATTTAATTGTTTAAAGTCTAATTGGTTACATATATGTGATATTATATGTTAACTAGGATCATAGAGTGTGTACGAGTCTTCACTTGACACCTAGCATCCTATACAGTCCGTTCAATCCCAACCACTTGCTACAGGTGAGTTCATACATCTTAATCAATTGTTTAAATGTTTTTAAATGCTTTTATGGGGGGGGGGATACAAGTTGAATCATGCTAGTTATTATATCAATCATATGTGATGAATAAGTAGCATACAAATGGATTTACTACTCTTTTAGCTGTTTTACTAGGCATAGTACTTCAAATGGCTTTCCAAAACATTTTTACTTGTTTAAAACACTTTATCAAATTGTCTTACATACTGAAGGTTTCTTTTCAAACTCTATTACAATTGTGTTTCAAAACAAAGGTCTCCTTATACTTTAAACTATTCTCATCAAACAAATTGTTTTCAAATCGTTTTACACACTGACATCAAGTCATCTTCTCCTAGTTATAAAACTTTTCAAAGGTTTTACAAAACTTCTTTTATACTTTTATATTGTCAATTGCATGCCTATATATATAGTTATATAAGTAATGTTTAAAGGATTTAGGAAGACTAGCTCGCTTTACCTCCTTTTCCTCGTTGGGATGTGGCTTTAGGGCATCGGTTATCTGTCCGAAGGTCATCTAAGTATTTGCTGTATATTTTGTATATATATATATATATATATATATATATATATATATATATATATATATACATAAAAGTTCTATCAGCTGATTCAATACCCTTGGGTAGCAGGGGTATGCTTTCATGTTCATACGTACCAGTTATATTACCAGTAAGCTACCATATGTGTAGTTCAGGAAGATACAAATACTATTACTAGAATGCGGAAATCATACCACGAGTCAGTTCATTCATGAGTCTATACATGCTAGATAGAGAGAGAACACACATTACAGCTAGTACACACAATACATTACTATACATGCTAGATAGAGAGAGAACACACATTACAGCTAGCACACGTAGACCATTACAGTACATTACTATACATGCTAGATAGAGAGAGCACACACATTACAACTAGCACACACAGTACATTACTATACATGGTAGATGGAGAGAGAACACACATTACAGCTAGCACACGTAGAACATTACTATACATGCTAAATAGAGAGAGAACACACATTATAGCTAGCACACGCAAAAAATTACAGTACATTACTATACATGCTAGATAGAGAGAGAACAAACTTTAAAGTTAGCACATTCATTACATATACATCCATGCAGTTATGTGAACCATTAAACGGGTCATGGCACTTCCTGCCATGACCATTTTTGTATCCAGAATTTCCTTAATTGGGGAGCGTATGAGTTTGCATATAGATCTATATTGGATTGACTATCCTACACCTTGTTGCTCGCTACAATGGGACTTGCAAGTCTACAGGTGCCAAATGTCATTTCTTACGGCATCTTACATCTTCGTTTTACTAGATTCGGTAGCAGGATACAGGTCGATCACATGTTACTTTAAATTACAATAGATTTAACGTAGTTAGTACGGTTGTAGCTATTTGATACTACACCATAGTACTGTTTCATTTTCCCATTACATTCACTTCGTGAACATTCACACGATGCACGGTAATGTAGAAGCTATATTTTTGGTTAATGATAGTCAGATTTGGGAAAATACACACTTTTACAAGGGATACAGTCAAATACTAGATGCCTTGGTAGAAGGCTACTTTCAGTAGGAAGCATAGGGTTTTCTAGGATATTCAAGACTTTTACATATTCATACTTACAATTACATTCTTACAAAATAATAGACTAAAATACTTATGTCTCACTAGCTTTAAAGTTGATACTCTCTTTCAAAATAACTTGTATCCTCAGGTCAACATTAGACAGGTACCGATGCAAGGTTTAGAGAAGATGGAGGTTGTTTAAGACTCATCTTTCATTTTGATTTATACATAGTGTCTAGTAGACATATCAGATCACTTGTATTACAATTATATTATTAATGCAATGGATGATGTTGTTGCTTGTTTACTACTATTCATTGTTGTAATACTATACATGATGTCCTCCGCCCAGAACATTTCCGTTGTTCATGGTTCTGGGGTGTGACATCTTGTAGAACGTCTCACCCTGGAAGGGATGATATGCTTTGGAAAGTGTGGCAAGATGAACCCAAGGTGACCGTTCGAGATTCCTGCTAGAATCGGTCGAGTAGCTTACAAACTTCGACTACCTCAAGAACTAAGTAACATATATCCTACATTCCACGTCTCAAACATGAAAAAGTGCTTATCCCACGAGACTCTTTGTATCCTACTCGACGAGATCTAAGTAAACGAGAGTCTCAATTTTGTGGAAGAACCCGTAGAAATTTTATATAGGAAAGTCAAGAGAACCAAACAAAGCCTAATCCTGATTGTGAACGTTCGCTGGAATGCAAAACGGGGACCTGAATTCAGTTGGGAGCTTGAGGATCAAATGGAACAGAAATATCCACATCTTTTTCCCTAGTCTTTATAATTTCAGAATGAAATTCTCTCTAATCAGGCGCTAATGTAACATCCCTTTATTTTCTACATGTAAAGTCAACCCTAGTCAACCAAAGTCAATCTTCGGTCAAATAAAGTCTGAAATGTTATATTGCATTTTACTAAGGTTAGTGTAATAAGATTTACATGTTTAACACTCTAAGAATATTAAATGTTTGAGAAAGGAATAAGTTAGATCTGATTAATTTCACATTATCCTTCTTCCTTCTCTTCCTTCGGACCAAGAAACCTCGCAGCCGTGAACATGCTAGCCGACTTCGGACCGTGAACGAGGCCGTGAACGGTTTCAGGCCGTGATTGCTTCGGACCGTGTACGAGGTTCACGGTCGTGAACCCCTCGGACCGTGAACCCTCGCATATATATATATATATATATATATATATATATATATATGTGTGTGTGTGTGTGTGTGTGTGTGTTTGTGTGTGATTCAGCTAGTTTTTGCATCATTTCTTCACTTTCAATCGAGAATTCAACAATTTTCTCTCAAGTATCATCAAGCAAGAACACCCTCTCTCCTCAAGAACATGCTAGGATCATCCTTTCTTATCATATTCAAGTGATAATCACTAGTTCTGCACAAGATTTAATAGGTATCAATTCTTAATCTTGTTATCACTTCAAGAACACCATTCCATCTTCTTATAGTAGGCTAAAACCCAGTAATTTCACTAGCTTAGACGAAGAACGCACGAAGAACATGAAGAACATGTATATATATATATATATATATATATATATATATATATATATATATATAGTAGGCTAAAACCCAGTAATTTCACTAGCTTAGACGAAGAACGCACGAAGAACATGAAGAACATGTATATATATATATATATATATATATATATATATATATATATATATATATATATATATATATATATATATACACACACATAAATAAGATGTAAAGGGCTTAGGACCGATAACTCGCTTTATTTCCTTTTCCTTGTTCCGATGTGGGACTAGAGCAATGGTTATTTGTATGACTGTCGTTTTCATTTTAGTTATATATATTTGTATATGTATATAAATATATAGATTATTTCATTTAGTTTCATTCCCCCTTTGTAACATGTTGAGCAAGGGGTTGCATTCATGAACATTTAATACTAGTTCAGAAAGTACATGTAAATTGTAATAGGTATAATTTATGATTCATAGAATATTAATTCACGATTCAAGCATACTAGAGTACACCATTTTACAAGAACAAGGGTTTGGTTCAAAATAATTGTGTATAGATATGTATTGGGATTGACAACGCCGCCTTCTGGCTGCTAGCTACAATCGGGCATACACGCATATGAGTGACAATTATTATAAACAGTTTTTCACGCCTTCAAAGCGTTGTTTCAGACTATCTAGTCTCAGTATGGTTATAGTAACCCATTAAAAAGATATTAACAATATGTTAGTGTATAAATAACTAAGCGTGAGTACATATTCAAAGTACTAGTTTACAAGATACAATTTATAGTATTACATTACAGTATACAATAACAGCTAGTGAAACCAGGCACACTCACTTTTACAGGTATTACAAAAGGAATACAAATACTGAATAATGGTTTACAAACATAACGGTTTTATGAGACTAAAACTACATTTCATACACAACATAAAATATAGGATTTTCTAGAACAATAATATATTCAAAGAACAGAAAAGAAACTTTTAAACACAAGAACTTATGCACTCACTCAAATTCATGTTGATACTCTCTTTTCAAATTTACTTGTATTCTCAGGGAATCGGTAGATAGGTACTCCCCGAGCTTTTGAGGAGATGGAGATGTATTGAATCATATTTTGTATCTTTTGTTATAACTATTTTTGGTGTCAATGTACAATGATTGAACACATGTAAAAACTTATTATTATTATTAATGCAATTGCTGTTTGTACTTTGATTACTATGATGCATTTGTTGTGATACTACAAATGAAGTCATCCACCCCTAGACGTTTCCGCCGTCTGGTTTGGAGTGTCACATATTTACATCTATTGATACATAGTTTGTATACATTAAAAGTATAACAAAATATAAAAGACGTAACTCTATATGCTTCGTCTTCTTAAAAGCCTACGGGAGTACCTGTCTATTTATTTCCTGAGAATACAAGCGATTCTAAAAAAGTTTCAACATAAATCTAGTGAGTTCGTAAAAATGTTTTTGTAATGAAAACATGTCATTGAATATGCAGAAATGCATGTATGCTTCTTAAGAAATCCAATACTTTCTAACATATATGTTTCTTACTGTGTTTTGTAGTAGCGTATAATGTATTAGTTTGTATGCCTGGTTACCACCAGTTGTATTGTTTATTGTTTTTTTTAATGAAACCCATTTGTATGAAGACCCTGGCTATCACCAGTAATTTACATAATGTTTTGTTTGAAAACCCTGGTTACCACCAATATGTATAGCATGTTCTGTTTGAAAACCCTGGTTACCACCAGTATATATAGTACTTTCATTACATAAAATAAAACCAAGTATTGTATTCCCTGGAATCCTCCAGTGTAATGTATAGTAGTTCTATTAATTAAAATAAAACTAGTGAACAATGAAATGCCGTAAAAAAACGTTAGTTTATACTATTGTGAGTCGTATAACCATGCTTGATATGACTGATGACCTCTACGACGTTCTTCAGACGTCAGATTGTATCATATTTGTCACCCCAGGCATGCCTACTAACCGTAGCTAGTAGTTTAGGTGTGGGATTGTCAGTCCCGGATAGATTTATTCACAAATCTCACGCTCTCCCTCCAGGAGACTCTGGTTACACTAAATGTCAGGATTTATTCCGTACCCTGAAGGGTACAATTAAAGAGATGTCTCACAACCGTGTATTACCTAGTCCACGAGTGGTTCTGAATTGTTCTCTTATATTTGAATCCGTTTGTATACTTTTAGTGTAACAGTAATTATAATTAAATAATTATCTAATGTTGTACTCTTGAAATCTGAAAGTAGTAACGTATATCATAAACTACATCCATCATAGTTTATATGTTTGTTAATGTATAAGCTCTGAATTTGTAAAACTGTGTATTGAAATCTCAAACTATAACTATTATAGTTTACATGTATGTTATGTACTTGGTTGATGTATTGATCTGAAAACTATGCAATTTTCACTGTAAGTTCAAAACGTCCCTTATGTTCAGCATGTTACAAAAGGGATAAAATATCTAAATATTTTATAAATCGTCGAAATCTTTTAATTGTATCAATTGCGTATGTTTTAAACATGTTGAAATTCTTTTGTATAAGTTCACAAAATTATTTGTGTTTGGCTTGCATTCCCCTTAAAAATGTTAAAAATAGTAAAAGCGTAGGGATATGAACTCACTGTTGGTTGCGAGAAGGTGTCGGACAGTGAAACTGAAATGAGGACCCTCGAGTTGTTGTACACAGAATTAACGGATTCCTAATAATAATTAAACACATATATGCATTTTATTAGTGAAACCATTAATTATAGTGCTGGAAAACACTTGCTTTTGGTTTAGGAATGTTACCGGGATTTGCTTGGATTGGAAAAAGTGGATTTTTAGCTCAGATTCCAATTAGGGTTAATTGCGGCTGTGAGGGGTTTTCGGTCGTTAATTGTTCTGGGTCGTTAACTGTTCTCGGCCGTGAACGGTTCTCTGTCCTTGAAAGTTTTACTGCCCTTGAGTGGTTTATTGCCTATTCATGGTGTTCTTGAAGAAAACATGTGTAACAACCCGAAATTTTGTTTCATTGCTTGTACCCCTTTTCGCGACTCATTTCGATCATCCAATCGCCGTTTCTGATTTCGTTTCTGATTTCCGTCAATTAATTAAGTCATTAATGTGGATTTTATTTTATGACTTAATGAGTGTCCTAATACCCTTAGAGCTCATTCTAACGCCCAGTATTAGCGATTCGAACATTTCTAGAATCAATCATATCGGGTAACGGCAACTTAATCGGGTGCGACCAAAAGCCCCGTTTAACGTCGGTATCGGGTAGAATTCCACCGTTTCCCGAACTTAGGACCTATTTAAACATGTTCAAGCTATCATTTGAAGCTTTTTCTCTCTCTCACTACCCTCTCTCTAACCTTTCTCCTAAATCCAAGTTTAAAGGTCCAAATCTAGAGTTTAAGGTCTCAAATCTTCAAGGTACCTTCCTATACTCATTTTGCATCATATTGGACCTTCAAATTCGAGATTTACTCATGATTTAGAGACTTGTATATGAGTTTACGGCCCACGATGGTGCTTAGGCCGTAAACCCATATTTAAAGGGTTTTTAAGCCCTTAAACCCTTCCATGACTCAAACTAGACCTAGATATGACTTTTAGAAATTTGGTAATGGACTTAGAACACTTTAAACATGAATTTTGGGGGATTTGTATGAGTTTACGGCCAAGGCATGTGCTTGGGCCGTCAACTCCTCAAACTTGGGTGTAAACTCATTTTCAAGGTGTTAGAAAGCCATCCAACACCACCAAAAGCCTTAGAATAAATCATAGATCCATCTAAAAATTGTTTGGGGACCTTAAACACATGAAACACCCTCTTAATAAGAGTTTACGGCCATAGATCATGCTCTTAGGCCGTAAACACCGAAATGTGAGTTAAATGGTGCCCTAAATTCATAACAAGTCTTGGAAAATTAACTAGAATCACATGTGATTGTTCCTTATGCCCCAAAATAATTATCCTTGACCATAGGAGATTTTACGGCCATAAACTCCAAGTTTACAGCTGTCAACTCCCTTAAACATGGTATAAGTCCCCTTAAATTATCCCTAGGCATTTTAGCAATCCATTCCAACAATTCCCAAGTCCAAATAAGCCATTAAGCACTCAAAATCACACCAACATGAGTTCACGGCCGTGAACTCATGTATGTATGTGTTTCATAGTTGTAAACTCCCTAAAATTTACTCTTGGGGAGTAAACTCAAATCCCAAGTCCCTCGCTTCAATTCCCGTCCGTAGATGTCACCCGGGTCAATCCAAACACCCGTTTTGAGGTATTTTCGTTCGTTGGAGTGTAATATCGTATCTAATTAGATTTTATAAATCTAATTAGATATATTTGTATATCATTTCGTATTACATAGGAACCTCGCATGTTATCAAACCTTGAATCGACACTTAGCATCCAGAACGTTGCGTTTCTCAACCGGTGAGTTCATACCCCTACCCTTTTTCAACTGTTTTCACTGTTTTCAGGGGGGAATAAAAGCAAAAGTACAAGGAAATCTTGTACTCCAACTTATTATTTTCAGTTCAATTGATTTCATTTTGTATGTTATAATATCAATAACTGTGTTTATCAAATAGTTCGAATTATGAAGTTAGCTTTCAAACTAATCATAGATTTCTTGATAAAATGTTACAATCTAAACTAGATTTCATAATCTACGAATAATTCATACTAATCATCATTTAGAACGAATACGAAACTATAACTAGGAACAGAACGAATACGAAACTATAACTAGGAACAGAACGAATACGAAACTATAACTAAGAATAGAACGAATACGAAACTATAATTAGGAATACTACGAATACGAATACGAATACGAATAGTAATAGGAGCAGGATTAGGGAAACGAATACGACTACGAAAGCGAATCTGAATACGAGTACGAATACGAATACAAATAGTAATAGGAGTAGGATTAGGGAAACGAATACGACTACGAATACGAATACGAATAAGTATAAGAATATGTTTAAGAATAAGAACACGAATACGAAGACATGTATCTAGGTACACTCCAGTGTAACACCATTACGATATCAGAATACCTAGTTAATGCAATAGGTATGAATGGAAATCAATCATTACATCGAAATTCAATAACTAAACTTACTTTTAGGAAAGTATGGGACTTTCCTGGGGAAACGTTACATAACTAGAATAGTGTAATAAACCAGATAACTTTATATCTTTCACAATTGGTAACATACAATTAGGAAAATATAGGATTTTCCTAGGATCATACTTAAACATAACCAGAACTGTGTAACCTAAGAATTAATCAAACATTACTTTTAAGAAAATATGGGATTTTCTTGGATAATAAACTTTTCGGAAAACCAAAGGAAACTCGTACATTTTAACAAAACGAACATCTTATGAACTCACCAGCTTTATGCTGATTTCCAAATTGCTTGTATTCTCAGGTCAACATTAGACAGGTACCTATCGATACTTTTGGAGAAGACGGAGCGTACAGAAGACTCGTCTCTATTTTGTTCATATATACTATGTATTACGAATGTACAACTTTACTTTTGAACAAATGTAAACTTTGATATGTAATGTAATGGTTGTTTACTTTACTTACTATGTGCATTGGATTTGATACTCAACATGGAGTCCTCCTCGGAAATGTTTCCGCCTTAGGTTTTCGGGGTGTGACAGATTGGTATCAGAGCCCTTGTTTATAGTGAATGGAGTATACCAAACCTTACATGGTATAAAACTATAAACACTAAAGGGCCTAAGTGCTCTAAACTAAAAGTATACCTCAAATATAAGTATTTTCAATAATATACAAGTATATCCGACCGTCGAAATCCGTAACTACAAGTAGAACAAAACATAAGTAAATGGGTGTTATACGTTGCGGTTAAACCTGGGTAGTTATGTAGTCGTGTCTAGGATCAATATAGCCTGGCCAACTATATTCATTTGAGACACTGCCAACATGTGCTTGGGAGTGACTGTGGTGTACGGCATGCCTAAAACTTACCCAATACCCAAATAATGAGTTGTCGCTGCAGCAAATCATGAAATACTATGGGAGTATTTCTCGAGCCAAATCCGTTATAGAATTCCTCATCCCAGCGTTGCTCCTCAATCATCCTTATAAGAGATAATTTATCTGTTTTGATAACTCCTTCCTGCTTTATCGCTTAATAGAATTATATGTATGTCATAGAGAGATATCCTTTGTATCATATCTCTTGATTCAATTCGGAGGACTTACCATCCTCTCTTTCCTGATCTTATTAGATCAAGATGCCTCCAAGAAAGAGACCCAGCTCAAAAACCAACAACAATCCACCACCTTCTCTTCAAATCGACCTGGCAACCCTTCAGTCAGTTTTAACTGCAGCATTTTCAGCAGCCATATCACAAACGAACCCCAGTAGTTCAGGAGGTGGTCCCCAGCCTCAAAACCAGGAAGGTAGCCAGGGACACCGAAAGGAGCGTTCCTATAAAGACTTTATGAACGCGAAACCCACATTCTTCAATGGCACTGGAGGTGTCATTGCGCTAACTCGGTGGTTAGAGAAGATCGAATCTATCTTCGAGATCTGTGCTTGTTCAACATCCGACAAGGTGAAGTTTGACGCATGTACTCTCACCAATAAAGCTCTGACTTGGTGGAACGGCCGAGTTAAATCTCTAACTCTACCTGTAGCCAATGCTATGGGTTGGGAAGTTATGAAGGAACTCTTGCACGCAGAGTATTGCCCTCGGGGTGAAATTCAGAAGCTGGAGCATGAACTCTGGAACCTGAAGATGAAAGGTTCTGATATCGCCGCCTACACATCCATATTTGATGACTTAGCGCTTCTTTGTCCAGGGATGGTTACCCCGGAAAGTAAGAAGATTGAGAGGTTTATCTGGGGATTAACCCAGCCAACCAAAGTGAACGTCTTAGCTGCGAAGCCGGATACACACGACAGCGCCAAATGCCTAGCGCAAATCTTGATCGACCATAGTGAGGACGTAGAGGAAGCAGCCACCACTTCCGAACCGACAGAAAGAAGTGGTGAGAAAAGAAAGTATTGGGAGGCAGGGGAGAAATGTCAACCTTCACAAGAGTTCTCGAAGAAACAACAGATGGTGGCGGTCCACGCTGCCTCTACCCCTGCTACTGTTTATGTCGTAGGTTTTCCAGCCCGAGCACCTATCACAGGATATGCCGGTGTTCTTCCCTTGTGTAACCAGTGTAGTTACCACTAATATATCCCCGGTCCCTGTCGTGTAAAATTTTGCAAAAATTGTGGCCAAGTGGGTCACCTTGCGCGGAGTTGCAAAACACCAACAAATCAAGCTCCCGGAGCGGGCATCAATCAGGCCTGTTATGGTTGCGGTAAAGTCGGGCATTAAAAGAGGAACTGCCCCAATGCAGCAACAACTGGCAACACTGGAAGAGTCCTAGCTATAGGACAAGGGGAGGCAGCCGCCGATCCCATAGTTGCCTCAGGTATATTCCTTTTCGACAACCCTTCTCCCTGCAATCTTTTTTTTCAATTCTAGTCCTAAAAAGATAAACTGTTAACTATCCATTCGAATCTCTTCATAAACATAGTCCTCAATTAGTAATCAAAAACGTCCATCATCAAGGTAGCCAACAATGAGAAAGATGGCGTGTTACATTCTGAAACACATATCCCAAGGAACATAGAACTTTTCGAAATCCTCATTAGGATTGATTCTGTAGCCTACAAACTTCGATTACCCTCGGAACTTAGTAATATTCCTCTGGTACTTCACGACTCGGTCTTTAAGAAGTATCTACCCAACGAAACCTAGACACTTCCCGATAATGAGGGTTCACTGGAACGTTAAGCGGAGACTCGATTCCACTTGGAAGCGTGAAGACCCGAAGCAATAGATTCATTCTCAAATCTCTTATCACTTTGCAATTTGTGTTCAAATCTTTGAATTTCGGGATGAAATTCCCTCTAACGGGGGGATAATGTAACAACCCGAAATTTTGTTTCACTACTTGTACCCCTTTTCGCGATTCATTTCGATCATCCAATCGTCGTTTCTGATTTCTGTCAATTAATTAAGTCATTAATGTGGATTTTATTTTATGACTTAATGAGTGTCCTAATACCCTTAGAACTCATTCTAACGCCCAGTATTAGCGATTCGAACATTTCTAGAATCAACCATATCGGGTAACGGCAACTTAATCGGGTGCGAGCAAAAGCCCCGTTTAACGTCGGTACCGGGTATAATTCCACCGTGCCCCAACTTAGGACCTATTTAAACATGTTCAAGCTATCATTTGAAGCTTTTTCTCTCTCTCTCTCACTACTCTCTCTCTAACCTCTCTCCTAAATCCAAGTTTAAAGGTCCAAATCTAGAGTTTAAGGTCTCAAATCTTCAAGGTACCTTCCTATACTCATTTTGCATCATATTGGACCTTCAAATTCGAGATTTATTCATGATTTAGAGACTTGTATATGAGTTTACGGCCCAGGATGGTGCTTAGGCCGTAAACCCTTATTTAAAGGGTTTTTAAGCCCTTAAACCCTTCCATGACTCAAACTAGACCTAGATATGACTTTTCGAAATTTGGTAATGGACTTAGAACAATTTAAACATGAATTTTGGGGAATTTGTATGAGTTTATGGCCAAGGCATGTGCTTGGGCCGTAAACGCCTAAAACTTGGGTGTAAACTCATTTTCAAGGTGTTAGAAAGCCATCCAACACCACCAAAAGCCTTAGAATAAATCATAGATCCATCTAAAAATAGTTTGGGGACCTTAAACACATCAAACACCCTCTTAATCAGAGTTTACGGCCATAGATCATGTTCTTAGGCCGTAAACTCCTAAGTGTGAGTTAAATGGTGCCCTAAATTCATAACAAGGCTTGGAAAATTAACTAGAATCACATGTGATTGTTCCTTATGCCCCAAAATAATTCTCCTTGACCATAGGAGAGTTTATGGCCGTAAACTCCAAGTTTACAACCGTGAACTCCCTTAAACATGGTATAAGTCCCCTTAAATTATCCCTAGGCATTTTAGAAATCCATTCCAACAATTCCCAAGTCCAAACAAGCAATTAAGCACTCAAAATCACACCAACATGAGTTCACGGCCGTGAACTCATGTACGTATGTGTTTCATAGTTGTAAACTCCCTAAAATGT
Organism: Lactuca sativa; assembly: GCF_002870075.4. Classification (NCBI taxonomy): domain Eukaryota; kingdom Viridiplantae; phylum Streptophyta; class Magnoliopsida; order Asterales; family Asteraceae; genus Lactuca; species Lactuca sativa. The sequence continues at coordinate 247,465,673 of NC_056625.2, forward strand.
TTACTCTTGGGGAGTAAACTCAAATCCCAAGTCCCTCGATTCAATTCCCGTCCGTAGATGTCACCCGGGTCACTCCAAACACCCGTTTTGAGGTATTTTCGTTCGTTGGAGTGTAATATCGTATCTAATTAGAGTTTATAAATCTAATTAGATATATTTGTATATCATTTCGTATTACGTAGGAACCTCGTGTGTTATCAAACCTTGAATCGACACTTAGCATCCGGAAAGTCGCGTTTCTCAACTGGTGAGTTCATACCCCTGCCCTTTTTCAACTGTTTTCACTGTTTTCAGGGGGGGGGGGGGAATACAAGCAAAAGTACAAGGAAATCTTATACTCCAACTTATTATTTTCAGTTCAATTGATTCCATTTTGTATGTTCTAATATCAATAACTGTGTTTATCAAATAGTTCGAATTACGAAGTTAGCTTTCAAACTAATCATAGATTTCTTGATAAAATGTTACAATCTAAACTATATTTCATAATCTACGAATAATTCATACTAATCATCATTTAGAACGAATACGAAACTATAACTAGGAACATAACGAATACGAAACTATAACTAGGAACATAACGAATACGAAACTATAATTAGGAGTAGGAGTAGGATTTGGGAAACGAATACGACTACGAATGCGAATACGAATACGAATACGAATACGAAACTATATTATTGGTCCAGTGGCCTACAAACTATAAATACGAATACGAATACGAATACGAATACGAATAGTAATAGGAGTAGGATTTGGGAAACGAATACGACTACGAATGCGAATACGAATACGAATACGAATACGAATATGAATACGAATACGAATACTAATAGGAGTAGGATTAGGGAAGCGAATACGACTACGAATACAAATACGAATACGAATACGAATATGTATAAGAATATGTTTAAGAATAAGAACACGAATACGAAGACATGTATCTAGGTACACTCCAGTGTAACACCATTAGGACATCAGAATACCTAGTTAATAATATAGGTACGAATGGAAATCAATCATTACATCGAAATTCAATAACTAAACTGTAACAAACCAATATTTCAACTCTTTGTAATGACCCAAAAAGTCAAGTATTGTAACCATCTTGGGGTAATAAAATTTACTTTGAGAATAAAATGCCCCAAAAAGTATCTATTTAAATTCCTATTATGTGTAATGTCATTAAACCGGGATCATACTTAAAAAAAAGAATGCTCAAATCCGGCTTTGTATATTTAAATTAAGATATATTTTTTTCCAAGTTCGGCTTAGCAGCAGACAGCTAAAAACTCGAATCGGAGATCGAACGACTTTTGGCCGGAATGACCTAAACGAGAATCGAAGGTCTCGACAATGGTATTTCAACGGTAAAAAATCTGGCAAAAACCGACGTCAGATAAAGAAATGAATTTTTGAAGAAATTCCTTAAACACGATGAGTTATAAAATAAATAATAAAAATGATTTCGGAATTTGCCAACGGAGTCTAAACGAAAGTCGTAGAGCGTAGTCTCACCTACGTGTGGATATAAAGACCATCGAAAACGGAGTTCGTATGAAGAAGATATGAATTTTTGAAGTTTATTAAATAAATTATATATTTATTTAATTCAAAAATCAAATATTATCCGAAGAGGAGTCAGCATCCTCATCCGAGGTACGCGCCGCGTACCCCTGTACGCCCTGCGTACCCGAGGGCATTGGCCTCGGATCGTCCACGTCGCCCTATGCAAGGCTACCCACCCGTCCGACCCGCCCGTCCGACCGACCCGTCCGACCCGTCGTCCCATCCGACCCACCGTCCCATCCGAAGCCGAGGCAGAAGAGGCTTCGGTAATGCATGACGTACGCGTACGCGGTACGTACGAGCGTACGCCCCGCGTACGAGGCTTCCCCGACCCCCCTATAAATAGAATGCGAGGCTTTCCGAAAAAAATGCTCAATTCTCTCCTTTCTCTCACGATCTTGCCTCGATTTCCGTGCCCGTTCAAACCCGAAGCCCTGGTCATTTTGCTCAAGTCCCAAGGGTCGATTTTACTCCCGAGATTCCCGAGAATCCCGAGAAAAGTCCGTTTCCCCAGGCGAAACTCTGCCCGGTTTCCCATCTCGCTATCTTCAAACTATTAAGTGGGTTCATATCCCCCTTCGAACACTCTTTAAATACATTTTAAATGCTTTTATACTCTTCGGGGAGGAATACAAGTAAACATACCGTTATTATCGTGTAAAATCTCATTTACTCATTTCTATCAAATGAATCACTTGTGATTTAGTTCTGTTATGCGGAAACTCTTGTTATACTTCACATGCAATAGTTTTATACAAAGTTTTTAGTAACACCAAAGCATCTTTTGTTGTTAAAACCGTTTCATATATTCTAAAAACTTATAATTTATGTTGGTCAAACATTGTGAAAAAGGATAAACTTTGCATACAAAACTATCACTTTAATACAGACTTAGTTGAAAATCCATGAGACGTGTATATCTTCAAACACTGCCTTTTAGATAAAAGGTATCGCTACAAGTCCTGTCTATAACCAGAGTCTCGCGTTCGGAGAACGTGTCAAATGTGTATAGATCTATACGGGAAGTCATGATTCCGCGCCCTGACTGTTAGCTACAGTCCGTCTTTTAGGGTGACAGTTGTCATAACGCTACGACGCCTGAAGAACGTCACTACAGGCATATTATGTTTAGAATGGTTATAAAACTCATCGGATATACAATTATTATGGTATTATGCTTTTATGACGAGTAGCTATTAAAACTATTCTTCATCTAACAAGTGCGATCTTCGTATAGCTTTATTATATAAAACTATGCCACAACTTTTAAGCACGTCGATTGCTTGCGATTTTCGGTCTTAGAGACTGCCAGTTATGTTAAGAAAATAAGGGTTTTTCTTGAAAAACACAACAACTCACATCTCAACTATTAGGGAAAAGATGAGATTTTCTGGATCTGATACATTCATCTTCAACCCAACAAATCATAACTCTTTTTAGTTTAAAATACCGCGTTTTCTGGAAAACATACATGAATTTTCGAATGGCGTATATTTTCTCAAAACACTACATATGAACTGACCAACTTAATTGTTGACACTTTTTCTTTGAAATAACTTGTATTCTCAGGGAACCGCTAAGCAGGTTTGGAAATCAACTTTTGAGGATTAACGTGCTGACGTTAATTACTTCTTTTGAAAGATGTTTATGTATTTATCTTTTGAACATGTAACGAATACAATTATGTAAACATTTTGGAAACCTTAATATGTATTGTGGTGTGTACTTTCCTTTCTATGAACTGTTATGATACTGAATATGACGTCCTCCGCCCCCAAACGTTTCCGCCGTTCTGGTTTGGGGGTGTGACAGATTGGTATCAGAGCATCGTTTATAGTGAATTAAGTATATCAAAACCATTTTTGGTATACAACTATAAACTCATCTGGGCAAAAACACTCTGAGAAGAGTCATACTTTTGAAATTAAATTTATTTAGTTTTTAAAAAGTAAGCATGCATTCATTCTGTACTAATAACAGTTTCACATAGTACCATTTTAGAAGTATTATAAATAAGTTGTGCAGTACAGGTACGCCTTGGGACACATAATCGAAACTGGGGAGGATATAGCCTGATCAACTATATTTGTCCGAGAGCCGACTAACGTGTGCCGAGGAGTCTCTGCAGTGGACAGCAAATTTTAAAACTTACCAAACCTCTACTAGAATCAAGCACAAGAATTTAAATATTATAGGAGTATTTGCTATCTAAACTAGCTTAACTTACATGTTTTGCATGTTTCGACTTTATTCAATTCTTATAATCCTAATTCTCGTACAGTTAAATGGCTGGATTTCACCACCTCAATGACCCCTACTTTCCCAACCAAGGCAACGGAGGATGGATCGAGGATGATCCCGAAGAGGACGAGGAACCCATAGAATTAGGTGATGACTCCGGTACTGACTCAGAGCCGGAAATGATCGATCCGCCACCCATTCAACCTCCTATCCATGTGAGGAACTTCCAAGGACCCACTCCCGTCTGGGGAAGTCACCTCCATCATTGGAGCCAACAACAAGGCATACGCCCTCCCTACAGCAAGTGTCGGGACTTCTATGATGTCCGCGGTGGAGGTTCGGCTGATCGAGCACTCCCGGTAATGGTGGGTAAGTTAGCCAATCAGTCCTATCAGTCCGGGGTTCAAGCAAGCTGACTTCGGGATGTCAACGTGGAAGTCCAGGTTCACACTTCTGACATCCGTAGGCTGGACAAGATACAAGACAATGCTCAACTCCAGTCTGAGGCATTTCAGGCACAGATGATTGCAGCCCTAGCCGAGTTAAGGGAGCAACAAGCCACTTTTGATCGGCGTCTAATGGAATCGAAGCACTCAGATACGAAGTCAAGCTCCAAGCGCAACCTACGTCGCAAATAGTGCTTGCCAGGATTTCAAATTTTGTTATAAATTAGGACTTCGAATAAGAATATTATTTTCCTTAAAACTTTCTGTAATCGGAGACCTTTAGAAAGGTCAAAAAGTTTTGTCTAAACCCTGATGTAACACAACTGTATGTTTAATATATAGGGCATATCTCTTTCTCGTTTTAACTATGTGTAGCCCGTGCAATTCATAAGTACATCCATTCAAACATTGTTAATCAATCAAGCTCAAAACCCTTTGTTGATCAAACCAAATTCTTAATCTATTTAAGATAGTTAATTCAATATCATTCAACTCGTAACCACCAAAACTTATAATATCTCATGTTTCTTTTGGCAGCGCAATGCCCCCTCGTAGATCAGCACGTACCAACGCAACCCCACCACCACCTCCACCACTAACTTATGATCCGGCAATGGTCCAGGCTGCTATCACAGCAGCAGTAGCAGCAGCCCTCTCTCAAATGAACTCCACTGCAAATGGAGGTACAGGAAGCAGCACGAATCATCCAAATCGTGGCACCGGCTAGGACCATGTAAGGGAGTGTACTTACAAGGAGTTCTCCAACTGAAAACCAAAGACCTTTAATGGCAGTGGAGGAGGCATTGCACTAATGCAATGTTTTGAAAAGACCGAAACGGTCTTCGAGATCTGCTCGTGCCAAGAAACAAGCAAGGTTAAGTTCGCTGCTTGCACCTTCATAGATCGAGCCCTCACTTCGTGGAAAAGCCATGTGAATTTAGTGACGCTCACTATCGCTAACGCCATGAGTTGGGAAGAACTGAAGGTTCTACTACTGGAAGAGTACTGCCCAAGGGGCGAAGTGCAAAAGCTTGAGCAGGAGCTCTGGAATTTAAAAATGGCTGGGTCTGATCTAGTCGCCTACACAGCTAGGTTCAACGATCTCGCTGCTTTATGCCCTACCATGGTCAACCCAGAATCGAAGAGGGTCGAAAGGTACATTTGGGGGTTGTCACCCCAGATTCAAGGGCATGTCCTAGCTTCCAATCCTATCACCTACAATAGCGCTAAACGCCTGGCGCAACGACTCATCGACCACGGAGTGAAACAGAGTACCATCACAGCAGCCGCAAATCCACCTAGGGAGGCTCAGGGCCAGAGTAAGCCTTGGAACAAGAGGAGGGGACAAACCCTCCAGGAGAACCCCAAGAAACAACAAGTGATAGCGACCCACACTATTACTATACCTACCAACTCTGCCCCTACAAGCTCATACAATGGAAAACTACCAAAATGTAACCAGTGCAACTTCCACCACCACGGTCTCTGCCGTGACCTTCAATGCACCAGGTGCAATAAGAAGGGTCATACAGCCCGCTATTGCAAAGAGCCAACCCAACAATCTGCCCCCACTGCTAATACCGGAATAAGCCGCGCCTGCTTTGAGTGCGGAGGCACTGGGCACTACCGCAGGGACTGCCCGAAGGCAAACAACAGGAATACCGGCGGAAGGGGCCGAGTTTTCGCAATGGGACAAAATGAGGCCATTGCGGACCCTACTGATGTTACGAGTACGTTTCTTCTCGACAACTCGTTTGCATGCATTTTGTTTGATAGTGGAGCGGAAAGGAGTTTTGTGAGTCACGACTTTAAAAGCATGCTAAAAGCAATAATCTCTTTCAAATCAACCTTATGCCAGTCAATGGGAAAACCGAAGGCACTAAGGAGATATATTTAAATTGCATCCTAACCCTAAACGATAATCTCTTTCAAATCAACCTCATGCCAGTCTCGATTAAGAGTTTCGATGTCATCATTGGCATGGATTGGTTGAGTTCGCATCGTGCAGACATTTTATGTTACGATAAGGCTGTTCGCCTTAATCTGCCAACCGGCGAAACCTTCCTTGTCTTGGGCGACAAACCTAGTACCACTCTTAGTATTATATCAAGTATCCAAGCTCAGAAGTACCTACACAAGGAGTGTCACACATTTTTAGCACATGTTGTAGATGTGAAACGAGAAGTCCAGGACATCAAGGATGTGCCCGACATATGCGAATTTCCCGACGTGTTTCCCGAGGACCTTCCAGGAATACCACCCGCAAGACAAGTCGAATTCAGAATCGATCTAATCCCCGGAGCTACCCCAGTAGCCAAAGTACCCTATCGGTTAGCCCCGACAGAGATGCAGGAGCTATCCAGCCAACTGAATGAACTACTTGGAAAAGGATTCATCAGGCCGAGCTTCTCGCCATGGGGAGCACCCGTGTTGTTCGTGAAAAAGAAAGATGGATCGTTCAGGATGTGCATCGACTACCGAGAACTCAACAAACTTACCATCAAGAACTGATACCCCCTACCCCGAATCGACGACTTATTCGATCAACTCCAAGGAGCCAACTACTTCTGCAAGATCGATCTAAGGTCGGGATACCACCAGCTGCGTGTCCTAGAGAGTGATGTTCCCAAGATGGCCTTCCGAATGAGATACGGACATTATGAGTTCGTAGTGATGCCGTTCGGACTAACCAATGCCCCAGCCGTATTTATGGATCTAATGAATCGGGTATGTCGTCCATTCTTAGATAAATTTGTGATAGTATTCATAGACGATATACTCATTTATTCAAAGAATAAAGAGGAACATAGTAAACACCTGACGCAAGTCTTAGAGACGTTGCGAACTAAGAAACTTTATGCAAAATTCTCAAAATGTGAGTTTTGGATTAGAAGAGTGGACTTCCTCGGTCACGTGGTCAGCAAGGAAGGAATCCACGTGGACCCCTCAAAGATCAAGGCTATCAGAAACTGGTCTGCACCAACCACACCAACCGAAATACGCCAATTTCTAGGTCTTGCTGGTTATTATCGAAGGTTCATCCAGAATTTCTCCAGCATTGCAAAGCCACTTACCGCTTTAACCCAGAAAGGTGTGACCTACAACTAGGGAGAAAAGCAAGATGCTGCATTTCAGACTTTGAAACAAGCCCTTTGCAGTGCACCTATCCTTTCTCTTCCGGAAGGGACCGAAGACTTTGTGGTGTATTTCGACGCTTCAAAGCAAGGGCTGGGCTGTGTGCTAATGCAGAGGGGAAAGGTTATTGCATATGCCTCACGACGACTGAAAACGCATGAGGTCAATTACACCACTCATGACTTAGAACTTGGAGCAGTGGTCTTCGGTCTTACAATCCGGAGGCACTACCTTTACGGTACCAAGTGCACTGTCTTTACAGACCACAAGAGCCTCCAACACATCTTCGACCAGAAGGAGTTAAACATGAGACAATGACGTTGGGTCGAGTTGCTCAACGACTACGAATGTGAGATTCGCTATCATCTGGGAAAGGCAAACGTCGTAGTCGATGCCCTTAGTCGAAAGGAGTACTATGGCCGAAGAGTGAAGTCATTAGCTATGTCGATCCATTCGCACCTGTCAACGCAAGTCAAGGAAGCTCAAATAGAGGCCTTGAAACCCGAAAACGTGGCAGGTGAGGCCCTTAGGGGAATGGACAAGAACTTAGAAATCAAGAGTGACGGAGCACGCTACCTCATGAACCGGATCTGGACACCTAAGTTTGGTGGATTCAGAGAGGTAGTTATGAGTGAGGCACACAGGACCCCATACTCCGTACACCCAGGGTCAGACAAGATGTATCTAGATCTCAAGCAACTCTACTGGTGGCCAAACATGAAACCGGAGATTGCTACTTATGTGAGCAAGTGTTTAACTTGCGCCAAGATAAAAATAGAACACCAGAAACCCTCAGACCTACTCCAGGAACCTGAAATACCTAAGTGGAAATGGGAGCAGATTTCCATGGACTTCATAACCAAACTTCCCAAAACTCAGAGTGGCCAAGATACTATTTGGGTAATCGTCGACAGATTAACCAAGTCAGCCCATTTCTTACCGATCAAGGAAACCGACAGGATGGAAAAACTATCAAGAACCTACATCCGGGAGATCGTACGACTTCATGGAGTACCGATGTCCATCATCTCAGATAGAGACAGCAGGTTCACTTCCAGATTCTGGCAATCATTGCAAAAATCCATGGGCACAAGGTTGGACATGAGTACAAGATACCACCCTCAAACTGACGGACAGAGTGAGAGGAGGATCCAAACCTTGGAAGACATGTTGCGAGCATGTGTAATCGACTTTCGCAAGGCATGGGATATTCACTTGCCTTTGGTCGAGTTCTCTTATAACAATAGTTACCATACTAGTATCAAGACCGCTCCATTCGAAGCCCTTTACGGCCGTAAGTGCAGATCACCCCTGTGCTGGACGGAAGTGGGCGACACACAAATGGCAAAAGGTCTAGTCCCTAATAGCACCCTCACTGGTCCGGAGATCATCAGAGAAACGACTGAAAAGATCGTGCAAATACGAGAACGACTGAAGTCCTCAAGGGATAGGCAAAAGAGCTATGCCGACAGGAGACGTAAACCCTTGGAATTCCAGATTGGCGACCGTGTACTACTGAAGGTCTCACCCTGGAAGGGTATGATACGCTTTGGGAAGCGTGGAAAGCTAAATCCTAGGTACATTGGACCCTTCGAAATCATTCGAGAGTTGGTCCAGTGGCCTACAAACTCCAACTTCCAATCGAGCTTAACAAAGTACATCCAGTATTCCACGTATCGAACCTGAAAAAGTGTTTGTCCGACGAAACACTTGTAATTCCACTCGATGAAATCGAGCTAAACAAAAATCTTAACTTTGTGGAAGAACCCGTCGAGATCATGGATAGGGAAGTTAAACGGACTAAGCAGAGTCGCATTCCAATAGTAAAAGTTCGATGGAATGCTAAGAGAGGACCCGAATTCACATGGGAATGGGAAGACCAAATGCAATAGAAGTATCCGCATCTCTTCCTCAGTCCCTAAGACTTCTATTTTGTATTAAAATTCCGGGACAAAATTCCTGCTAACGGGGGGATGATGTAACAACCCGATATTTCAACTCTTTGTAATGACCTAAAAAGTCAAGTATTGTAACCATCTTGGGGTAATAAAATTTACTTTGAGAATAAAATGCCCCAAAAAGTATCTATTTAAATTCCTATTATGTGTAATGTCATTAAACCGGGATCATACTTCAAAAAAAAAAAAAGAATGCTCAAATCCGGCTTCGTATATTGAAATTATGATATATTTTTTTTCCAAGTTCGGCTTAGCAGCAGACAGCTAAAAACTCGAATCGGAGATCGAACGACTTTTGGCCGGAATGACCTAAACGAGAATCGAAGGTCTCGACAATGGTATTTCAGCGGTAAAAAGTCTGGCAAAAACCGACTTCAGATAAAGAAGTTATGAATTTTTGAAAAAATTCGTTAAACACGACGAGTTATAAAATAAATAATAAAAATGATTTCGGAATTTGCCAACGGAGTCTAAACAAAAGTCGTAGAGCGTAGTCTCACCTACGTGTGGATATAAAGACCATCGAAAACGAAGTTCGTATGAAGAAGATATGAATTTCTGAAGTTTATTAAATAAATTATATATTTATTTAATTCAAATATCAATTATTATCCGATGAGGAGTCAGCATCCTTATCCGAGGTACGCGTCGCGTACCCCTGTACGCCCTGTGTACCCGAGGGCATTGGCCTCAGATCGTCCACGTCGCCCTATGCGAGGCTACCGACCCGTCCGACCCGCCCGTCCGACCGACCCGTCCGACCCGCTGTCCCATCCGACCCGCCGTCCCATCCGAAGTCGAGGCAGTCGAGGCTTCGGTAATGCATGATGTACGCGTACGCGCTGCGTACAAGCGTACGCCCCGCGTACGAGGCTTCCCAGACCCCCCTATAAATAGAATGCGAGGCTTTCCGAAAAAAATGCTCAATTCTCTCTTTTCTCTCATGATCTTGCCTCAATTTCCGTTCCCGTTCAAACCCGAAGCCCTGGTCATTTTGCTTAAGTCCCGAGGGTCGATTTTACTCCCGAGATTCCCGAGAATCCTGAGAAAAATCCGTTTCCCGAGGCGAAACTCTACCCGGTTTCCCATCTCGCTATCTTCAAACTATCAAGTGAGTTCATATCCCCCTTCGAACATTCTTTAAATACATTTTAAATGCTTTTATACTCTTCAGGGAGGAATACAAGTAAACATACCGTTATTATCGTGTAAAATCTCATTTACTCATTTCTATCAAATTAATCACTTGTGATTTAGTTCTGTTCTGCGGAAACTCTTGTTATACTTCACATGCAATAGTTTTATACAAAGTTTTTAGTAACACCAAAGCATCTTTTGTTGTTAAAACCGTTTCATATATTCTAAAAACTTATAATTTATGTTGGTCAAACATTGTGAAAAAGGATAAACTTTGCATACAAAACTATCACTTTAATACAGACTTAGTTGAAAATCCATGAGACGTGTATATCTTCAAACACTGCCTTTTAGATAAAAGGTATCGCTACAAGTCCTGTCTATAACCAGAGTCTCGCGTTCGGAGAACGTGTCAAATGTGTATAGATCTATACGGGAAGTCATGATTCCGCGCCCTGACTGTTAGCTACAGTCCGTCTTTTAGGGTGACAGTTGTCATAACGCTACGACGCCTGAAGAACGTCGCTACAGGCATATTATGTTTAGAATGGTTATAAAACTCATCGGATATACAATTATTATGGTATTATGCTTTTATGACGAGTAGCTATTAAAACTATTCTTCATCTAACAAGTGCGATCTTCGTATAGCTTTATTATATAAAACTATGCCACAACTTTTAAGCACGTCGATTGCTTGCGATTTTCGGTCTTAGAGACTGCCAGTTATGTTAGGAAAATAAGGGTTTTTCCTGCATCTAAAACAAACAACTAATAGGAAAATAAGGGATTTTCTTGGTGCAACTATTTACAACTTATAACACGAACATTTATGTGCATTTCATACTTTTATAAGAAAATAAGGGTTTTTCTTGGAAAACAGAACAACTCACATCTCAACTATTAGGGAAAATATAAGATTTTCTGGATCTGATACATTCATCTTCAACCCAACGAATCATAACTCTTTTTAGTTGAAAATACCGCGTTTTCTGGAAAACATACATGAATTTTCGAATGGCGTATATTTTCTCAAAACACTACATATGAACTCACCAACTTAATTGTTGACACTTTTTCTTTGAAATAACTTGTATTCTCAGGGAACCGCTAAGTAGGTTTGGAGATCAACTTTTGAGGATTAACGTGCTGACGTTAATTACTTCTTTTGAAAAATGTTTATGTATTTATCTTTTGAACATGTAACGAATACAATTATGTAAACATTTTGGAAACCTTAATATGTATGGTGGTGTGTACTTTCCTTTCTATGAACTGTTATGATACTGAATATGACGTCCTCCGCCCCCGAACGTTTTCGCCGTTCTAGTTTGGGGGTGTGACATAAACTAACTTTTAGGAAAGTATGGGACTTTCCTGGGGAAACGTTACATAACTAGAAAAGTGTAATAAATCAGATAACTTTATATCTTTCACAATTGGTAACATACAATTAGGAAAATATAGGATTTTCGTAGGATCATAGTTAAACATAACCAGAACCGTGTAACCTAACAATTAATCAAACATTACTTTTAAGAAAATATGGGATTTTCTTGGATAATAAACTTTTTAGAAAACCAAAGGAAACTCGTACATTTTCACAAAACGAACATCTTATGAACTCACCAGCTTTATGCTGATTTTCAAATTGCTTGTATTCTCAGGTCAACATTAGACAGGTACCTAGCGATACTTTTGGAGAAGACGGAGCGTACAAAAGACTCGTCTCTATTTTCTCATATATACTATGTATTACGAATGTACAACTTTACTTTTGAACAAATGTAAACTTTGATATGTAATGTAATGGTTGTTTACCTTACTTACTATGTGCATTGGATTTGATACTCAACGTGGAGTCCGCCCCGGAAATGTTTCCGCCTTAGGTTTTCGGGGTGTGACAATATGAAGGTTTGAAGGGTTCACGGTCGTGAACTGATTTCGCCCCTTGAAGATTTGAAGATTTGAAGGGTTTACGTCCGTGAACTCAAGACCAACAATGCTTGATTTGATGAAAAGACAGGTGTTTGATGCTCCGAAATGACTTCCAAGGTGGATTGAGTGATAGATTAAGAAAAACTTGGGTTTTCAGGTGATGGTTTTTAGAGATAGAAAGTGTGTTTTCAGACAGAAAAACATAAATGAGAGAAGGAACATAGATATATATATATATATATATATGTATATATATATATATATATATATATATATATATATGTATATATATATATATATATATATATATATATATATATATATATATATATAGGCTGGGTTCATGGTTGGTGGTGGAGTCCACCTAGTCATGAACAGTTTACGGCCGTGATCGGGTTCACGACCATGAACACAATGTTTATCGAATTTTGCTGATTTTCGAAGGGAAAGCACGAATTTTCACGTGATTTTGGTTGCGACTCTTATATAAAATTTAATTATATATGTTAATGATTTTCTAAACTATAATAATTTGATGGAACAAAATAAAATATAATTAAATATTTATTAAACGGAATCAGGCTAACGTTAATGTAAAAAGTTTCAGGTTGTCACATTTTTTCTGTTGTGATTGTCCTAGTTTCAGTTGTACAAATTTGTTGTCTCCTCCACCCACATGGTTTCCTTGTTCCTTGTAAGTATATTGAATCTTTTCTTCGTCATGCCTCGGGCTTTGTTATTGATCCGTATTACTTCAGGATGGAGAGTCTGAACCTAGATGTTTGAGTGCGCCTCTTATGTCTGCTCCTAATAGGGTAAGGTTCATTAATGATCTCTGTAGCGCCTTTCTCTTCGTCTGATCTTTTCTCAGAATCCTCTTCATTAATTTCTTGTGGTTCTTCCTTGACTCTTCTGTTGGTTGTTGTGGTAGGGTCGCGGCGTCTAGATATGTTGGTTAAATAATAGGGGTTTATAAAGAGTAGAAGCATTTCTAAAGGTTTTTTATTGGGTGATCATTACTAGGTCCTCCTACAATTACATAGTGTATACAGGCTGTATATAACTAAGATCGGATAGACCTTCGAATAAATGATCCTACTCTAAGCCACAACCAAACAAGGAACAGGTAGTACAGCGAAGATCACAAATTCTAAGTCAATGAAATCTTAATTATATATAACCTTGGAGCATACACTCCACAATTACAGATCTGCCAGTAAAGGTCGTTTAGTTTTCACATAAGTTATTGATAGTGCCCTAAAATACTCCTATATTATTTTATATGCTTGATTCTAATGTTTCTTGGTATCTGAAGTTGATAAGTTTTATCTAGTTATTGTATAGTATCATAAAATACTCCTATAGTATTTTAAATCTTATGTTTTGTTCTAGTGTTTCTTTGTTTGTAGACTTGGTAAGTTTTATACTTTGTTGCAACACTATGACCATTCCAATGCATGTGCTAATCACTTCTCGAATAAAAATACTTGATCAGGCTATATTCATCGCGGATCTGACTATATATCCCAAGGCCTATTCGTGTTGTTCAACAATGTTAATAATTTTTTTTTATTCCTATTATGACACTGTTCTTGTATATATGTACGCATGTATACTTTTATAAATAAAAAAGTATCACCCCCAAACCCGAATGACGGAAACATTCAGGGTCGAAGGACTTCATGTACAATATCATAACGATGAATAATAGTAACCAAAGAAACAATAACCATTGCATCTATAATATATTATTTACATTGTATTCGAATCACAGTTGATTGACTCCAAAAGTAAATAGCAAAAATAAAGACTTGAAGCTACTATGCTCTAACTTCTTGGACCCTGTGCGTGTACCTGTCTACCAGCTTCCTGAGAATACAAGTGGTTTTGAAGTGTCAACATTTAATTTGGTTAGTTCATAATCATTTTATATGAAAAGTTATGTTCTTTCTTCTTCAATAATGATATTGTGTTCCTCAAGAAAATCCTATATTTTCTTAGTAAAATAGAATGTAGTCTTAGGCCTTAAGACCAAAATGTATAAGTTTCTTATGTATAAAATATGAGATGTGACGCTTTAAATTCATATCAGTACTGTGACCCATATTAGTTCTTCCTACGATTACTTAATGTATACTAGTTTTATATAATCAAAAATCAAACAGACAGTTGTTTGTGTGATTCTGCCATAAGATCACAACCAAATATGGAGTAGGAAGTAAGGCAGAAATCACACATTCCACCACCTATCAAATATTATTTATACATTGTTGTATTAGGTGTATAATCCCATAACTATATTTGGTATGTACATGACTCGATTATGAGCATCATCCTTTTGGGTTGCCTTCACCAAAGCAACTTGACTGGATGATTAGTGGAGAGAGAGGATAATATAGTTTAGTAACATATTATAAGAATAATATATTAAAAGAGAAATCATATTGATTAAATTAATATTTGTCAAGAATTAATTAAGAATTATTTTTTTGATAAAAAATATTAATTAAACTTAGGGGACTGAAGACGGTATCGCCAAGCTAGTTAAAAACTTAGTTGACAACGCAAGAGTGGAGCAACAATATAAAAAAGAAGAGTACATTCTGGAGAAAAGAACACCGGGCAGCACCAATGTCAGACAATGTCGTCGTAAGGTTGCCGATGGACATTTTACAGCAGCAGTGAAAGTTTTATGTTCTTCGGGGGTTGCTCCATTTGGGGATGATACCACGAAGGCATTGGAGGATAAGCATCCGTACAAGCTACCGCCTTCCATGCCAAAAACCATATTTTCAGAACCTCACCTAGTAGTGGATGTTGACAATGTCCTTGGGGGAATTAAATCCTTCCCTAAAGGTACTTCGTGTGGGAGGGATGGGTTGAGAGCTCAACACATTTTAGAAGCCCTTTGTGGAGAAGGTTCGGCTATAGCCAAAGACCTCCTACGTGCTATTACTTATGTGGATAATCTATGGCTCGAGGGAAGATTCCCTTCGAGCTTGGCAGAATTTGTTGCCTCTACTACTCCCACGCCGCTCTTAAAACCTGACGTTTGGTTTCCAAGTTGGCCATGAAAGGGGTTGGTAAAGAAATGGCCAAATATCTCAATGATTTTCACTTCGGATTCGGGGTGTTGGGTGGCGCTGAGGCCATTATACATAGTGCCAATAGGTTGTTGAGTGAGCGCCACGATGACAAATCTCTCTCCATGCTTATCGTGGACTTCTTTAATTCCTTTAACCTTGTTCACAGATCCGCATTACTTCATGAGGCCAGATTGAGGTGTCCCTCTATTTCCTTGTGGGTAGATGTGACATCCCCATTTTCACGTCCAGAAAAGACCAATTTTTGTTTATGCTTTATAAAACTCAGAGTACTTCTTTTTATAAAAATGTTAGCGGAGTTTGTTCACAGAAAAATACGATAAATACGTTATCAAAACATTTTCAAAGACACGTATTTTATTCATTTTAAAACATTTGGGATGTCATCGTCAATACAGGAACATAAGCATCAACGGAACATACATTTATTTACACTAGTGATCTACATCTCTTTCATCTCTCAGTGTAATGTCACTTCATATCGACACCTGTGATATAAATAAACTGAGTGGGTCAGGTTGGGAAACCTAGTTAGTACATAGGGTTTTCAACCCACAATAATATAATTATTATGTTTAATCATCAAACAGTTAACCCAATTATCCATCCCCATTATCTTCTTTATTCTTAAGGATCTACCTAAGTATCAACTATTTCTTGTTCATTCATTCTTAAGGAGTATCCTAAGGAATAGGTACGAATTCCATTGTTGTAAATTACACATCTGTCAAGCACAACTACTAGTTCTGTCACTTAGGCGCGACTACCAAAATTGTAACATTCTCTATGGGGCACATCTACCGGAATAGTCCTTTAGGCGCACTTGTCGGGGTTGTATGGTTCTTTATCAGGCGTTTCTGCCAGTAGAGTCCTTTAGGCGCATCTGTTAGAATTTTATTGACAGTATCGTTTTCGAGAGTCCACATGCAATACATCTCAATGGGTTTTTAGAGTACACGTGGTGAATACACAGTTCAAAACACCTACAGGTTGCGAGCCTACTAGTGTCCACTCGACTGTCTAGAATTGTCCGTGGTTGTCATCCATACTCTGCTGGATGACGGGGCCATAACTTGGGTAAATGGCTTCTCACATCGTCCACCTCTCACCCTCACCTCATAGTCTATTTCACCTCTCAACTTATCATCCAACTCATATTTCATCTATTACATCTAGCCATGTTTTACCCCAATATTTTCGAAGATATAAAATACATATATACAGTTGAAATCATTTAAAGCGTGTATAAAATCGTTCATCTACCATAGATAGCAAATATTCAGACAATATGCACACATAGCACGTAATTAATATAAAATACTTCATATCTATGTGTAAGCTGAAAGGGACCATGCACTCACCTGAAAGGTGGTGACTCAACACTTGGACAGTGCTTCGATACTCGGACAGTACTTCGATACCCCTTCTTATACCCTGCGAGGCCTCGGGCTACGCTGGGCGTAATCCTTGGCTACGCGGGGCGTAATTTCGGATAAGCATGCCACCTTGGTCCCAGCTGTCTCGCACACTGGTCGGATAGGAAGCAAAGGTACGCTGGGCGTACTAATCTCGGACGCGGGGCGTAATGCGAGGCTACGTGTCAACATCCAAAGCGAGACCGTGCTCAGCAAGTGACGACTGAGATATGGCCACGTCAGCAACTTCGCAATCAGCTTCGCAAATTTAAGTGCAAATTTTAAAACTTCGTAACTTTTGCGTACGAGCTCCGTTTTCGATGTTCTTTATATCCACATGAAGGTGGGAACGTACTCTACAACTTTCATTTACACTTTGTCGGCTAATTTTGACTCAATTTTAAATTTATATTATTAACAGGCCGGGACAAGATTGGTCCGTTAAATCCTCATAACTTCTTCATCCGACATCCATTTTCACCCATCTTTTTCTCGTTACGCTACTCTTAACGAGATCTTCGATTCTCGTTTAGGTCGCATCGGCTAAAACCGCTCGGTCTATTTTTCGAATTTCGGGTTGTACACTGCTAATCCGAAACTTCAAAAATGATAACTTCCTCATATGAAGTCAGATTTGGAAGTTATTTTTATCAACATTCGTAGTTTAACATATTCTACGACTTTCGTTTAAATTGCTAAGGCTAAATCTCGCTCTATCATAAATTCACTATTTACGCTTACCGGTGCCGTGTCGGTTTTGCCGTAAAACTTCGACGGACCATAACTTCTTCGTTATAACTCGGACTTCGGCGTTCCTTATATGTACGAAAACCTCGAGACATATTCTACAACTTGTTTAGACTATTTATTATAAATAATCTTTTTCCGAAAAGTCATTTTCGACACTTATTGTCTCTAAATTGACTAGCCTGGATCTACGGGTGTTACAATTATCTCCCCCTTAGGATGATTACGTCCCAGAATCATCAACAAAACAGGGCTCGTATAATGACTCCATACGTCATCTCTTCATCCTAGGAAATAATTATAACTTCTATATTCCTTCAAGTCTATCTCTTAGACTTATTGACGATAAGCAGTACTGGATCGTGCACCTGCTTTCTTATCTTCAGGTTAGACTCCAAATTATGATCCATCATCATGTGATGCACGTTTATACTCAGGTCTCTTAGAGTTAAATTCTAAAAGAGACTATGCCTTCCTTATATTATAATGTGATATAATCACACTTTAACATGTAGCATTTCTAGCTACCAACTTCTTTAACAACGAGCGCGATACTTCTATTGATCGCTTTGATTTCAATTGTTTGGTTTAAGTCGGACGCTACATCAAACTTGGTTCTCTGAACCACATAACCTACTCATCGTAGTCGGACTCAATGTGATATGACTACCAGGGTCGAGATAACAACAATTTTCTTAGTCATTACCGAAACAATGGTAACGACATACTTGAATAAAACGAAATCAATTACTAGCTTCTTTGTAACCTTGTGACTTTCCCTGATCCAAGTGTGAGTCTTGTGCTTCCGGTAGTATAGGCCTCTACTACCATTAATACCTACACATACTCGTCCCAAGTATTGTCCCACAGTTTTTCCAAGTCACCATACAAGAAAATCACACAATAGTTTAACACATCAGATAACAAAACGAAGGCTTTATTATTTCTTGAAACTATTACATAGGTGTTCAAGTTCACCCTAGATTATGCCTCTAATAGGCTTCACCATATGACACTATCTACATGCCTTCTTCATAACTTAGTCTCCATATATCCATCCTCACTCCTGATTCATTGCATCGTCAGGTGCTTCGTCTAGGATCATATGGAATGCTCTTACCTTTGGTTTTGGCGGCACATTTGGCTTTGTTTCCCCTTCTTTCTTTGAGAAATCTTGCTTGAAGTGCCCTTCTTCATTACATTCGTAACACACCCTTTTGTTGAATTTACACTCATTGGCATAATGCCCATGCTTCCCACATTTGAAACAAGTCACCTCCTCACCGCATTTTCTAGAGTGTTTCTTTTTGCGCTTCTCGCACCATCTTTCTTCACTCCCTCCTCCTCTAAACTTCCTTGTACTGGGCTTGCTTCTCTCATCGGGCTTCTCAGACCCCTCAAACTTCCTCTTTTCGCCAACCTCGGTCTTGTTGGCGGCTCTTCCCTTGATCATCTCCTCAACCGACTTGGCAGCCCAGATAGCTGCCTCCAAAGTAGGTGCCTAACACACTGGCACCGCGTATTCCCATGGAAGTCCTTTTGCGTACTTGTCGACTTTCATCAGCTCGTCCGGAACAAGGCGTAAGACGAACTCCATCATCTCTGTGAAGTTGTTGGTGTATTCATCAACAGACATGCTTCCTTTCTTCAAGGTAAGGAATTGGTTTTCTAGCTCGAGCAGATTTTGGGCTGAGCAGTACTTACATTTGAACAGCACCAAAAAATCTGCCCACGTCAGTTGTAGTGGCTCATTGGGGTTTATAGTCTTCCCCAGATTGTTCCACCATTGAACCGCGCTTCCTCTGAATTAGCGTACCGCAAACGTGGTTTGTAATTTGCCTCTGCAACCACACGTCATGAAAGCTAACTCCATCTCCGAGATCCAATCCATGACCCCGATCGAATCTTCTTTTCAAGTGAAAGTCGATGGCTTGCAAGTCAGAAAATCCTTGTACTTGCATCCATTCCTCTCGATTCCGTCATCTTGGTTGTTTTGTCGAACTATTGTTGGGTTGACTTGACCAACGGTTCCACTGTAGTTCCCCTCCTCAGCCTGCCCTTCGTTCAACTCGGGTTGTTCGCTCTCTATGGTCGCTTCCTATCGATTTTGTTGGAGCAAACGTCCGGTTTCCTCCATTTGACGATCCAATATTGCCTGGATCATCGCTTGCACTCCGACCATCATTATTGGCTCAACAGCGACTACCACAACCGGTATTTGCTCAATCACTGGGGGTTGGTTTCAGTTCCCATTTGCATTCACGTTTCCACTACAGGTCCTTGCCATCTTGATCTATACACCGAATAAGGTGAATCTAGATCTTTATTTAGGATTGACGTTTAAATCATCCTTATCACCCTGAAACGTTTATATGCTAGTTCTAATATCGTAGTTAAAAGCTTAGAATCCTAAACACATAAGGTTTCCAAATCCGGTCGGTAATAGACCATAGATCCGAACAAATAACAGTATATCAGGCACAAGCATTTAGCACATAAAAGAATTTTAGGCACAATCCCTAAAATAATCTAGTGCTCACACCTCACAATCATCGCTTAGAATTCTAAGTTTAAGTCTAGAAATAAATTCATATTCCTAGTTCGCTTAAACTAATCTCTGATACCAATTGTGACATCCCCATTTTCACGGCCAGAAAAGACCGATTTTTGTTTATGCATTATAAAACTCAGAGTACTTCTTTTTATAAAAATGTTGCGGAATTTGTTCCCAGAAAAATATGATAAATATGTTATCAATACATTTTCGAAGAAACGTATTTTATTCATTTTAAAATGTTTAGGATGTCATCGTCAATACAGGAACATAAGCATAAACGGAACTTACATTTATTTACACTAGTGATCTACATCTCTTTAATCTCTCAGTGTAATGTCACTTCATATCGACACTTGTGATATAAATAAACTGAGTGGGTCAGGTTGGGAAACCTAGTGAGTACATAGGCTTTTCAACCTACAATAATATAATTATTATGTTTAATCATCAAACAGTTAACCCAATTACCCATCACCATTATCTTCTTTATTCTTAAGGATCTACCCTAAGAATCAGCTATTTCTTCTTCATTCATTCCTGAGGAATATCCTAAGGAATAGGTACGAATTCCATCGTTGTAAATGACACATCTGTCAAGCACAACTTCTAGTTCTGTCACTTAGGCGCGACTGCCAAAATTGTGACATTATCTATGGGGCGTATCTGTCGGAATAGTAGGTGCATTTGTCGGGGTTATATGGTTCTCTATCAGACGCTTCTGCCGGTAGAGTCCTTTAGGCGCATCTGCCAAGGTTTTATTGACAGTATCGTTTTCGAGAGTCCACTCGCAATACATATCAATGGGTTTTTAGAGTACACCTGGTGAATACACACTTCAAAACACCTACAGGTTGCGAGCCTGCTAGTGCCCACTGGACTGTCTAGAATAGTCCATGGTTGTCATCCATACTCTGCTGGATGACGGGGCCATCACTTGGGTAAAAGGCTTCTCACATCGTCCACCTCTCACCCTTACCTCATGCTCTATTTCACCTCTCAACTTATCATCCAACTCATATTTCATCTATTACATCTACACATGTCTTACCCCAACATTTTCGTAGATATAAAATACATATACAGTTTGAATCATTTAAAACGTGTATAAAATCATTCATCCAGCATAGATAGCAAGTATTCAGATAATATGCACACATAGCACGTAATTAATATAAAATACTTCATATCTATGTATAAGTTTAAAGGGACCATGCACTCACCTGAAAACAATTTCCTTCGATAAAACCTAGTATCAATACCACTTCACTTTAGTCTAACGATAACTGCAACAAATTAATAGTCTGACTATTATTATTATATAAGCGTTAAATAACACTCAATATAACGCATAATAATAGCCCAAATAATTATTTTAAGGACCTAATAACATTACTATAATTATTTGGAAGCTATATTAAAATTGCGTAAGCGTAGCTCAATTACAGCGGATTTTAAAGTAAATTGGGCTTTGCTCGGAGCAGTGTTTCCGAAACCAAAAGACCCTTTTTCTCGGGACACCGGGAGCCTCGGGGCTTCCTTAGGGTGCTAGGGGATCACCCAGGCTTAGGGGAGGGTTAAAAACGTTAGAGAGAGAAAGAAACTAGAGAGAGAATGAGAAATGGTGTGAAAAATGCGGAGACCCTCGCCCCTTTTTATACCATGCGAGGCCTCGGACTACGCTGGGCGTAATCCTTGGCTACGCGGGGCGTAACTTCGGATAAGCACGCCACCTCGTGTCACACCCCAAAACCAAGAACGGAGGAAATGTTCTGGGGCGGAGGACGTCATGTATAGTATCACAACACAGTAAATGTAAATAAGTAAAGAACATCATCCATTGCATTAAATATATAATTTTAATACAAGCGTGTTCTGTACAGTTTTAGACACCAAAAATATAACGTAAAACAAAATAATAATGTGATGAGTCTTGAATACGCTCCATTTTCACAAAAGCTGGCCTTGGTACCTGTCTACTGGTGACCTGAGAATACAAGTTATTTTGAAAGAGTCTATCAGCTTTAAGCTGGTGAGTTCATAAGTATTTTAGTGTCAATGTTTGTTGTCAAAAACGTTTGAACCTGTCTCAATGTATAATATTGTAAAAATGTAAGTAAGTGTTTGAAAGTTCTTGTAAAGGTTTGAATCTCTCAGAAAATCCTATATTTTCTATTAAAGTAACCTTCTACCAAGGCTTAACTGTTCTGTATACTCGTTTGTTGTAAAAGTGTGTGATTTCCCAAGTGTAACTATCATTTAATAAAATATAGTTTGTACATTAATGCTTAAGTGAGGTTATCACTAAAATATGTAATGGGTAAATCATTGTAGTACTGTAGTTTTGTATAATAGGAACTACTGATGTACTAACTACCTTAAACCGGATTTATATTAAGGTATAATGTGATAAATTGCACCATGCTATCGACTGGTAACAACGACATACGAATGGTCGTAATAACAGAATGACGTTTGGCACCCGCAGACCTGCAAGTCCGGCTGTAGCTAGCAGCAAGGTGTAGGATAGTCAATCCAGTATAGATCTATACGCAAACTCACGCTCTCCCTCCAAGAGAATTCTGGCTACAACTCGGGCCATGACATATAAGGCATACTCCGACACAGTGGATCACAATTGTTAACGTATTCATGTATATGTATTGTTTCTCGTTCTAGTATAGTTGTATATGTTCTCCTTCTAGTATAGATGTATATGTCCTGTTTCTAGCATAGATGTATATGTTCATGTTTCTAGTATAGCTGTATATGTACATGTTTCTAGTATAGATGTATATGTTCATGTTTCTAGTATAGCTGTATATGTACGATCCTGTGTGACCCCGATGGTAACTAACTAATGATGTTCCTAGTACGTATGTATATGGAAGTACTTTTATGTCTATATACGTATATTTGATATATAATTAATATTGAAACGACCTTCGGATGGTCACCCGAAATCCCACCAGACCACATCCAAATCGAGAAAAAGAAAATAGGGCGGATGGCATTCCTAAGTCCTTTAAACATTATTTATATATCTATACATATATGGGCATGCAATTGATAATATAAAGGCATAAATAAGTTTTCATAGGACATTTGAAGCATAAATATTATTTCAAGAAAAGATCGACTTGATGTCAATCTATAAAAAAATTTGAAGGCATAAGTTGATAAAACAGTTTAAGTATAAGGAATATATGTTGAATTATAGTTTGTAAATAAGTTTGGAAAGTAAAAGAGTTTGTAAAACATTTCAAAAATAAAGCAGTTTGATAAACAGTTTGAACAGTGGTAAAAATCATTGTTTTCCTAGTTATTAATCACATGTGGTTAAATGCAATCACACGTGATTGAAGCAATAACTATAAGTGTTTGACTTGTATCCCTTCCATAAATTATTTAAAACATTTAAAATCATTTCAAAGATTGATTAAAGGGGTATGAACTCACTTGTGGTGAGCTGTTTGAATTGCAGTGTCGGATACCGTGCTAGGTGGCAAACGGAGACTTGTTTACACGCACGAGCCTAGTTATCATATAATAAGCATATATCTAACTAATTAGCCAAATAACAACTTAACAAATAAGTTAAGACACTTAGGAACATGAAAACACTTTGTATAAATGTTATAGGTCCTAAGGGTTGCATCTAAGTCGATACGGGACAAGGCAAAAGGGTTTGGAAGCACCAAAGACCTTGTATAAGAGTTCGCCACCCAACAAACCCCACCTTTGGAGTTTACGGCCGTAAACTCATGGGTTTACGGCCGTGAACTCCTCACTTGGTGGTTTTGGGTGTTTTAAGGTGTTAACTTGATCCTAGAATACTCCTAGCTTTGTTGGAATAATACAAGAAGTAGTTTAAGGCCCTAGAATGCTCCAAAGGGCAGTTTACAGCCTAATGACCATATCCCCTAGAGTTTACGGTCGTAAACTCCTATGGGGTGTTGGTTTTAATTTGTTTGAGGCACTTACACATGTAGGATAGCTTCCACGTTTTTATCTAAGGCTAAAGGGGACAAGAGGCACACATTTGTGCCTTCACTTGGAGTTTACGGCCCAAGTGATGTTCCTTGGCCGTAAACTCCCTTTTAGGGATGGTTTTGATGTCCTTTCCTCCTCATTCAAGTCCTAGGTGTTCAAGGGTAATTGTCTTATGGCCTTAGGGAGTTTGGAGTGCATTTTACCCTTGGAAAAGGGGTTTACGGCCGAAGAGCATATCTTGGCCGTAAACTCCTAAAACTTAATGAGTTTGGAGTGTTTTGAAGTCCAAAATAGTCACAAGCATTTGAGAGTTAAAGTCCTTAAGCTTTAGGGGTGGTTTAGGGCACATTTAGCCCTTAAAAAGGGGTTTACGGCCCAAGAACTCTCCTTGGCCGTAAACTCGTATAACTTATGGTTCTTAAATGATTTCAAGCCTCTAATGATCATACACTAAGTCCCTAATTAGTTGTCTATCAAGGAAATGGGACTAGGAAGCTTTAAAGTTCCATTTTGGAGTTTACTCCCCAAGAACGTTCTTGGGCGGTAAACTCCCGGATCTTGCAGTTTAGACATGTAATTGATGTTATAAAGCATATAACAAGTAATAAAACACATCTAGTAAAATGGACTCACAATCTGGGATAAAAACCAGAAGATCCGTCAGAGAGAAAATGACTTTTCTCTAGTTGGAATTGTGAATAATGAATTAATTAATTCAGAAATCTATTTATAGTCCTGAAATATTTTGGCAGAAAATATTTTTATTCTAGAAATAGGACTGCAACATTATGAAACTTGGAATGCCCAAATTTCACAAAACCAGGAGCATCCACTCTCCTGATATCTCCTTAAACGTAAATCCTAATGTACACAAACTTGTTCGGAAAGGTATGAAAATCACTGAAACTGGACTAGCTTCTATTGAATAGATAATGTTCGTACAAATGGAAATTTCGGGTTGTCACATCATCCCCCCGTTAGAAGGAATTTCGTCCCGAAATTAGAATTTAAGCAAATACAAAGTTACAATTAATTAAGCGAAAAGATGAGGGTATTTCAGCTTCATCTGATCCTCGTGTTCCCAAGTGAATTCCGGTCCTTGCTTGGCGTTCCAGCGAACCTTCACGATAGGGATACGGCTTTGCTTCGTCTGCTTGACCTCACGATCCATGATCTCTACTGGTTCTTCCACGAAGTTGAGGCTCTCGTTGATCTCGATCTCGTCGAGTGGGATTACGAGAGTCTCGTCGGACAAACACTTTTTCAAGTTAGATACGTGGAATGTAGAATGTACGTTACGAAGTGTGTCGGGTAGGTCGAGTTTGTAAGCTACGGGGCCGACTCTGGCAAGAATCTCGAAAGGCCCTATGTACCTCGGATTTAGCTTCCCACGCTTGCCGAAGCGTATCAAGCCTTTCCAGGGTGAGACTTTGAGAAGGACTCGGTCTCCCACCTGAAATTCCAAAGGTTTTCTTCGTTTATCAGCGTAGCTCTTCTGTCGGTCTCTAGAGGCTTTCAATCGTTCACGGATCTGAACGATTTTCTCTGTCGTTTCCCAAATGATTTCCTGACCGGTGAGAGTACTGTTGGAAGCTTGCCCCCTGGCTAATTGGGTATCACCCACCTCAGCCCAGCACATAGGGGATCTGCACTTTCGGCCGTAGAGAGCTTCAAATGGAGCAGCCTTGATGCTCGTGTGATAACTGTTATTATAGGAAAATTCGACAAGGGGTAAATGAGTATCCCATGCTTTCCCAAAATCAATCACACATGCTCGCAACATATCTTCCAGTGTTTGGATGGTCCTCTCACTCTGTCCGTCGGTCTGTGGATGGTAGGCTGTGCTCATGTCCAGCCTTGTTGCTAGGGAATGTTGTAGTGATTGCCAAAATCTTGAGGTGAACCTACTATCTCTATCGGAGATAATGGATATAGGTACACCATGTAGCCGTACGATTTCCCTAATGTATGTTCTCGTAAGCTTCTCCATCTTGTCGGTTTCTTTGATAGGCAGGAAGTGTGCAGACTTGGTCAATCTATCAACGATGACCCATATGGTATCAAGTCCACCCGTTGTCTTGGGTAACTTGGTTATGAAATCCATAGTGATCCGCTCCCACTTCCATTCTGGGATCTCTGGTTGTTGCAATAAACCAGAGGGCTTCTGGTACTCGACCTTAACCTTTGCGCAAGTAAGGCATTTACTTACGAAGGTAGCAATCTCTACTTTCATATTAGGCCACCAGTATAGCTTTTTAAGATCCAGATACATCTTATCTGAACCTGGGTGGACAGATTACCGAGTGTTGTGCGCCTCGGTCATGACCAAGTCTCGGAAACCACTGTGTTTCGGGGTCCAGCTCCGGTTCATGAAATATAATGCTCCGTCACCCTTGGCTTCTAAATTCTTGTCCATTCCCCTAAGGGATTCACCCATCACATTTTCGGGCTTCATGGCTTCAAGTTGAGCCGCCTGAATTTGCTTAGACAAATGTGAATGGATGGTTATGGATAATGACTTGACTTTGCGACCAGAATATTCCTTCCGACTTAGGGCGTCTGCTACTACGTTGGCTTTACCCGGATGATAACGAATATCGCATTCGTAATCACTGAGTAGCTCGACCCACCGTCGTTGTCTCTTGTTGAGCTCCTTCTGATCGAAAATATGTTGTAAACTCTTGTGGTCGGTAAAGATAGTGCTCTTCGTTCCATACAAGTAATGTCTCCAGATCTTCAGAGCAAACACTACTGCTCCTAGTTCAAGATCGTGGGTCGTGTAGTTAACCTCATGTGTCTTCAATTGTCTCGAGGCGTAGGCGATGACCTTACCTCGCTGCATCAGAACACATCCGAGTACTTGATTTGATGCATCGCAATAGACTACGAAGTCTTCTATCCCTTCGGGAAGGGATAGTATTGGTGCGGTGCACAAGGCTCGTTTGAGCGTTTGGAACACTCTTTCTTGTTTCTCTTCCCAGTCAAAGGCCACGCCTTTATGGGTCAGGGTCGTAAGAGGTTTTGCTATTCGGGAGAAGTTCTGAATGAACCTGCGGTAGTAGCCAGCGAGACCTAGAAATTGACGAATTTCAGTAGGCGTCTTGGGTGCTGACCAGTTCTCAATGGCTTTTATTTTGGATGGGTCCACGTGGATTCCCTCTTCGCTTACCACGTGTCCTAAGAATTCGACTCTTCGGATCCAAAATTCACATTTCGAGAACTTCGCATAAAGTTTCTCTTTTCGTAATGTCTCTAGAACTTATCGCAGATGATCACCATGCTCTTTCTTACTTCGGGAGTAGATCAGGATGTCGTCAATGAAAACGATGACGAACTTATCCAAGTAAGGTCGGCACACTCTATTCATCAGATCCATGAAGACTGTGGGCGCATTGGTCAATCCGAATGGCATCACCACAAACTCATAGTGTCCGTAACGAGTTCGGAAGGCTGTCTTCGGCAGATCCTCTTCTAGCACTCGTAACTGGTGATATCCGGATCTCAGATCAATCTTGGAAAAATAGTTCGCCCTTTGCAGTTGGTCGAATAGATCATCTATGTGTGGCAGAGGATAACGATTTTTGACCGTCAGTTTGTTGAGTTCTCTGTAGTCGATACACATACGGAATGATTCGTCTTTCTTCTTAACGAACAAGACCGGTGCTCCCCAAGGTGAGAAACTTGGTCTTATAAAGCCCTTGCTGAGCAGTTCGTTAAGTTGACCAGAGAGTTCCTGCATCTCAGCTGGTGCTAAGCGGTAGGGCGACTTGGCTACTAGGGTAGCTCCTGGGACTAAGTCGATTCTGAACTCGGCCTGTCGTTGCGGAGGTAGCCTGCGTAGTTCTTCTGGGAAAATGTCGGGGAAGTCGCTCACTACTGGGATGTTCTTTAGTTCTTTCGTTTCTAGGTTCGTGTCGACGAAGTGAGCAAGGAATGCGTGGTATTCTTTGCGCAGATATTTCTGTGCTTGAATACTTGATATAATGCGAAGACTCGCACTAGGTTTGTCGCCGTAGACTATAAGAGTCTCATTAGACGGGAGGTTTAGACGGACTGCTTTCTCGTAGCACATGATGTCGGCGCGATGAAGACTTAACCAATCCATGCCGATAATAACGTCGAAAATTTTTATTGAGACCGACATAAGGTCGATTGGGAATGAATGGTTATCTAAAGTTAGGGTACAACCTAAGTATACGCTACTCGTACTTTCAGTTTTTCCATTAGCCATTTCTACTGTGAATAGTTCTTTGAGTGCGTGCGGTGGTTGATTAAGCATGCGAGCAAATTTATGGTTTACGTAGCTTCGCTCCGCTCCACTATCGAACAGAATGCATGCATAGGAGTTATCGAGGAGGAACGTACCAGTCACCACTGTCGGGTCAACAACTGCTTCCCCGTGGCCTATAGCTAGTACCCTCCTTGCTCCTCCAGCATTCCTCGCTTTGGGGCAGTCCCTTTTAAAGTGGCCTGTTTCGCCACATCCATAGCAAGTTGGGCTCGCGCCTGAGCCAGGAACTTGGGAGATCGGTTGCGGCGGGAACTTACAGAAACGGACGGTGTGTCCTTTTCTGTTGCAGTTAATACACTGCATTTCACGGCAGGCGCCATTGTGATGGAAGTTGCATTTGTTACACTTCGGCAAACTTCCAGCATACTGCTTCCCCGGAGCAGTAACAACAGCAGGGGTTACCGCGGCATGCACTGCCACGATTTGCTGCCTCTTGGCAGCTCGCTGTTTCTTCTTCTCATCCCAGAATTTCCGCTTAGTGTCAGCGGGTTTGGAGGGTTCTGGGATGGCTAGGGTGGTTGTGGTTGCAGGGGTTTTGACTCCATGGTCAATGAGTCTTTGTGCCAAACGCTTGGCACTGTCAAAGGTAGCGGGGTTCGATGCTAAGACATTCCCCTGATACGGAGGCATTAGCCCCCATACGTACCGTTCAATCTTTTTCCCCTCAGTGGGAACCATATTGGGTCAGAGGGCCACTAGTTCGCTAAATCTAGCAGTGTAAGCGATCACATTGGTGCCCTTCATGGTCAGGTTCCAGAGTTCATGTTCCAACTTCTGGATTTCGCCCCTCGGGCAGTATTCCTCAGTCATGAGGTCCTTCATCGTTTCCCAGCCAATGTCGTTAGCCACGACGAGTGTTAGGGCTTTAACGTGGCCGTTCCACCACGTTAGGGCTTTCCCCTCAAAGGTGCATGCGGCATATTTCACTTTGCACGCAGCAGGGCATGAACAGATTTCGAAGACTGATTCAGTCTTCTCGAACCATTGCAAGAGGGAAATGACTCCGTCGGTGCCATAGAAAGGCTTCGGCTTGCAGTTTGTGAAATCCTTGTAAGAGCACTCTCTCGAGCGCACAGGGATTTCGACTGGAATAGATTCAACAGGGGTTCCACCTCTGCTGGCAGGATGAGTGATACTGAGCCATGGCAGTTGCCACTGCTGCAGCTACGGCAGCATTCATGGCTGCAGTATCCATGACCAGAGGCGGTGGAGGTGCAGGATTATTCCTATTCCTGGGAGATTTGCGAGGAGGCATCTTTCAGCTATAAGTTTATAAAGATAAGAAAGATGGTAAAAATCAATTTGTAAGTAACGTGAGAGTGACACATGGACTAACTAACCATAGTCCAACTGTTGAATGAGTGTTTGAAAATCACAATAAGAAATATTAGCAGGAATACACAAGTGTACAAATTTTTCCCACAAATTAGATAGATTTCAATAGTACGGGTATTACTGATGTAATAAGTTCAAGGAAAATTGACCTAACAGTAGGTCCTACATCATACCAAAAGGATAAGTTTGACAGTTCTTAGATTCATAAATAGAGTACTGAAAGTTAGGAATATTTTACAGACAAACGCTACTTAGAGCACAGATGTTTAAAGGCTAATCCCTAATCAAAAGACAGAGATGTACTAGACATCATCTAATGGCGATGGGAATTCCTCGGGCGAGCCCTGAGGTCGGACACTTGACTAAACACCTCTTGAAGGTGTCGATCCTGAGCTCTCTGATGAGCTCGAAGTTCCAAGACCTCAGCTCGGGAGGCAGCCAGCTGTTGTTGCAGGGTTTCGTTGGTTCTCCGGGTCCGTTCCATGTCTTCTTCAAGACGGCTGATGCGGACTGTGTTGACACCTGAGTTGGCATCAAACTCCATGACCCGGTCGATGGCTGCTCGACCTTGCTTGACATTACGAGCTATTCTGCGGATAATGACAGGCAGAGCTCTGTCAGCAGAGCCACCATCGCTGATGTTGTAAAAGGTTCGGTCCCCAAAGTATGGTAAGGGTTGACCCTGTTCATCGCTCCAGCGATTCAAGTTATTTGCCCATATGGGAGTAGGATCTGGAAACACTGGTCGGGGATTGTTGTTCGGGGCTTGACCTACAAGCGGTAGGTTGTTGACTTCTGGCTCGGAGTCGGATCCATCAGAAAAGCCTTCTGCGAGGTGATCATCCAAAGGGATTGGATGCTCATCTTCGGGCTCTTCATCGATCCACCCGACATTGCCTTCATTTGGAAAGTACGGGTCACCATGATGGAATCCAGCCATTTAGATCTACGCGAGAAGAGAGGTATAAGGATATAGTATACGTGTAACTAGTAGCACAAAATACACCTATAGTTTAGTATAAACTCTTGGTAAGAGTGTTTTAATCCCTTTTGGGTTTATAGTTTAGTGTATCTTTTATGGGTTGATATACTTGATTCACTATAAACAATGCTCTGATACCAATCTGTCACACCCCAAAACCAAGAACGGCGGAAACGTTATGGGGCGGAGGACGTCATGTACAGTATCACAACACAGTAAATGTAAATAAGCAAACAACATCATCCATTGCATTAAATATATAATTTTAATACAAGCGTGTTCTGTACAGTTATAGACACCAAAATAATGTAAATCAAAATAATAAGATGAGTCTTGAATACGCTCCATCTTCTCAAAAGCTGGCCTCGGTACTTGTCTACTGACGACCTGAGAATACAAGTTATTTTGAAAGAGTCTATAAGCTTTAAGCTGGTGAGTTCATAAGTATTTTAGTGTCAATGTTTGTTGTCAAAAACGTTTGAACCTGTCTCAATGTATAATATTGTAAAAATGTAAGTAAGTGTTTGAAAGTTCTTGTAAAGGTTTGAATCTCTCAGAAAATCCTATATTTTCTATTAAAGTAACCTTCTACCAAGGCTTAACTGTTCTGTATACTCGTTTGTTGTAAAAGTGTGTGATTTCCCAAGTGTAACTATCATTTAATAAAATATAGTTTGTACATTAATGCTTAAGTGAGGTTATCACTAAAATATGTAATGGGTAAATCATTGTAGTACTGTAGTTTTGTATAATAGGAACTACTGCTGTACTAACTACCTTAAACCGGATTTATATTAAGGTATAATGTGATAAATTGCACCATGCTATCGACTGGTAACAACGACATACGAATGGTCGTAATAACAGAATGACGTTTGGCACCGGCAGACCTGCAAGTCCGGCTGTAGCTAGCAGCAAGGTGTAGGATAGTCAATCCAGTATAGATCTATACGCAAACTCACGCTCTCCCTCCAAGAGAATTCTGGCTACAACTCGGGCCATGACATTTAAGGCATACTCCGACACAGTGGATCACAATTGTTAACGTATTCATGTATATGTATTGTTTCTCGTTCTAGTATAGTTGTATATGCTCTCCTTCTAGTATAGATGTATATGTCCTGTTTCTAGTATAGATGTATATGTTCATGTTTCTAGTATAGCTGTCTATGTACATGTTTCTAGTATAGATGTATATATTCATGTTTCTAGTATAGCTGTATATGTACGATCCTGTGTTACCCCGATGGTAACTAACTAATGATGTTTCTAGTACGTATGTATATGGAAGTACTTTTATGTCTATATACGTATATTTGATATATAATTAATATTGAAACGACCTTCGGATGGTTACCCGAAATCCCACCAGACCACATCCAAATCGAGGAAAAGGAAATAGGGCGGATGGCATTCCTAAGTCCTTTAAACATTATTTATATATCTATACATATATGGGCATGCAATTGATAATATAAAGGCATACATAAGTTTTCATAGGACATTTGAAGCATAAATATTATTTCAAGAAAAGATCGACTTGATGTCAATCTATAAAACAATTTGAAGGCATAAGTTGATAAAACAGTTTAAGTATAAGGAATATATGTTGAATCATAGTTTGTAAATAAGTTTGGAAAGTAAAAGAGTTTGTAAAACATTTCAAAAATAAAGCAGTTTGATAAAAAGTTTGAACAGTGGTAAAAATCATTGTTTTCCTAGTTATTAATCACATGTGGTTAAATGCAATCACACGTGATTGAAGCAATAACTATAAGTGTTTGACTTGTATCCCTTCCATAAATTATTTAAAACATTTAAAATCATTTCAAAGGTTGATTAAAGGGGTATGAACTCACTTGTGGTGAGCTGTTTGAATTGCAGTGTCGGATACCGTGCTAGGTGGCAAACGGAGACTTGTTTACACGCACGAGCGTAGTTATCATATAATAAGCATATATCTAACTAATTAGCCAAATAACAACTTAACAAATAAGTTAAGACACTTAGGAACATGAAAACACTTTGTATAAATGTTATAGGTCCTAAGGGTTGCATCTAAGTCGATACGGGACAAGGCAAAAGGGTTTGGAAGCACCAAAGACCTTGTATAAGAGTTCGCCACCCAACAAACCCCACCTTTGGAGTTTACGGCCGTAAACTCATGGGTTTACGGCCGTGAACTCCTCACTTGGTGGTTTTGGGTGTTTTAAGGTGTTAACTTGATCCTAGAATACTCCTAGCTTTGTTGGAATAATAGAAGAAGTAGTTTAAGGCCCTAGAATGCTCCAAAGGGGAGTTTACGGCCTAATGACCATATCCCCTAGAGTTTACGGTCGTAAACTCCTATGGGGTGTTGGTTTTATTTTGTTTGAGGCACTTACACATGTAGGATAGCTTCCACGTTTTTATCTAAGGCTAAAGGGGACAAGAGGCACACATTTATGCCTTCACTTGGAGTTTACGGCCCAAGTGATGTTCCTTGGCCGTAAACTCCCTTTTAGGGATGGTTTTGATGTCCTTTCCTCCTCATTCAAGCCCAATGTGTTCAAGGGTAATTATCTTATGGCCTTAGGGGAGTTTGGAGTGCATTTTACCCTTGGAAAAGGGGTTTACGGCCCAAGAGCATATCTTGGCCGTAAACTCCTAAAACTTAATAAGTTTGGAGTGTTTTGAAGTCCAAAATAGTCACAAGCATTTGAGAGTTAAAGTCCTTAAGCTTTAGGGGTGGTTTAGGGCACATTTAGCCCCTAAAAAGGGGTTTACGGCCCAAGAACTCTCCTTGGCCATAAACTCCTATAACTTATGGTTCTTAAATGATTTCAAGCCTCTAATGATCATACACTAAGTCCCTAATTAGTTGTCTATCAAGGAAATGGGACTAGGAAGCTTTAAAGTTCCATTTTGGAGTTTACTCCCCAAGAACGTTCTTGGGCGGTAAACTCCCGGATCTTGCAGTTTAGACATGTAATTGATGTTTTAAAGCATATAACAAGTAATAAAACACATCTAGTAAAGTGGACTCACAATCTGGGATAAAAACCCGAAGATCCGTCAGAGAGAAAATGGCTTTTCTCTAGTTGGAATTGTGAATAATGAAATAATTAATTCAGAAATCTATTTATAGTCCTGAAATATTTTAGCAGAAAATATTTTTATTCTGAAAATAGGACTGCAACATTATGAAACTTGGAATGCCCAAATTTCACAAAATCAGGAGCATCCACTCTCCTGATATCTCCTTAAACGTAAACCCTAATGTACACAAACTTGTTCGGAAAAGTATGAAAATCACTGAAACTGGACTAGCTTCTATTGAATAGATAATGTTCGTACAAATGGAAATTTCGGGTTGTCACACCTCGGTCCCAGCTGTCTCGCACACCTGTCGGATAGGAAGCGAAGGTACGCTGGGCATACTAATCTCGGACATGGGGCATAATGCGAGGCTACGTGTCATCATCCGAAGCGAGACCGTGCTCAGCAAGCGACGACTGAGATTTGGCCACGTCATCAACTTCGCAAATTCAAGTTCAAATTTTAAAAATTCGTAACTTTCGCGTACGAGCTCCGTTTTCAAAGTTCTTTAAATCCACGCGAAGATGAGAACTTACTCTATAACTTTCGTTTAGGCTCCGTCGGCTAATTTTGATTCGATTTTAAATTTTATGTTATTAACAGGCCGAGACAGGATTGGTCCGTTAAATCCTCATAACTTTTTCATCCGACATCCGTTTTCGCCCATCTTTTTCTCGTTACACTACTCTTAACGAGATATTCGATTCTCGTTTAGGTCACATCGGTTAAAACCGCTCAGTCAATTATTCGAATTTCGGGTTGTACACTACTAATCCGAAACTTCGAAAAATCATAAGTTCCTCATACAAAGTCAAATTTGGGCGTTCTTTTTATCGACGTTCTTAGTTTAACATATTCTACAACTTTCGTTTAGATTGCTAAGGCTAAATCTCGCCTATCGTAAATTCACTATTTACGCTTCCCGGTGCCGTGCCGGTTTTGCCGTAAAACTTCGACGGGCTGTAACTTCTTCGTTATAACTCGGATTTTGGCGTTCTTTATATGTACGGAAACCTTGACTAGCCCGGATCTACGAGCGTTACAGTAGAATTCCTATATGGTCAATCAACAAGCTTATATCTAGGCAACACACATATTCAGTCTTCTACTGGGGTTGGGCAAGGAGACCCCTTGGGACGACTTCTTTTCTACTTGTACGATGGCACACTTATTGGAGATTCGGAGGAGGTGGCCAAAGCATTGGACATCATTACAGTGAGTGCCCCAAAATTGGGCCTTCAACAGAATATCAAGAAAACCGAGCTCTTTTGGCCCTCGTGTGATGCTAGGAAGTTACGGGAGGGACTATTTCTGGCAGACATCGGGAGGCCGCCTTTGGGAGTGAAACTTCTTGGGGGAGCTGTTAGTAAAGATGCTAGTTTCATTCGCAACTTAGCCATAAAGAGAGCCGAAAATGCTGTGAATTTGATGCACTTTTTTCCACAATTATCTGACCCGTAGAGTGAGCTCCTTCTTCTTTGGTCTTGTATGAGCATTGCTAAGCTTTTCTTTGGGTTGAGGACGTGCCAAACCGTTCACATGGTGGAGGCGGAAATATTCTTTGACAATGGATTGTGCGGGGTGATTGAGGAAATTGTGGTTTGTGGGGGGCCTTTCTTTGGTGACATACAATGGTGAATTGCTTCCTTACCCATTAGGTTTGGGGGTTTGGGATTATACTCGAAAGTAGAGGCTACCTACTATGCTTTTGTTGCCTCAAGGGCCCAATCTTCGGCATTGGAAGACTACATCTTACGGGATAGCGGTATACATCGTATGGATTCTGATTATGATTGTGCCTTGGCATCCCTTCACAACAAGCTTCCAGATTTTGACCTTAAGAATTTTACTACTAAAGACACCACCCTCCCCCCCCCCCCCCCCTTAAACCCCAGAATACACTAGCGAGTGCCTTTTTACGTAAAATTGTCAAAGATATGGAAGTGCATCTCGACATGATGGCTCAGTAGAAAGAGGTTTTCCAATGCTTACGTGCACCACATGCTCAAGATTTTCTTCTGGCTATCCCTATAGATGGGCTTGGCCAACACATGTCTCCCGTGGAGTATCGTACTATCCTCAATTATTGACTCATGATTCCCATATTCCCAGTTGACGAGATATGTCCTGTGTGTCGCAAGGCATGTTTGGACTCTTTTGGAGAGCATGCACTTCACTGCAAAGAACTCCCGGGGTTGAAATACAGGCAATATATGGTTAGGGATGTTTTGTTTAACATATTTAAGTGTGCCGGGTTTTCTGCTAAGAAAGAGGTACCTGTTAATTTCTTGACTGACCCGACAGATGGAAGGTCAACCCTCAGACCCACTGACATTTTGATTTTTGGATGGGTCGGAAGGAAGCACGCATGTGTGGATCTTACAGGTGTATCCCCTCTTGTGGGCCTGAGGGCTGAGGGTTTCACGACAGGACATGCTGCTTCAAAAGCAGCTACAGGAAAAGATGCCAAGCATGAGAAATCGTGCATGGAAAATCAACACGTGTTCATACCATTTGCATTTGATACGTTTTGTTTCCTCGCATCGGATGCGGTAGAGCTCCTTAAAAGACTACAACGAATCATGCATAGTAATGTTATATCCCCTAGTTCTTCGGATGTAGTCTTTAAAAGAATTAGCTTTACCATTCAAAAAGGCTTAACGGCATAGGTTGTTGCCCTTTTGCCACCTCACTCATTGTACGATGACAATTAAAATATATGAATAGAAATGTTCGGAAAAAAAAGTAATATTTTTCCTTGTGGTTAGCGACTGGAATTGTAATTATAAGATAATTGGATTTTGGGCTAAGGATCCCCATGGATCAAGGGGTGGACTAAATTAGGGTGGAAGCCCACCTTGAAGTCATCCAAGGCCTTATTCTAGAAGGGTCCATTGGACTGCTTAAGGCCTAAGCTATCCAATTAGGGTTTTAACTGAAACCCTAGCAACACACCTATAAAAGGAACCATAGGGCATCTAAAATCGGCTACCACTTGAACCCTAGAGTATTAGAGACGATTTTGTTCTTCCATCTCCTCTATCCAAGATTATCCTTCTATCCTTGGTGTTTGTGAGCCATAAGAGGTATTACACTTGTGATACTAAGCTCTTGAAGATTGAAGATTCTTGCTACTCTTGAAAGGTAATGATCTAAATTTGTTTAGATAGTATATTCGTTTTTCATATGCTAGAATTAGGGTTTGTAAGCTTTGGATAATTTTCATGTACAATTAGATAAACTTATATCCAAAGCTTTAATGTTTTGCATGCGCACCAAATGATTGATAATTTGCATAAAACCCATCAGTGGTATCAGAGCCTAGGATGGTTTTCTAATGTATTTGATGCAAACTTTTATTATGCATTGTTGTTAAACTTATTTTATGTTTGCCGCCTAACTCACGACGTGACTCACTTGAGTTCACGTAGTAAGTTTAGTAAATCTACTAAACTCGACGAGTCCAAATGCCATCTCGGCGAGTCAGAGTGTTAGAAAGAGGGAATTTCAGGTTTTTCACCTATTTTGATGTCGGATAATTACCAAAAACATTATCGATTGATAAAATCCAAATTTTATTTATATGATGTGATTATCCTTGTCAAAATAAAAGCTAATCGTCAATTAATTAGATAATAATCGCCTTATATGATAATTGTAATTATTTGAATTATTTGATTCAATTATCTTGCCATGAAATTGGACTTGGTCAAACTTAGATAATCATTAAGTAATTGTTTAATTAAATTATTTGCAATCTTATCTAGAAAGATTTGAAAAGTTCAAAACTTGCCCTCAAGTTTTGAAATTTAAATTTTTGATTGAAAGTTTAATTTTTAAATATTTAAATTTTAAACCCTAGAATTTTACAAGTTTAAAATTCAACCCTTGTACTATTATAGTATTATAAGTATGATTATATATATATATATATATATATATATATATATATATATATATATGTATGTATGTATAAGATTAATGCTAGTCTTACTAGTAGTAGGCCACATTCACGAAGCCGATCTATAAGGGGGGTATAAGGTTGATGCTGATAAAATTGCAGTTTAATGGGTGTCCATTCTCACCCACCGCTTCCTTGATTAGTGGGGGGTCGTTAGCTGAACGCGTAGGATAGAGCGACTAATTCCTCATTATAATTCTAATGATTATATAAAGTAACGAAATGTTTTTATAAAATTCCTAATCTTAGCTACTTTAGGAAAAATGTGAAATTGTATACTATTCCATGAAATTGCACTTTGCACCTTGCCAAGTCGTTAGTACAGCGTGTGTGGCTAACCGACACACTAATCTGGGACTAGCTTGGGTGGAAAAAGGTGGCTCGATGTTTATCATAGACTAATGTAGTTTGTGTGGTTAACCAGCACATTGGTTAGGTGGTAAATGACATCGAGAGCACCGAGCACATTTGCATCGTTATTCACAGCTAGTTTGTCATCCTCGGTATCCCAGTCACAAACTTGAAGGGCATAATCGAGATTTAAACATGCCATTGAAATGTTCAATGAATCTCAAAATAATCTAGGAATTTCAATTCATTTAAAACTTAAAGTCTTTTTCGTTTTTCGTTGTCGAAATTGGTAAATCGTCATTTACATACCTTCAAGTTATTTGCAATTAGATTACGACATCCCTCTTCTGAATTGTAAATAATGTTGTTGGAACCTAGCCCTAATTTCTCATTTGGGTGTTTAATTGGGGATTAATATCTAATCAAAACTTTGTCTCTT
This sequence comes from Lactuca sativa, assembly GCF_002870075.4. Taxonomy (NCBI): domain Eukaryota; kingdom Viridiplantae; phylum Streptophyta; class Magnoliopsida; order Asterales; family Asteraceae; genus Lactuca; species Lactuca sativa. The sequence continues at coordinate 247,504,347 of NC_056625.2, forward strand.
TTCCTTTATCAGATGTCTAATGAAAAAACAACGCTTCAAGCTCTAATGCTTCTGGCTCCTTCTCTCTCATGAACCTTTGTGGGAGAGTGCTCTTGAATGCCGCCAAATTTAACGACTGGATTTGTAACATATGAATGGTGAGCAGATACAAGGACAAAGAATATGTCCTTGACAAGGAGCTTAAGGAGGTTAACCCTAATAATGCTACTCCTGAAGAGATCGTTGTGTATGATGCCCATGAAAAGGACGCTACAAGGGTCCATTTCATCATGCTTGCGACTATGATAGCTGAAATCCAGAAGTCTTATGAGGAGTATTATCCCTATGAGATGCACCAGGACTTGATGGAGAGGTACCATCAAAGTGCCAAGCAATAGAGGTATGAGATCATCGTTTCGATGATCATGATGGGTTTTGATCATTCTAACACTTCCTAAGTGTACAAGCAACCCTAATAACCTTGGATCTATGTTTGTCTAATTATCATGCAAAGTTGAATTCCAAGGTTATATTCCTATCTAGCATACATGGGGAACAATTTCTAACTTGAATGAAAGATAGAATAACTTACCTTGTTGCTTATGTTCCTTGAAACCTTGTGAGCCTAGCAACCCAAGTGTGATGCCTCAAATGCTTCACACAACACCAAATTCTCTTGGAAAGACTTTTGAGAGAATACACACTTCTTGAAATCGGCCTAGCCCTCTTGTTTCATATGTATAGCCAATTTTGGTGGAGAATGGGATTCTTATATAGTGTTGACACATCTAGGGTTACACCATGTAAACCCTAATGTGTCATGACTCTTCATTTCCATGACCCATGGGTTTGTAACTCCCATGGAGCATCCATGGAGCATCCTATGGGTGGAACCCAACTTGATAATCCATGGATCCTCTTAGCCCACTATACAAGATATGAATGATTTACATAATCAACCCATATATTTAATTAGTTATCTTTTGATCACTTAATTAATTCTAAATTAATTCTTTGATCAAACTAATCGAATAATATTATTAATATATTAGAACTTATAATATATTAATAATATCCAAGTGTTATTTCTCTCATTTAGTCTATCCAATTGCATGGTGCCATGCAACCCAAATGGACCATGTCGGGTCGGGTCAAGTACTGACCAGAAACAGTTATAGACTTAAACACCTTATCCAACAGTCTCTCACTTGGATAAGTCTAATAACTATAACTCTAGTACTTCAGGAACCGACCTGCAATCGTAGCTCTTTCAAGGTCTCTTGGAACTGAGAAGATGTTGATACGCCATTTAAGATAAGTGATCATATAATCCTCTGTTCTAGATATCAGCCGGAAAAATACATGGAACAATGTCTTACTTATTGTCCAACAGTTTGTTTCCCGATTTCCAATTTGTTTGACAAAGAATTTAATTGAACACATCAACTTAGTTCTGACCGGGCCCGGTACATAGGTCAAAACAAAATCATCGAGGGGCCCAGATATCAGCTTCTAATCCAAGAAGGAACAGATAAACTTCGACTCATATGTTTGTTCTACCACTCATTGAATTATACACAAAAGCACGTTTTATAACATCGAGTTACCAATGCGTTTTCGTACAATCAATGCATAACCAACTTGTAAGTAACAAATCATATCTCTAGGTTTGAAGACTTATATGATATTACCGTCTCACGATCACTCGAGATAAATTCCATGAAGTGATTCCAGTGAGCGTGGGTTGAGTCCAACGCTTAGAACTTATGAGCACTCATGATTGTTGTAGCCTTGTCCAACAGCTTAGACCTCTGCAACCAATCATGACAGTCTTGATTCATACCTACTTCCGACATATGACCGACTGTGGAGGTTTGAATAATATGTTATACCAAACAAAATTATTCTGGAAGTCAAAACATGCAAAAGAAATATAGTAAACGATCGACAAGAGATAGCAACACTTTACTCATAAATAAAACACCTTTTATTCATCATCTAATGTCAATTTCACTTTACAAATTTCTAGGTTATCTAACTACTAAATCTAATATCATCCTTCAGCCCTATGCTCCGAGGATGCTGGAGATGCTTAACCCGAGTCAGTCCCTTCGTGAGGGGATCTGCTAGGTTCTCATCCGATGATACCCTCTTTTCCACGAGGAGTCCTTCTTTTATCTGATGTCTGATAAAATGGTATTTTCTGTCGATGTGTCTGGATCTCTCGTTATCCCTTGGTTCCTTGGCTAAGGCAACAACGTTTTCACTATCACAGAAAATTTCCATTGGCTCTTTAATAGCTGGTACAACTCCAAGGTCTCCAATGAAGTTCTTCAGCCATATCGCCTCTTTTTCCGCCTCGCTAGCTGCAATATACTCTGATTCACAAGTTGAATCAGCCACTGTCTCTTGCTTGGAACTCTTCCAAGAAATTGCTCCTCCGTTTAGGGTAAAGACCCAACCCGAGTGAGAGCGGAAGTTATCCCTATCAGTCTGGAAGCTAGCATCACTATACCCTACAACCTTTAAGTCATCACTCCTACCAAGGGTAAGGACCCAGTCCTTAGTCCTCCGTAGGTACTTGAGGATATTCTTTACCGCAATCCAGTGTGCCTTGCCTGGGTTCCCCTGATACCTGCTAACCATGCTCAGGCCAAAGGCTACATTAGGTCGAGTACACGTCATTGCATACATGATCGATCCTACAGCCGAAGCATAAGGTATTCGACTCATTTCTGCTATCTCAGCCTCAGTGCTAGGGCTTTGTGTCTTACTCAATCTGGTGTTACTCTGGATGGGTAACTCTCCTTTCTTGGAGTCCTGCAAGCTGAATCTTTTCAACACTTTATCCAAGTAGGTACTCTGACTAAGTCCAATTAGTCTTTTACTCCGATCTCTCAAGATCCTTATCCCTAGAATATAGGTAGCTTCTCCTAGGTCCTTCATATAGAAACACGTCCCAAGCCAGGACTTGACTTCCTGCAGAGTTGGGATGTCATTTCCTATGAGTAGTATGTCATCCACATATAGTACCAAAAAGCTAACTATACTCCCACTAGCCTTGACATACATGCAAGACTCATCTTCACTCCTAGAAAAGCCAAATTCCTTGACCATTTCATCAAAGCAAAGATTCCATCTACGAGGTGCTTGCTTTAATCCATAAATGGATTTCTCAAGCTTACACACTCTATTATGGTACTCGTTGCTGACAAAACCCTCTGGCTGACTCATGTAAACATCTTCAGCCAACTTTACATTAAGGGAAGCGGTTTTGACATCCATTTGCCATATTTCATAGACATGAAATGCAGCTATGGCTAACAGAACCCTAATAGACTTAATCTTGGCTACTGGAGAAAAGGTCTCATCATAGTCCACTCCAGGAATTTGAGACAAGCCCTTTGCAACTAGTCGAGCCTTATAAGTGTGTACTTTACCATCCATGTCGGTCTTCTTCTTGAAGACCCATTTGCACCCTACTGTCTTACGACCTGGTACATTCTCAACCAAGTTCCAAACTTGATTGTCATACACGGACTGTATTTCGCTGTTCATTGCCTCTTTCCACTTGGCTGACTCAAGGCCTGCCATGGCTTCCGTGTAACTGTTAGGTTCATCCAGACCTATCAGTGTCTCATCACTGATAAGTGTATCACCTTCTGCAGTAATGTGGAATCCATAGTAATGCTCAGGAGCATTCCTAACCCTTGTGGACCGCCTCAGAGGTACAAACTTGTCAATTGGCTCAACATGAGTTTCTCCTCAAGTTGAGTGCTAGGGTTTGAAGTTCCTTCACCGCTTGACTCTTGAATTTCTTCAAGATCAACTTTCCTCCCACTGTTTCCTTGGCTTATGAACCCTCTCTCTCTAAAGAAAGCCCTCCTAGCTACAAAGACCATATTTTCACTAGGTTTGTAGAAGAGGTAACCAAAGGATTGCTGTGGGTAGCCGATGAAAATACACCTCTCGCTTCGAGGTTCGAGCTTATCATCAGTCTCGTGTCTCACGAAAGCCTCACAACCCCAAATCTTGATGTGGTCTAGTTTAGGAACTTTACCAGTCCACATCTCGTGAGGAGTTTTGGCAACTTTCTTTGTAGGGAATAGATTAAGGATATGAGCAGCAGTCTCTAAGGCATAACCCCAAAATGAGATTGGTAGCGAAGCTAGACTCATCATGGAACGAACCATATCCAACAAGGTTTGATTACGCCTCTCAGCCACACCATTCAGTTGTGGTGTCCTGGGAGGTGTCAATTGTGAGACTATCCCACATTCCCTTAGATAGTCAAGGAACTCTGAACTAAGATACTCACCACCACGATCGGATCGAAGCATCTTAATGTTCCTGCCCAATTCATTCTCGACTTCCTGTTTAAATTCCTTACACCTTTCGAAAGTCTCTGACTTATGCTTGATCATATCTACTATAATCATCAGTAAAAGTCAAATAATAACGATTAGCATCCCTTGTGGCATGTTTGAATGGTCCACACACATCCGTGTGTACAAGGTCCAACAAACCTTCACCCCTCTCACAAGAACCTGTGAAGGGTGACTTTGTCATTTTTCCAAGTAAGCATGACTCGCAACTATCATCTGACTTTAGGTGAAATGACTCCAAGACTCCATCCTTCTGGAGTTGGCGTATGCGTTTCTTGCTTATATGTCCAAGACGACAATGCCATAATGATGCTTTATCCAAGTTAATATTAAACAGAATCAATACACAATACATTATTTCCTAAGTTATCAACCACAGATACTGTTTCATACACGCCATCACAAGGTAATGCTTTAAAATAAAGAACATTGTTAAAGAAAGCATTAATCGAACCAACTTCATTATCAAATGAAAAGGTGAAACCTTGTTTATACAATGCATGAAAGGAAATAATATTTATTGCCATTTCTGGTGAATAACAACACTTATTCAAATCTAAACTAAACCCACTACTTAGCGATAAAGTATAAACTCCAATCTTGGTGACAGGTAAAGCATTCCTATTCCCCATGATTAGGTTTATTCTTCCTTGCTCCACATTCTCACTTCTTCTTAGTCCCTGCAAGTCACAACAAATATGAATACCACAACCAGTATCAAGGACCCAAGATTTAGAATGGGGTGAGTTATTAGAAATGATAGTGTAAATACCTGCATGGTTGGGTTTAACTTTTCCATCCTTCACATCTTGCTGGTATTTTGGGCAGTTCTGCTTCTAATGTGATTTTTCATGGCAATAGAAGCATTCAGCCTCTTTTGGGTCAGAAGAAGGAGTAACGAAACCTTTCTTGGTTCCACTAGAAGAAGAGCCATCAAGGGTCCAAGCCTTGGTACCCTTTGAAGAGCTCTTTCTCTTCTTCCCTCGACTTTTCCCGATTGCCAAAACCGGAGTAGAGTTTGGAGTAGGAGTGTTAACAACCGACTTCCCTTAAGACTTGTTTCTGCGGTCTTGAGAAGTCCCTGAAGTTTGCTGAGTGTGACCTCTTCCTTATTCATGTGATATGTCATGCGGAATTGATCATAGCACGATGGTAAGGAGTGCAAAATGATATCTATTGCAAGCTCCTCAGGGAAGTTCACATTAAGCTTCAACAATCGATCCACATACCTTTGCATTTTCTGCATGTGGCTCGTGACGGATTCCCCGTCCTTCATCATGGTTGTTATCATGGAGCAGATGATTTCATACCTCTCTTGTTGTGCACTTTGATGGTATCTTTCCATCAGATCTTGGTGCATTTCATAAGGGTAGAAATCCTCATAGGACTTTTGGAGTTCCGCTGTCATCGTGGCCATCATGATACATGCCACTTTGGGAGCATCCCTTTGATGTTCCTGAAAGTCAGCGATCTCCTGGGGAGTTGCAGTGGTCTCATCAATCTCCTTAAGCTCCTTGTCAAGGACATATTCTTTGTCCTCGTAGCGGGTAATCATCCTGATGTTTCTGATCCACTCATTGAAGTTGGATCCATCAAAAGTGACTTTCCCACACAAGTTCATAAGGGTAAAGGAGCCATTAGGATTAGAGCCAGAAGCAGCATTGTTTGAAGACATCTGAAGGAAGAGGACAATATTAGTTTAGATATTAAGAGAGTCCTTAATAAAACACCCAAATGTAATATTAAGGCTAGGATCCAATCACAATATATTATAACTAGAAGAGGTATGCCGTAATCCAAGCTATAACATATTTGAAAAGTAGGTGAACGGCGATTCACCAATTTCCACCACGAAAAACGACATATTAAATATTAGGTTTTTGATTGGTTCTTCGAAATTCCTAGATTCTTTGAGATTCAATGAACTTTTCAAAGGCATGTTTCAATCTCGAGTGTGCCCTCCAAGTTTGGTGACTGCGATACCGAGGATCACAAAACGAGGTGTGAATTAACCATGCAAATCACTTGGTACCCTTAAAGTTTATCACTCATTCGATGTGCCGGTAAACTACACACGCTCCACCGGTAAATCACCCTTTACCTACCTTGTTAAGTCCAAGTTAGTGTGCTGGTTAACCACACACGATCCATCAACGACTTAAAAAAAGTGTAAAGTGTAATTTCATGGATTAGCACCTTATTCACATTTTTCCTAAAGTAACTAAGATTGGGAATTTAGTAAACATTTAGTTACTTTATAATATTCATCATACTTTTAATGAGAATTTATAATTCCTTGTCCTACCCGTTCGGATAACGACCCTCCACCAGTCAAGCAAGCGGTGGGTGACAGTGGACACTCATTAAGTTGCCATTTTATAGGCAACAACCTTATACCCACCTTATAGACCGGCTTCGTGAATGAGGCGTACTAGCGGTAAGACGACTTTAATCTTATATATATATATATATATATATATATATATATATATATATATATATATATATTATGAACTTATAATATTATAAGTATAAGGGTTGAATTTTAACTTTTAAAATTCTAAGGGTTGGAACTAAAGTTTTAGCATGACTTTACTTGTTCCAAAACTTGAGGGCAATTTTGTAAACTTTCAAAACTTTTCATTTCTTGTAACTTATGAGTTTATTAGAGTAATAAAAATGAAGACTCTTCATTTTTCTAACTCTTGTGTTCTTTTAATGGTTTTAATTCAAGTGACTTTGGGTTTTCCATAACTTGAGGACAAGTTATGGACTCCATTAAAACACATTATGATCAAGAATTAAACTACCACATAGGTTACAAATAATTCCTATGATCATCTAAACATCATAAGATCAAGAACATGAACATCAACACTTTCATGAATCAAAATTACACTTAAAACTTTGTAATTTTGATAATTAGTTGTTGTAAATGGATTAGCAAAGACATTACACCATCTAAAACAAGTTTTCAAGTACCAAAACAGTTTAGGGTAATGTTTCTAGCCCATTTCCAGCAATTAAAGTCGAAAATCTGCACTCTGTGGCTCCTACTCGCCGAGTGCATGAACCTACTCGACGAGTAGGTTGAAGATACAAGTAAACTAGGCGAGTCCCCCCATGGACTCAGCGAGTTCATCAGGTAGACAGCAAGCTTTTCGACTTTTTTCAACTTTTAAGCAGAAATAACAAACAAACAAGCCTAGGCTCTGATACCACTGATGGGTTTTGAGCATTCTAACACTTCCTAAGTGTACATGCAACCCTAATAACCTTGGATCTATGTTTGTCTAATTATCATGCAAAGTTGAATTCCAAGGTTATATTCCTATCTAGCATACATGGGGAACAATTTCTAACTTGAATGAAAGATAGAATAACTTACCTTGTTGTTGGTTATGTTCCTTGAAACCTTGTGAGCCTAGCACCCCAAGTGTGATGCCTCAAATGCTTCACACAACACCAAATGCTCTTGGAAAGAGTTTTGAGAGAATACACACTTCTTGAAATTGGCCTAGCCCTCTTGTTTCATATGTATAGCCGATTTTGGTGGAGAATGGGATTCTTATATAGTGTTGACACATCTAGGGTTACACCATGTAAACCCTAATGTGTCATGACTCTTCATTTCCATGACCCATGGGTTTGTAACTCCCATGGAGTTTCCATGGAGCATCCTATGGGTGGAACCCAACTTCATAATCCATGGAGCCTCTTAGCCCAGTATACAAGATATGAATGATTTACATAATCAACCCATATATTTAATTAGTTATCTTTTGATTACTTAATTAGTTCTAAATTAATTATTTGATCAAACTAATCAAATAATATTATTAATATATTAGAACTTATAATATATTAATAATCTCGAAGTGTTATTTCTCTCATTTAGTGTATCCAATTGCATGGTGCCATGCAACCCAAATGGACCATGTCGGGTTTGGTCATGTACTGACCAGGAATAGTTATGGACTTAGACACCTTATCCAACAGATCATTACCAAAATGAAGGATGGAAAGTCCATCACAGCCCACATATAGAAGAGGCAAAGATGTATGGATCGCTTGATGAAGTTAAATGTTAACTTCAATGAGGAGCTAGCGATTGATATCATTCTTCACTCCTTGCCTCCTTGCTATGACCAGTTTCGTATGACCTACCACGTGAACAAGGAGGAGGTAACACTTAGCAAGCTTCAAAATCTCTTGTGAACTGCTGAGAACAGTTTGAAAGCCAAGTCTGTTGCATCAACTCCTACTACTGTTGTCCCCCTACTAGCTACTAGGCAAGGTAAAGGGAAGAAGAGGAATGCTCTGTCAAAGAGATTCAATAGAAAGGCCCATGATGGATCCTCTTCAAGTGGGACCTTAGCTAGTTCTGCTACCCCTCCACCAACCCTAAAGAAGAAGAGTGCTTCTACTGCCACGAGAAAGGGCATTGGAAGCGAAGCTGCCCAAAATATCTACAAGACATTAAGGATGGTAAGATATAGCTCACTTTCGCCTATATTTATACTATTCAATCTTATAACTCATCACATGCTAGTTCTTGGGTTCTCGATACAAGATGTGGTTTTCATATTTGTTCTGATTTGTAGGGCCTAAGAAGAGGTAGGGATGTGAAGCATGTGAAGATGAACATGATCATGGAAAATAGTAAAGCATTACCTATGACCAAGATTGGGGTTTATTCTTTGGTGCTTAGTAGTAGGTTAGGTTTAGATTTGGATAATTGTTGCTACTCGTCTGATATGGCATGAAACATTATTTCTTTTCATGGTTTGTAGAGACAAGGTTTTAGATTTTAATTCAATAATGAAATTGGTCTATAAATGATTATTTGAATTGTATTTTCTATTTTGAAGAATTGCCTTATAATGGAATATATGAAACTGTGATGGTTGTAGATAAGTTAGGAAATAATGTATTGCAAATCAATTCGTCTAATGGTGTGGACAAAGCATGCTTCTGTCATAGTCGTCTTGGACATGTCAAAAAGAAACGCATAGCCCAACTCCAAAAGGATGGAATGTTGGATTCACTCGACCTTAGGGACGATGACACATGCGAGTCATTTTGCATGGAAAGATGACCAAGTCACCCTTCACTGGCACTTGTGCGAGGGGTGAGGGTTTATTGGATCTCATGCATACTGATGTATGTGGACCGTTTAGATCCACCACAAGGTATGCTTGTGGCTTCTATGTGACTTTTACTGATGATTATAGTAGATATGGGTACTTCTATTTAATCAGGCATAAGTCAGAAACTTTTGAAAAGTTCAAAGAGTTTAAACAAGAAGTGGAGAATCAGCTGGGCAAAAAGATAAAGATGCTACAATCCGATCGGGGTGGTGAGTATCTAAGTATCGAGTTTCACGAGTATCTAAAGGAATGTGGAATAGTTTCACTATTGACACCACCTAGGACACCACAACTTAATGGTGTGGCTGAGAGGTGTAATCGGACCTTGTTGGACATGGTTCGTTCCATGATGAGTCGAGCTTCGCTACCTATCTCATTTTGGGGGTATGGCTTTGAGACTGTCACCCATATCCTTAATCTAGTCCCTACCAAGAAGATTACAAAAACACCTCATGAGATGTGGACATGGAAAGCTCACTCATTGGCACATATCAAAGTTTTGGGTTTGCGAAGCTTTCGTAAGACGAGAGACTCAAGACAAGCTTGAACCTTGTTGTGAGCGGTGTATTTTAATTGGCTATCCACATACGTCCTTTGGCTATCTCTTCTATTGACTAAGTGACAATGTTGTCTTCGTTTCAAGAGACAACTCATATGCCAAGAGGACAGTGGGAGGCAAGTTGATCTTGAAGAGCTTCAAGATTCAAGCGATGAAGGAACCTCCAACACTTGCAATAAACCTGAGGAGTAAACCCCTATTGAGCCAGTTGACGAGTCCTTACCTCTTAGACGTTCCAATAGAGTTAGTGATCCACCTAAGTTTTATGGATTCCATATTACTACTGACTGTGATATGTTTATTAGTGATAGTACACTAGTAAACATCTATAAACCTAGCAGCTACAGGGAAGCCATGGTAGGCCCGGAGTCGGCGAAATGGAAAGAGGCAATTGACAGTGAGATTTTTGTCTGTGTACGACAATCAAGTTTGGAACATTGTTGACAATGTACCAGGTCATAATACGGTCAGGTGCAAGTGGATCTTCAAGAAGAAGACCGACATGGATGGGAAGGTGCACACATATAAGGCGCGATTGGTTGTGAAGGGATTTACTCAAACTCTTGGATTTGACTATGATGAGACCTTCTCACCAGTTTCGAAGATAAAGTCTAGTATAGTGATGCTAGCCATAGTTGCGTTTCATGACTATGAAATATGGCAAATGGATGTCAGAACCGCTTTCCTTAATGGGAAGTTTGCTGAGGATGTTTACATGAGTCAGCTAGAGGGTTTTGTCGATGCGAAGCATCCTAATAGAGTGTGCAAGCTTGAGAAGTCCATTTATGGATTGAAAAAAGCATCTCACAGATGGAATCTTTGTTTCGATGAGAATGTCAAATAGTTTGGCTTTATGAGGAGTGAGGATGAGTCCTACGTATATGTAAAAGCTAGTGGGAGCATAGTTAGCTTTCTCGTGTTGTATGTTGATGACGTATTGCTCATAGGAAACGGCATCCCAACCTTGCAGGAGGTCAAGTCCTAACTTGGGAAGTGCTTCGCTATGAAGGACCTCGGACAATTCAAGTTGCCTATATGTATGGAGAATTCCAAGAAAGTGGAGTTACCGATCCAAAGAAGTACCAAACTGAGTAAGACTCAGAGCCCGAGTACAGAGGCTGAGATAACAGTGATGAGCCGAGTCCCTTACGCTTCCACAGTTGGCTCTATCATGTATGGTATGACTTGTACTCGCCCTAATGTGTCATTCGCCTTGAGCATGGTCATTAGATATCAAGTGAACCCTGGTAGAGCCCACTGCACCGTAGTCAAGAATATTCATAAGTACCTATGAAGGACCAAGGAATGCTTTCTAGTCCTCGGTGTGAGTGATGACTTGAGAGTATGAGGGTACAGTGACGCCAATTCTCAGACAGACCAATATAATTACCGATCTCAGTTAGGCTGGATCTTTAATCTTAATGGAGGAGCATTGACTTGGAAAATTTCCACAATGGAAACTGTGGGTGATTCAACGTGCGAATCATAGTACATAATAGCGAGTGAAGCGTTAAAAGAGGCAATATGGTTGAAGAACTTCATCGGACACCTTGGAGTTCTACCTACAATAAAGGAGCCTATAGATATTTTTTGCGATAACGAAGGTGTGATTGCCTTAACCAAGGAACTGAGGGATATTGGCAGATCCAAGCATACCGATAGGAAATATCACTTCATTAGACATCGTGTAGAAGAGGGAATCCTCATTGTGAAGAGGATATCATAAGAAGAGAACCCAACAGATCCCCTTATGAAGGGACTAAGTAAGGTTAAGCACTTGCAACACACTAGGAGCATTGGGCTGAAGGATGAGATTAGTTTGTGTGATTAGATAGATTTTAGAAATTTGTAATAGATAAATTGTAATTAACATTTTATGACTAAATAAACGGTGTTTTATTTATAAGTAAAGTTATTGTCTTGTGTTAATTATTTACTATTGTTTCACTTTGCATGTTTTGACTTCCTAAATAATAAGATTCTATGAACCATCCACAGTGGATCATACATTGGAAGTAGGTATGAAAGAAGACTGTCATGAATTTGATCGTAGACTGTTTAAGGTGTTAAAACATAGAAAAAGTTTGCTACAACGTTCATGAGTGCTTATGAAATAAGATTTGAGTATTGGATTAAACCCATGCTTACCTGAATCACTTCATGGAATTAATCACGAGTGATTGTAAGACGATAATATCATATAGTCTTTAAACCTAGACATATACGTTGTTGTTTGGGAGTTGGATGTGTGTTGATCATGCATAAATGCATCAGTAACTTGATGCTATAAAACGTATTGTTGTGTACGATTTGACGACCAAATAGTAAAAGCATATGAGTCGAAGTTTATTTGTTCCTTTTGTTCCAGAACGTCCAAAGCGATGTCTTGGGCCCCTTGATGATTTGGTTTGACTTATGTGTTAGACCCAGTCAGGACTAAGTTGATGTGTTCAATTAAGTTCTATGTCAGAAAATCAGAGATTGAGAAACAAACTGATGGACAATAACTATGGCTATGTTCCATATGATCGTCCACACGATATCTTGAGAACACAGGACTATAAGATCCCTTACCTAAAGGATATGTCATTTGACTGGGTCAGAGTTACCAGAGGCCTTAGAGAGCTACGATTGCTAATAGGATCCTGAAGTCGTACTTGCAATTATAGTCGTTAGACTTATCCAAATGGCAGACTGTTGTATTAGGTGTCTAAGCCTATAACTATATTTTGTATGTACTTGACCCGGTTATGAGCATGGTTCTTTTGGGTTGCCTTCACCAAAGCAACTTGACTGAATGATTAGTGGAAAGAGAGGATAATATGGTTCATTAAGATATTATAAGAATAATATATTAAAAGAGAAATCATATTACTTGAATTAATATTTGTCAAGAATTAATTAAGAATTAATTTTGTGATCAAAAGATATTAATTAAACTTAAGGGACTGGAATTGCAATTATAAGATAATTGGATTTTGTGTTCTCGATCCTTATGTATCAAGCGGTGGATAAAATTAGGGTGGAAGCCCACCATTAAATCGTCCAAGGCCTTATTTCAGAAGGTTCCATTGGACTGCTTAAGGCATAAGCTATCCAATTAGGGTTTTGACTGAATCCCTAGCAGCAAAACTATAAAAGGGACCCTAGGTCATCCAAAATCGGCTACCACTTGAACCCTAGAATCTTAGAGTCGATTTTGTGTTTTCATCTCCTTTCTCCAGGATTATCCATCTTGCCCTGGTGTTTGTGAGCCATAATAGGTATTACACTTGTGATACTAAGCTCTTGAAGATTGAAGATTCTTACTAATGTTGACAGGTAATCTTTGGATAATTTGCATGTATAATTAGATACACCTAGATCCAAAGCTTTAGGGTTTGGCATGTGCACCATAGGATTGATGATTTGCATAAAACCCATCATATATAACCCTGATGTATAAACTTAAGAACAATAGAATCAACAAATGAGGATCCTATCCAAGATGTAAGTAATCGTATTGATTTCCATAAAGTTGAACTGTAAACTGTTTGCTTGAAAGGTATTGGTGTTTATCCTGGAAAATCCTATATTTTCCTTATAAATGAATTGAAGCCTTAATTGTTCCAAGACCGAAAAGTGTAAGTGTATTACCATACATAAATTAATCATATGTAGTTTTATTCGTTCATAAAACCGTTTGAAGAGATGTGTTTTTGCGTAAAAATAATGTATAGTCCTTTTCCCCATGTAAGTTTTCATAACTGTGCTAACGAATGATTTGTCTATCTCGAAGTTCTTTAGGCGTCGAACTATTTGATATTTGTCACCCATAACCTACCGGTTTGGCTGTAGCTATTAGTCAGGGTGCGAGTGATGGGTTTAAGCCAAAAGAACATCCTATGTGCTCATGCAAACCCTAAAGCTTGGATCTAGGTTTCTCTATTGTACATGCAATTCATCCAAGACTTATGAACCCTAGATCTAGCACACATAATTCGAAAATACTAAATGAAAATAGATCTAGATGATTAACTCTTCAATAATGGCTTGAATCTTCTTGTCTTGGAGCTTAAAGTCACAAGTGTCACTCCTCTAATGGATTACAAACACCACAAGCAAGAGGATGCTAATTGAGAGAAAGGGGAGAGCACAATTTTGGCTATGAAGTCTTCTAGGGTATCAACTAGCCAAAATATGATGCCCTAGGGGTTCTATTTATACTTGTGCTGTTATGGTTTCAGTTAAAACCATAATGGAGAGTTTAGGCCTTAAGCAATCCAAGGAAGCTTCTGGAATAGGGCCCTTATGGCCGAAATTAGGATGGACACATCCCTAATTTCATCCATGCCTAGTCCATAAGGCTTTTCATCCCAATATTCAACTATCACACATTTGACAGTTTAAGTCCCCGTTATTTAATTAATGTCTTTTAGCCACAAAATTAATTCTTAATTAATTCTAGTCTAATATTAATTAAACTATATGATTTATCTTTTAATATATTATTCATATAATATATTAATAAACCATAATAACCTCTCTCTTCATAAATCATCCTATCATGTTGCTTTAGTGAAGGAAACCCAAAAGGACCATGCACAACCAGGTCAAATACATATCAAATATAGTTACGGGCTTAGACATTAATCCAACAACGAGGTCATCAATCCCGTGTAGATCTATACACAATTATCACGCTCTCCGGAAGGACACTCAGGTAATAATACAAGACTTTCTTGTTGTCACACTCCGAAACCAAAGGCGGAAACGTTCTGGGGCGGAGGACGTCACGAATATCGCAACCAATGTACATACTAAGCGTAGTAAACACAAAACATTACATTACATAGAGTTCTTACATTTGTTTGAAATCAAAGTGTTACAAGTGTTATACGTATATGAACAAAAGTTCAGACGAGTCTAATAAGTGCTCGGTCTTCTCCAAAAGATCGCGAGTACGTGTCTAATGTGGACTTGAGAATACAAGCAGTTTAAAAATCAGCATATATCTGGTGCGTTAATAAGAGGTTTGTTTTCTAATATTGTACAAGTTTCCTTTGTTTTTCCGAAAAAGTTTGTTATCCAAGAAAATCCCATATTTTCTTATAAGTATAGTTTAGTTATCCGTTTGTTATACGATCCGGTTATGAACAGTTTGTTATCCCAGGAAAAACCCTTATTTTCCTTAAAAGTAAAGTTTAGTTATCCATTAGTTACACGGTCTAGTTAAGAACAGTTCAGTTATCCCAGGAAAAACCCATATTTTCCTAAAAGTAAAGTTTGTGTTTGGTTATCGAATCCAAATGTAATGTACAAGTATCTACCATACTTAAAATGTTTGCGTGAAGTTTCCTGAAAGTCTGGTTATCCTTGAAATGTATGTTAGTTTTAACACGTATATAAAACTATTGTGAGGAAAGTAAACTAATTCTTAAGATTATCAGCTTACTAAATTCAATATTACCAACAAGTAAATCTCCGTAATCTAAATTGTGAGTTCCATAACCATACGATAGACCAAAAATGGCAATAAGTAGTCCATTATCCATTTATGACTTTCATCACCCTTGAACCTTTCGGTTCGGCTGTAGCTAGCAGCCAGGTGCGGGGTAGTCAGCCCCTTATAGATCTATACACTCAAGTCACGCTCTCCCTCCAGGAGATTCTGGTTACGGGGGCGTTCCTCCACTCGTGTATCTCTGTGGAGTTTTTACAGAGGACGTGTCTCCAATTATTAAGATTAAAGAATTTACAAGTAATACTACAAAATAATCATGTTACAACAGTGATCCTCCACTCGCGTATCTTTGTGAAGTGTTACCGAGGACAAAAAAATGTACTAATCTAATGCTTTTAACAATAATAAAGTGGAAAAATCTTGTAGGAAACATATATTATAACAATATATAAGATTTGAAAACTAACTCTTCAAGTCAAATTGTTGGTTAATACGGTTTTGATTGTTAAAAGCATGTGGAATATGAAACATTTCAAATGAAATAATAAGTTTGAGTACAAGCTATCCATGTACTTTTGCTTGTATTCCCCCTAAAAACATTGAAAAACATGGAAAAAGGTGTATGGGTATGAACTCACCAGTCGGGAAGTGTGTCGTTTAGACGCTATGTGTCAGTTCGGGGCTTGAGAATGTGTGAGGTTCCTACGTAATATGAAGAGATACACATTTGTATCGAATTAGACCTTGTACTACTAATTAATTGAGAATATACACTCTGAGAAACGGAAACACTTCATAACAAGTGTTCGGAGTGACCTGGGTGGCATCTAAGGGCGTGTAGGGCCTAAATTTGGAGTTTACTCTTCAAGAGTAAACTCCTTGAGGAGTTTACAGTCCATTGACCATATCCCCATGAGTTTACGTCCGTAAACTCATGGGTGGTGTGTTCTTGGATGCTAAATGGTCAAACAATGCACAAGGGAAGGCTCTAGGGTTGATTTCATGGCTTAGGAAGTGATCGGGACTTCAAATGGCCTTGGAAAAGGAGTTTACGGTCTATGAAGATGTTCTTGGGGAGTTTACTACCTTAAACACATGAGTTTACAACTGTAAACTCATGTTTGTCCATGATTCATGGTTTTTAGTGGTTTTAGGTTTAACATTCAAAGTTGTAGGTCCAATTCCAAGCCATTCAAGGTGTTAAGGGCACTTTAACACCCCTTGAAGGAGTTTATGGTCTAAGAAGGGGTGTTTACGGTCCAAGAATGTTCTTGGGCCATAAACTCAAGTTTTACCCATTTAAGTATGTTTTGGTGCATCTCTTGAAGGATTATAAGGTTCTATGCACTCATGGAAGCTCATGGAAGCCTTTGGAGGTGTTTAAGGGCAATTTAACACCTTAAAAAGGTGTTTATGGTCCATGAATGAGGGTTTACGATCCAAGAATGTTTTTCGGCCGTAAACTCATGTCCATACCACAATTGGTGAGATTTTGGGGTCCTAAGCTCATGCATGCAAGTTTTTAAGCCATATCTAAGCAATGGGACTGATTTGGAAGGGTTTTGGGGCTTCAAAACCCTCTTTAGGGGTGTTCACGGTTTTGGAAGGGTTCTTAAACCATAAACACACGTTCTTGAGTGTTTTGGGTGATTCAAACATATATTTGCATGATAAGAAAGCTTAACAACAAGCTAGGATAGATTACTTACCAAATTGAAGCTTGAAAGGAGGTTTTTGGGATCAAACTCGAGTTCTCGAGAGAGAGAGAGAGAGAGAGTAGTGAGAGAAAGTATTTTAAAAGAGAGGAAAATCTTCAAAATGATGTTACTCAATCCCTTATATAGGGGTTGAGTTTATGGCCTGGAGGAATTCGACCCGATACTGAAGTTAAACGGTGCTTTTGGTCATACCCGATTTAGTTGTTGTAACCCGACGTAGTCGAAAGTAAAAATTTTCTAAATAATAGTTTGGGATGTTTTCATGAGTTTCTAACGTGTTTGGATACCAATTAAGTCATAATGTAAGTCTCAAAAATAATGACTTAATTTAAAAACTTAAACGGAAACAATTCGAAAAAGATGAATTTTATGGACGGAAACGGGTTACGGCGATGGAGCAAGCTTCAGGTTGTCACACTTGTATACCTTGATAGGTACGACGAAGACATTGACTGACACCCTTATTCAACGAGTTTACATGTTTTTGAACTGAAAGTGTTCGTGCGTGATATTGTTACCCTTTTTTATGTATATAAAATATAAAAATAATTGTATTTTTATATAATCGTTTCTTTGTCCTAATACGGTAAAATAATGTGAATGTTTCCCAAACTATACCTATTATAGTTTAAAATGTATATTTTGTTGAAAATGATAACCGTTGCGTTTTAATATATTTAGCATGTAAATATTTGCAAATTTGGTAATAACGTTGTTTTTTGCATATTTAGAAATTTAACGTAAAATGCATATAAAAGACAAGAAAAACATACATAATGGTTTGAATATTTACACAAGTTTCCTTGTGTGTAACTTGTATCCCCCCCCCCCCCTAAAACCTCGAAAGAGTTATAAAAATGTTTAGGGGTATGAAGTCACCATGTGTGGTCGCGGTTTAGAAAACAAGATAAAATGGTGTCCTTCAGGCTACATTATGGGAATGATGGCATAATCCTAATGGTTTTATACACATATTAATGTGTATATTTGATGAAACAAGAACTTATGTGTTGTATAATCATAAAACAAGTGAAGAATAGTTACCAAATATTATAACTATGATAGAAGAAAGATAAATATTATAACTATGAGAGAAGAAATATAGACTACTGGAGTTGCTTGATTTTAGAATACAAGGAAATAGTTTTGGTATTTTGAGAGAGAATTGTAGAAAGATGTTTACTGGAAGTGTAAATGGATCCTTAATCATTTTTTATATAGGGTGAATCAGATAAGGTTTGAATTGGTATGTGTAACTTATCGTATTGGGAAGACAATTCACAGATCAAGTGGCTAAAATATCTATATATTTGGAGGGTGTTTACGGCCACAATGATGTTGTTTGTGGCCAAAAGAAGTTAATTTGGGGTCAAGCATAGAGGGTTTACGGCCTTAATGGGCCTTAGGAATTAGATTTCGGTCCTTAAAGTCAAATAGAAAAGAGTTTACTGTCCAAGAGTCAAAGAGAAAAAGGTTTATTGTCTAAGAGTCAATCTAAGAAGGAGTTTGCGGCCATGGCACCCTAAAAGCAAGAGATATCGGTCATGGTGGGTTTTTAAGATGTTGATTTCGGTTCTATAGTGTTCCTATGTTCTAAAAGTCGAAATCCTTAAAGTAATATACAATAACATGCATATAGACTTATTGTTTGGACTTTTGTTGACTCCTTTGAGTCCTTATGGCTTTGTTGACTTCATTTTCCTTTCAAAGGTTCATTCCAACTTCGATTTCAAAAGTGTGTGTGTGTGTCTATATATATATATATATATATATATATATATATATATATATATATATATATATATATATATATATATATATATATATATATATATATCAGCATGATCTCTTGGTTTTCAAAGTTCCATTGCATCAAGTGTGTTTGTGAATTTACTGGTACATGATTGAAGTTTAGACCTACTTTGCTCTAGAATTTTTTAGGTTGTCTCGATATATATATATATATATATATATATATATATATATATATATATATATATATATATATATATATATATATATACAGAGAGAGAGAGAGAGAGAGAGAGAAATGGAGGGAGACAAAGTCAAAGAGTAGAATCAAAAGAGTAGACTGAAAAATTCTTGATTGACCAAGTGATACTTATATTCTTTGAGCTTTATAACCTAATTAGCTAATTTGAAATACAAGATAAATATATTATATTTTTCAAATGTAAAGATTTAGGTCCCTTAGCTTTTCCAATTTTAGTGTAGATTATGGTTTGTGTAGAACCAGAAGGCTAATATATAATTCTCATTAGATTGTGGTTTCACAAGACATATCACCAACAATAGAATCGTCCGAATATAGGAAAAATTATGCTATCCGCATACAATCGTCTAAATAGATTTTTGGTTAATTACAAATTGATTTTTCAGTAACTAACATATCATTAGACATCTCAGGCAAAAAAAAGCAAAAAAAAACATCGAATTTAATAGAATCCATTTCGACCTATTTCTTCAAGGGATTTTCCATAACTTAATAAAAGTTTTTCATAATCATAAATTTCAAGTTCATTTTCTTCTATAGTTCTCAAAATATGGCGATATTAAGAAAACATTCCATGAAATGGAGATATGTGATTTATTTGGTATTAAGAAAACTTTTAGTTAATGATTACCTTCCTTGTTGAAAGATGACTCAAAAACAAATATTTGATAAATATTTGTTATTTAATCTTTGATATATTATTAGTAATCAAAATATCTCGCCAATAGAATACAATAGATCGACGATAGAATTTCTCTACAGTCAGTCAGCACAAAATCGACTTTTTGCTAACTAGATAACATTGTAATTAATTATAGTGAAGAAATAGTCAAACATTACAAAACGGCCATTATTGAAATTATATTAACATTTATTGTAATGTTTAAGTATTATATATATATATATATATATATATATATATATATATATATATATATATATATATATATATATATATATATATATATATATGCAAGGTTTTAGAACTCGCTACTCGGTACTTGCTCGGCCGACTACTGAGTAGCAAGTACTCGGGAGTACTCGGATTAGGTAATTTATGTAGAAATATTTTAAGAAATTTTTATTTGTCAAAATCATAATTTGATTGAAATATATAACAAAATTAGATACGTGTGAATACATAAAACTTGAAATACAGACAAATGTCTCAATTCGTGAATAATTAAGTAATTACTGAAAATTTAACATATATATATATATATATATATATATATATATATATATATATATAGTAATAATCACCGAGTAAGACCGAGTAGGCCCGCGGTACAGAGATATTGACCGAGGTTGACAGACATTTTAACAAGTTTGACTTAATCCTAGTTTTTTTGCCGAGTTCACAAAACTCGTCTCGGAGGAGGGCTGATGCCGTGTACTCGGCTGAGTAGGCCGATTTTTACAACATTGTATGTATGTATATAGGTGCATTTGTTTCCTACATCTACTAAGTGCTCGAATTGACCAATTAGAATTTAGTAAAATTAAATTATTGTTTAATCAAATCAATATAGATATTAAGTGATATCCGTATTTATAATTCTTTTTTTGGAAACTAATTAAAATTTTCATTAATTTGAGCAATAATATAATTTTAGAATGAATTATATACATCTAGGTTTCTATCTATGTGTTCGTGTTTTTTTCAGAATTCATTCACTCAAAACACAACAAAACTGCATCGAACATGGTGAACGAGAGTTTGCTCTAGATGAGTAAGAATTTAATATAAGAGAATGAGAGTGTATTTTAGTAGAATACGCTCTCGCTCTCCATGTTCTAGTCAACTTTGTTGTAATTTAAATGAGTGGGACCTAAACCAAAACATGAACCTATATATGAAAACGTACATCCGAATTCATTCTAAAAGAATATTATTGTTTACATTAATGTTAGATTTAATTTGTTACTATTTAAATATAATTATAATTAAGGATATCATTTAATATACATAAAATAATGGATATTATTTAATATATATCTTTATTTTATTATATAATAATTTAATTTTACTAAATTATTTTTTGTTCATTCTAGCACACAATACATATAAGAAATATTTCAACATAGCACTATATATATATATATATATATATATATATATATATATATATATATATATATATATATATAATTTTACTGAGACATTAGTTGGTAAACAACAAAAGAAAAATAGAAAATCATGGGTAGAAAATTAATTTCTTTTTATGTAAGTTTATTCATAATGGACTTACCTATCTTCCTATATCTGAAAAAATAACTACATTAATTGCAATTAAGAATTCATTTTGTTCTCAATACAAATATCTCCATCAAAACTCTTGTTATGATGTATCTCGTACACTCATCATTTGAATATGTGTATCAATAAGCAATTGTTAAATTTTATCATTTTTTCTCCATTTTTAGCCGAGGTTAGAGTTCTTTGGCATAAGCATATTCTTTCTTTGTTTTCTAGACAATATCTATTATATTAGTATATTTTATTTTGAGATGTTTCATATGTAGGTATTGGTACGAACGACAACGACAATCGAACAACAAAGTCCATGATGATGAAAACAAATTCCAATATTCATGATTCAAGCACGGATGCAATAACAGGCATTTGTGTACCTAGTCCTGTATGTCGAGGAATCGTGGTCAATTTCTGTTATTGTTGTATAGGACCAAAGAGAGAAATTTGCACGACGAAGTATGAATTGTGCAAATTAATTTGTTCTTAAAGGAAATGTTCTACTTAAATGTAATAACATCATCATCATCATCATAAATAATATAATATCCCTTGTTCTTTATCCGTAAGTTTAATAAATTTATCTTCAACAACATATTTTCACCACTTTATCACCATCAAGGTGGTATAACGATGATCTTTTCTACTAATTAGGGCATTGAAAAGAGTTTTCCCAGTTTTGAATCTCATGCGATTGAAACATGGGAAGACCTAATATTAAGAAATATATCGTTATAGTGTGGATCCCATAATAAATGTGGTATAAAAGATCATACGTTAGATAATTTTGATAAATTAAATTGTAATGAACTACATGACATTTGTCTAAAGCCACTAATTTAGTACAACAAGTAAATTAATTTAACAAATACAATTTCCAATTTTTTTAAAGACACTTTTATGATGACTAACGAAGAAGGTCGGTATATAGTTTCTCATAAACCATTGTTACAAACAACGATCATTATTGTTGTTGGAATCTATCTATCTATATATATATATATATATATATATATATATATATATATATATATATCATAGATATGACTTTTCCCACGTAATTTGTACCATATTATAATACATGCATATTCGTTGGCTTTATCAGTTATAAGATCTTAAAAATAGGAAGATGTAAGAGAGGTCGATGTCTTTAATATCAATGGTGAAAAGTACTAGAAACATTAGGCATTTTTGATGAAGAAGCCCATCAATTATCCATCAGAAAACCCTTTTACTTCTAGAACTGTTGAAGAGAAAATACATTTGAAAAAATACGTGGATTATAGCTTATGAAATATATTTTAGGTAGTTTACCAACAAAAGACATTGACGGTAATTAGGCTGGTAGATTACAATTGGATCCTCTTAATAAAGTATTATTTACAAATTAAATGATTATTTAGTGGTTTCATTTTGTTGGCAATCCATTTGTAATTTTTCGGACTTAATGGCAACACACAAACACACACACACACACACACACACACACATATATATATATATATATATATATATATATATATATATATATATATACATATATATAGTTATTATGTCATCGATATTGAAAAAGAGAACCAGAATCAAATGGATGTGATGAACATAAGATGTAGATAATGTATGTTTAGCTTGATTATGCTTTCTTAAAGTACAAAGTGAATGGACAATATACAACAATGTTCTTATCTAACTCTAGTATTGGTCACCTATTTATAGGGAACTAGAAATCATACGAAAATATAAGGGACTTAACATTAGATTTTCGAAACTAAAATTCCCTGATAAACGTTAGGTTTGAGCATTCTAACACTCCTATGGTGTACATGCAATCCTATGTGGTTTGAATCTATGTTTTCTCTATTATACACGCGTACATTCAAAATTCCAAAGCATCATCCTAACAAGCATACAATGGAGTATCTATACTACATAAGTCTAATTAGATGACACACCTTTTGATGGAGCTTGAACTCTCGAACCTTTAAGAGCTTTGTCCCTCAAGTGTTACACCTCAAATGGAATCACACAACACCACCAACAATTGGAATACCTTGAGAAGAGGTTACTTTGTTCACTCTATAAAATCGACTTGGCCCTCTTTGTGTGTCCACTAGTCATATTTCATGAACCATGGGGTCCTTTATATAGTATGGCTCATTTAGGGTTACACCATGTAAACCCTGATGTTAATGACTTTCCATTTCTTTCATGATCCATGGGTTTTAACCTCCATGTAGTATCCATAGGTTATCACATTGGTTAAGCCCAACATGAAGGACTATGGATCACAAGCCCATATATATAAGAATGAATGATTTACATAATAAATCCCCATACATTTAATTAGTCTCTTTTTTATCACAAAATTAATTCCAAATTAATTCTTGATCAATACTAATTAAATAATATGATTTCATATTAATATATTATAACTTACTATATATTAATATAAATCATAAATAACCTTTTCTCATTTTTCTATCCAATTGTTATGATGCCATGCAACCCAAATGGGCCATGCTACTCTCGGGTCGAGTACTTACCAATAATAGTTATGGGCTTAGACACCTAATCCAACATTCTCCCACTTGGATGAGTCTAAAACTATTATTCAAGTATATCTCCAAGATCCCGACTAGCAACCATAGCTCTTAAAGCCGTTGTCGAACTCTAACCTAGTCAAATTACGTGTCCATTAGATAAGGGATCATATATTCCTCCATTCTAGATATCATATGGACTGAGACATGGATAATAATCATTCTCTCTATCCATCCGTTGTTTCCCGATTTCCAAATTATGACAACTGACTAATAGAACAAATCAAGTCAGTCCAGGCTTGGCCAAGCACTTAGGGGTGTCATCACTAAATCATCGAGGGGCCCACATATATCGCTTTTATCTCTCCAAGGGTAAAAGGAATGGATAAAATTCGACCCAAATGCCCGCTTTTACTTTCTCATCAAATTACACACAACGATATGTTTTATAACATCCAAGTTACTGGTGCGTTTAAATATGTCCATGTGCAGCTGACTCACAACTACAACTCACACATCTTCGTATTAAGATTATAAGCTATTATCGTTTCATGATAAAATCCATGAAGTGATTCAAGTGAGCGTGGGTTAAATCTAATACTCGAATCTTATTCCTAAAGTACTCATGAACACTACAGCCACTTTTCACCTGACAAACCATAGACCCATCTATGTGTTCGTGTTTTGTTTCCGGATTCCTTCACTCAAAACACAACAAAGCTGCATCGAACATGGTGAACGAGAGTTTGCTCTAGATGAGTAAGAATTTAATAAAAGAGAATGAGTGTGTGTTGTAGTAGAATACGCTCGCATTCTCCATGTTCTAGTCAACTTCGTTGTACTTTAAATGAGTGGGACCTAAACCAAAACATGAACCTAGATGCGAATTCATTCTAAAAAAATATTATTGTTTACATTATATCGGATTTAATTTGTTTCCATTAAAAAATAATAATAATTAAGGATATCATTTAATATACATACAATTATAGAATATTTAATGTGTATCTTTATTTGATTATATAATAATTTAATTTTACTAAATTATTTTTTTTCATTCTAGCACACTATAGATATAAAAAAAATATTTGAATATAGCACTATATATATATATATATATATATATATATATATATATATATATATATATATATATATATATATATATATATATGTATATAATTTTACTGACAGATTAATTGGTTAACAACAAAAGAAAAATAGAAAATCATGGGTAAAAAATTAATTTCTTTTTATGTAAGTTTATACATAATGGACCTACCTATCTTCCTATACCTGTAAAAATGACTACATTAATTGCAATTAAGAATTCATTTTTTCTCAATATAAATATCTCCAACAAAACTCCTGTTATGATGTATCCCATACACTTATCATTTGAAGATGTCTATCAATAAGCAATTGTTAAATTTTCTCATTTTTTTCTCCATTTTTAGCCTAGGTTAGGAGTTCTTTGGCATATGCATATTCTTTCTTTGTTTTATAGAAAATATCTATTTTATTAGTATATTTTATTTTGACATGTTTCTTATGTAGGTATTGGTACGAACGACAACGAAAATCAAACAACAAAATCCATGATGATGAAAACAAATTCCAATGTTAAAGATTCAAGCACGGATGCAATAAGAGGCATTTGTGTACCTAGTCCCGTATGTCGAGGAATCGTGGTCAATTTCTGTTATTATTGTATAGGACCAAAGAGAGAAATTTGCACGATGAAGTATGAATTGTGCAAATTAATTTGTTCTTAAAGGTAATGTTCTGCCTAAATGTAATAACATCATCATCATCAGAAATAATAAAATCTCCCTTGTTCTTTATTCGTAAGTTTAATAAATTTACCTTCAACAACATATTTTCACCACTTTATCACCATCAAGGTGGTATAACGATGATCTATTCTACTAATTAGTGCATTGAAAAGAGTTTTCCCAGTTTTGAATCTCATGCGATTGAGACATGGGAAGGCCTAGTAATGAGAAATATATCGTTATAGTGTAGATCCCATAATAAATGTGGTATAAAAGATTATACGTTAGATAATTTTGATATATCAAATTATAATGAACTAGATGATAATTGTCTAAAGCCACTAATTTAGTACAACAAGTAAATTAATTCAACAAATACAATTTCCAATTTTTTTTAAAGATACTTTTATGATGACTAACGAAGAAGGTCGGTATAGAGTTTCTCATAAACCGTTGTTACAAATCAACGATCAATATTGTTGTTGGAATCTATAGTGATAGCCTTGGAAAAATATCATATGATGAGATATATATATATATATATATATATATATATATATATATATATATATGTATATATATATATATATATATATATATATATATATATATATATGCATGTATATATAAATTTCATAAACATGAGTTCGTTCGTGTATTAGAGGCTTGTATAAACATAATAAAACAAATAATGACTTTTCCCAAGTAATTTGTACCATATTATAATACATGCATCTTCGTTGGTATTATATATTATAAGATCTTAAAAATAGGAAGATGTAAGAGAGGTCTATGATTTTAATATCAATGGTGAAAAGTACTAGAAAACATAGGCATTTTCGATGAACAAGCCCATCAATTATCCATCAAAAAACCCTTTTACTTCTAGAACTGTTGAAGAGAAAATACATTGGAAAAAATACGTCGGTTATAGTTTATGAAATATATTTTTGGTAGTTTACCAACAAAAGACATTGACGGTAAATAGGCTGGTAGATTACAAATGGATCCTCTTAATAAACTATTATTTACAAATTACATGATTATTTAGTGGTTTCATTTTGTCGGCAATCCATTTGTTAGGACTTAATGGCAACACACAAACACACACACACACACACACACACACACACACACACACACACACATATATATATATATATATATATATATATATATATATATATATATATAGTTGTTATGGAATCGATATTGAAAAAGAGAACCAAAATCAAATGGAAGTGATGAACACAAGATGTAGGTAATGTCTATTTAGCTTGATTATGCTTTCTGAAACTACAGAGTGAATAGACAATATACAACAAAGTTCTTATCTAACTCTAGTATTGATCACCTATTTATAGGGAACTAGAAACCATACAAAAATATAAGGGACTTAACATTAGAGTTTCGAAACTAAAATGCCCTTATACATGTTGGGTTTTGAGCATTCTAACACTCCTATGGTGTACATGCAATCCTATGTGCTTTGGATCTATGTTTTCTCTATTATACACGCATACATTCAAAATTCCAAAGCATCATCCTAACTAGTATACAATGCTGTATCTATACTACATAAGTCTAAGTAGATGATATACCTTTTGATAGAGCTTGAACTCTTGAACCTTTAAGAGCTTAGTGCCCCAAGTGTTGCACCTCAAATGGAATCACACAACACCACCAACAATTGGAATACCTTGAGAAGAGGTTACTTTGTTCACTCTATAAAATTGACTTTTCCCTCTTTGTGTGTCCAGTAGTCACATATAATGAACCATGGGGTCCTTTATATAGTGTGGCTCATTTAGGGTTACACCATGTAAACCCTAATGTGAATGAATTTCCATTTCCTTCATGATCTATCGGTTTTAACCTCCATGTGGTATCGATAGTTTACCACATTGGTTAAGTTCAACATGAAGGAGGACTATGGATCACAAGCGCATATATATAAGAATGAATGATTTACGTAGTCAATCCCATATATTTAATTAGTCTCTTTTGATCACAAAATTTATTCCAAATTAATTCTTGATCAATACAAATAAAATAATATGATTTCATATTAATATATTATAACTTACTATATATTAATATAAATCATAAATAACCTTTTCTCATTTTTCTATCCAATTGTTACGATGCCATGCAACCTAAATGGACCATGCTACTCTCGGGTCTAGTACTTACCAATAATAGTTATGGTCTTAGACACCTAATCCAACAGTTTCCCACTTGGATAAGTCTAAGACTATTATTCAAGTATCTCTCCAAGATCCGGACTTGCATTCATAGGTCTTAAAGTTGTTATCGAACTCTGACCTAGTCAAATTACGTGTCAATTAGATAAGGGATCATATATTCCTCCATTCTAGATATCATATGGACTGAGACATGGATTATAATCATTCTCTCTGTCCATCCGTTGTTTCCATATTTCCAATTGATGACAACGCACTAATTGAACAAATCAAGTCGGTCCAGGCTTGGCCAAGCACTTAGGGGTGTCGTCACTAAATCATCGAGGGGCGCACATATATCGCTTTTATCTATCCAAGGGTAAAAGGAATGGATAAACTTCGACCCAAATGCCACTTTTACTTACTCATCAAATTACACACAACGATACGTTTTATAACATCCAAGTTACTGGTACGTTTAAATATGTCAATGTGCAACTGACTGACAACTACAACTCACACATCTTCATTTTAAGATTATAAGCTATTACCGTCTCGTGATAAAATCCATGAAGTGATTCAAGTGAGCGTGGGTTAAATCTAATACTTGAAACTCATTTCGGAAGTACTCATGAACACTACAGCCACTTTGTCCCTGACAAACTACAGACCCATCTATGTGTTCGTGTTTTGTTTCAGGATTCGTTCACTCAAAACACAACAAATCTGCATCGAACATGGTGAACGAGAGTTTGCTCTAGATGAGTAAGAATTTAATATAAGAGAATGAGAGTGTATTGTAGTAGCATACACTCGCGTTCTCCATGTTGTAGTCAACTTTGTTGTACTTTAAATGAGTGTGACCTAAACTAAAACATGAACCTATTTATGAAAACCAAAATGCGAATTCATTCTAAAAGAATATTATTGTTTACATTAAAAAATAATTATAATTAAGGATATCATTTAATATACATACAATTATGGAAATTATTTAATATATATCTTTATCTGATTATATAACAATTTAATTTTACTAAATTATTTTTTGTTCATTCTAGCACACAATGCATACAAGAAATATTTGAACATAACACTATATATATATATATATATATATATATATATATATATATATATATATATATATATATATATATCTATAATTTTTGTGAGACATTAATTGGTAAACAACAAAAGAAAAATAGAAAATCATGGGTAAAAAATTAATTTTTGCTTATGTAAGCTTATACATAATAGACTTACCTATCTTCCTATATCTGTAAAAATGACTACATTAATTGCAATTAAGAATTCATTTTTTCTCAATATAAATATCTCCAACAAAACTCCTGTTATGATGTATCGCATACACTTATCATTTGAAGATGTCTATCAATAAGCAATTGTTAAATTTTCTCATTTTTTTCTCCACTTTTAGCCTAGGTTAGGAGTTCTTTGGCATAAGCATATTCTTTCTTTGTATTATAGAAAATATCTATTTTGTTAGTATATTTTATTTTGACATGTTTCTTATGTAGGTATTGGTACGAACGACAACGACAATCGAACAACAAAATCCATGATGATGAAAACAAATTACTATATTCATGATTCAAGCACGGATGCAGTAAGAGGCATTTGTGTACCTAGTCCCGTATGTCGAGGAATCGTGGTCAATTTATGTTATTGTTGTATAGGACCAAAGAGAGCAATTTGCATGACGAAGTATGAATTGTGCAAATTAATTTGTTCGTAAAGGTAATGTTCTGCCTAAATGTAATAACTTCATCATCATCAGAAATAATATAATCTCCCTTGTTCTTTTTTCGTAAGTTTAACAAATTTATCTTCAACAACATATTTTCACCACTTTATCACCATCAAGGTGGTATAACGATGATCTATTCTACTTATTAGAGCATTGAAAAGAGTTTTCCCAGTTTTGAATGTCACGCGATTGAGACATGGGAAGGCCTAGTAATGAGAAATATATCGTTATAGTGTAGATCCCATAATAAATGTGGTATAAAAGATCATACGTTAGATAATTTTGATATATCAAATTAGAATGAACTACATGATAATTGTCTAAAGCCACTAATTTAGTACAACAAGTAAATTAATTCAACAAATACAATTTCCAGTTTGTTAAAGACACAAATACAATTTCCAATTTTTTTTAAAGACACTTTTATAATGACTAATGAAGAAGGTCGTTATAGTGTTTCTCATAAACCGTTGTTACAAATCAACGATCAATATTGTTGTTGGAATCCATAGTGATAGCCTTGGAAAAATATCATATGATGAGATATATATATATATATATATATATATATATATATATATGTATGTATGTATGTATGTATGTATAAATAAATTTCATAGACATGAGTTCGTTCGAGTATTAGAGGCTTGTATAAACATAATAAAACAAATAATGACTTTTCCCATGTAATTTGTATCATATTATAATACATGCATCTTCGTTGGCATTATCAATTATAAGATCTTAAAAATAGGAAGATGTAAGAGAGTTCTATGATTTTAATATCAATGGTGAAAAGTACTAGAAAACATAGGCATTTTCGATGAACAAGCCCATCAATTATCCATCAAAAAACCCTTTTACTTCTAGAACTGTTGAAGAAAAAATACTTTGGAAAAAATACGTGGATTATAGTTTATGAAATATATTTTTGGTAGTTTACCAACAAAAGACATTGACGGTAATTAGGCTGGTAGATTACAAATGGATCCTCTTAATAAACTATTATTTACAAATTACATGATTATTTAGTGGTTTCATTTTGTCGGCAATCCATTTGTTAGGACTTTTACTTACTCATCTATCGCTTTTATATCGCTTTTATCTATCCAAGGGTAAAAGGAATGGATGAACTTCGACCCAAATGCCACTTTTACTTACTCATCAAATTACACACAACGATACGTTTTATAACATCCAAGTTACTGGTACGTTTAAATATGTCAATGTGCAACTGACTGACAACTACAACTCACACATCTTCGTTTTATAGATTATAAGCTATTACCGTCTCGTGATAAAATCCATGAAGTGATTCAAGTGAGTGTGAGTTAAATCTAATACTTGAAACTCATTTCGGAAGTACTCATGAACACTACAGCCACTTTGTCCCTGACAAACAACAGACCCATCTATGTGTTCGTGTTTTGTTTCAGGATTCGTTCACTCAAAACACAACAAATCTGCATCGAACATGGTGAACGAGAGTTTGCTCTAGATGAGTAAGAATTTAATATAAGAGAATGAGAGTGTATTGTAGTAGCATACACTCGCGTTCTCCATGTTGTAGTCAACTTTGTTGTACTTTAAATGAGTGTGACCTAAACCAAAACATGAACCTATTTATGAAAACCAAGATGAGAATTCATTCTAAAAGAATATTATTGTTTACATTAATGTCGGACTTTATTTGTTTCCATTAAAAAATAATTATAATTAAGGATATCATTTAATATACAAAGAATTATGGAAATTATTTAATATATATCTTTATTTGATTATATAATAATTTAATTTTACTAAATTATTTTTTGTTCATTCTAGCACACAATACATATAAGAAATATTTGAACATAACACTATATATATATATATATATATATATATATATATATATATATATATATATATATATATATATATATATATATATATATATATAATTTTTTGTGAGACATTAATTGGTAAACAACAAAAGAAAAATAGAAAATCATGGGTAAAAAATTAATTTTTGCTTATGTAAGCTTACACATAATAGACTTACCTATCTTCCTATATCTGTAAAAACGACTACATTAATTGCAATTAAGAATTCATTTTTTCTCAATATAAATATCTCCATCAAAACTACTCTTATTATGTATCCCATACACTTATCATTTGAAGATGTCTATCAATAAGCAATTATTAAATTTTCTCATTTTTTTCTCCATTTTTAGCCTAGGTTTGGAGTTCTTTGGCATAAGCATATTCTTTCTTTGTTTTATAGACAATATCTATTATATTATTATATTTTATTTTGACATGTTTTTTATGTAGGTATTGGTATGAATGACAACGACAATCGAACAACAAAATCCATGATGATGAAAACAAATTAGAATATTCATGATTCAAGCACGGATGCAATAAGAGGCATTTGTGTACCTAGTCCCGTATGTCGAGGAATCGTGGGCAATTTCTGTTATTGTTGTATAGGACCAAAGAGAGAAATTTGCACGACAAAGTATGAATTGTGCAAATTAATTTGTTCTTAAAGGAAATGTTCTGCTTAAATGTAATAACATCATCATCATCATCAGAAATAATATAATCTCCCTTGTTCTTTATTCGTAAGTTTAATAAATGTATCGTCAACAACATATTTTCACCACTTTATCACCATCAAGGTGGTATAACGATGATCTTTTCTATTAATTAGTGCATTGAAAAGAGTTTTCCCAGTTTTGAATCTCACGCAAATGAAACATGGGAAGGCCTAGTATTTAGAAATATATCGTTATAGTGTGACAACCCAAATTTATTGCCGTTACATAATCCCGTTTTCACTAACGGAATTCGTCGTTATGTATCAATTTCCGTAATGTCTGGAGTCGCCAGTAAATAAATATCTATTTATTTATAATTCTTGACATTATCATTTTAGTATAAGTAAATATAACTTGTAAGTGTTAATCCCGTTTAACCAAATAAAGTTATATTACCTTTCAACCACTTCACCCGGGTAAAAAGTTTTAATCCCGTTAAACTTTAGCATCGGGTAGCCTTGTACCGGGTGCAATACCTGAGGAATTTATAAAGGAAATGGACACCACTTTGAACACTTTTTACCACTCATTCATTCTCTCTCACTACTTTCTCTCTCTAGACCCGATTCTGACTCCAAAACCATGAATTCCGGCTTCCAAACGTAAGAGTTTCTTCCCTTGCTTGTTCGAAACGTATTCCATTGTATTTAGAACACAAAAATCACAAGAATTAGTAGAAAACATGGAGTTTACGGCCTAGGAAGCCCCTTAGGCCGTAAACACCCAAAACTTGGACAAAAGTCCCATTTTTCCTTCCTTTAGGCTTGTATACTAATTAAGGAAATTGCCTAGATGAGTTTGGACATCAAAACATAAGTTTTTAGAGTCTAAAAGAGGGTTTACGGCCCAAGCTTGTGCTTAGGCCGTAAACATCCATTTTCAATGTTAAATGGACCCAAAAAACTCATCTAAGGCATGATAGAATTTAGATATGATCCTACGAAATGTTTAAGGCCATAAAGCAACACATTTTAGAACCTAAAAGGGGAGTTTACGGCCAAGCCTATGCTAGGGCCGTAAACACCCAATTCCCTGCTAAAATATCCCAAAAACTCACCTAAGGCCTTCTAGAATTTAGTTATAATTTAAGGGAGTGCTTAGGACCATTTAACAATTCATTTTGAGGAACAAAATGGAGTTTACAGCCCAAGCACAAGCTAGGACCGTAAACTCCTCCAAATGACACCAAATGAAGGTTTTAACGCTCCAAATTGGTCCTAGGCATTTACTAGAAAAATATGGAGTTGATTTGAGGCTTAAATTTTCACTTTTGGAGGAAAACAAGAGTTTACGGCCAAGCCTAGGGGCTTACGTCCATAAACTCCCAAGGATTGGCCTTTGGGCCGTAAACTCCAAGGGAGTAAACTCTTGGACTCCCCCGTTAACCCCTCTTGGCTTTATAGGATTCCCGAATCAATGCTAGAATGCCTAAATATTTTAATGAAAAGTATAAAATGATTAAATTATTGTAAAATACATATTTCATATGATATTAGGGTCTTAAAAGGTGCACAAGTCTTTATTTGGTACAAAACGCTCAACCGACACTTTCACCCGATTTACCCGATTTATTCGGTTTCAGGTGAGTTCATACCCCTATAATGAACCTTTAAAATGTTTTTATATGTTTTAGGGGGGATACAAGTCAAATATACATGTTTATGGAAATTAATCACATGTGATTCACTATCCATAGTTCAAATCACATGTGATTTACCGCTATGCTTTATAAAAGGATTTTACGTCTTCAAAACCATTTTTGTTAAATAAACAATTTTCTAAATGTTCCCTTTGGATAAGATTTTTATTAAATAAATTTTTCTTACAAAAATGTAACCACACTAATATATTTATATAAGTAAGACTTGAAGGACTTAGGATCGATAGCTCGCCTTATTTCATGTTCTTGTTTGATTGTGGGCTTAGGGTAGTAGTTATCCGTCCGACTGCCATTGATTTCTTAGTTATATATCATGTATATTAGTGTTGGATACGAGTATTTTCATTTCATCTGATGCTTAAACCACTAAATTGACAAGAACCATACACACTAAGTTACCTATAATAGGTATAGTTAAGGCCACTATTACTCGCTATAGCTACTACTCTACCCACTATAATACACACTATTACGAGACTATACAGTAGTAAGAGAACACACTACGAGCTATACAAAAGACTACTACACTATAATACAAGAGAAAGTACTAATCCGAAGATAACACACTAACTCACTATGAGATACTCTATTCGCTACACACTACGCCCAGAGTTTTCCCACAGGAGAACGACGCTACATGTATAGATCTATACGGGGCAGACACTATTACATCCTGACTGTTAATTTTAGTCCGAGCCGGGCAGGCCTAGGGATGCCGCTACTTCATTACACTGTGCATGACCGGGAAGGTCATGGGGTCCTCTATTATACACACCATTGGTAACATACAAGGAATACACTATAACCACACTAAAACACTAAACTAAAGGCTAAGTTAATATCCCGAAGTAAACAAGTATCTAACACTAAAGGAAGTTTGCACCACTGTTATTGACTTCAGGCATAACCTACCATATTGCATTACTTATTGGAAATTCACAATTATACTTTTATAATAAATGGTTTTCAAAGATGAAAATTACATGTTTCTTAAAGGTTTTCACTTACAATGTATTTCTAGAAAATATAGGATTTTCTAGGTTTTTCTACTACTTATGAATGTAAATTGCAGCTTTTCATACTATCGGTTCTAATGCTTTTTATACAAAAACTCACACTAAACTCTTATGAACTCACCAGCTTTATGTTGATACTCGTTTTCAAAATAACTTGTATCCTCAGGTCAAAGATAGACAGGTACAGGTGCAGCATTTTGGAGAAGGTGGAGCATACAAGATCCATCTCTTATTTTTGTATTACTTTTGGTGTTTGCTAAACATTTACAAAACAAAATTGTAATTAAACTCACTATGTAATACAATGGTTGTATGTTTCTTGTTTTTACTAATATGCAATGGTGATAATACTGTACATGACGTCCTCCACCCCGAAACGTATTCCGCCATTATCGGTTTTGGGGTGTGACAGATTGGTATCAGAGCATTGTTTATAGTGAATCAAGTATATCAATCTATAAAAGATAGACGAACTATAAACACTTTGGGACTAAAACAGTCTGACCAAGAATATATACTGTTAAGTATCTAAAAGATTTAACTAAGTATATATACACACACATCTCTATAAAACATAGAAGTCAGTATCACGCTAGAACAGAACAAAAGTATTAAGATTGTTGGACAACACAGTTGGGTTTAGAGACATATAGTCACATTTGGGGGGATGTAGCCTGATAAACTACGTTTTCCTGGGAGTGACTAGCATGTGCCTAAGCTTGGTTGTGTTGTTGCAACAAGTCTAAAAACTTACCAACACTACCATAATAACGTTACCATAAGGATACTATAGGAGTATTCTGTATCTCTAAAACACACGTACGTGATAACTAAAAGGGTCGTTACTAGTAGGACAATAGTTGCTAAGTGGATACACCACGGATACATGTGACTAGGGCGCTATAGACTCAGAATCTGTAGCCTTTGTTTCATTCCATGTTCTTGTTTGATTGGGGGTCTGAAGTTAGGGTTGCTTATTCGAAGGACTATCTTGCTTCGATTACATGTAATCGGTATGCACTACGCAAGTAGTGGGTCGACTAATAACGATTCATCTTATATGTATCTTAGAGTAGTACGTCTATTAACCTTTCCTTTCCCCCTTTTCTCGCATAGATAGCATGCCTGGCTTTCACCATCTCGGTGATCCGTACTATCCAAACCAGGGCAATGGAGGATGGCTCGAGGAGGAGTCAGACGATGATCACCCGATCCCTTTGGATGATCATCATGCTAAAGGTTTCTCGGATAGCTCCAGCTCCGAACCAGAAGTTAACAACCAACCTCCTGAAGCTCCGAACCCCAACCCCCGTCCGGCATTTCAGGGTCCCACTCCTATGTGGTCCATATCCTTGCACCGATGAAGCGAGGAGCAGGGCCAGCCCTTACCTTACAATGGAGACCGAAGCTTCTACAACATAAGCGAAGGGGGATCAGCAGACCGGGTTCTTCCCATCGTGATCCGAAGGATTGCCAGGAATGTTGAGCAGGGTCAAGCTGCTATTGGTCGAGTTGTAGAAGTGGATGCCAACTCAAATCTCATCACGGTTCGCATCCGCCAACTTGAAGAAGCCATGGACAGGACAAGGAGGACCAACGAGGCTCTGCAGCATCAGCTGGCTGCATCTAGAGCCGAAGTTAGGGAACTCCGAGCACGCCAAAGGACTCATGATCGACACCTTCAAGAAGTTATGCGTCAGCTAGCGGATCTGAGGATTCGCCCAACAAGTAACCGTCGCCAGTAGAAGACGTCTAGTTACCTCACTCTTTTGTTTAAAGGACTAGCCTTTCCTCTCTATGTTCCGTAGATCTCTTGTCTGTAAACATTCCTAGCTTAAAAATACTCTAACTAGACCTCCAAACTGCCAACATTTTCCTTATGGTTTGATGTAAGACCTACTGTTAGGTCAATTTTCATGAACTTGTTACATTATTAATACCAGTATATTGGCAGTTGAGTACTCTATTACTATGACTCTCATTCTGATCTTTGATTATGTTGATTTAATCCATGAAACACTCTATTCACATTTGCACTAGACTCTTACTATTGCTATCATTTCTATGATCTTCAAGTGAAAGATGCCTCCACGAAAGCGTCCAAGAAGAGGAAGACGAGCAACTCAAACCCCTCCTCCACCACCACCTCCTCCGCAGTTCGATCCAGTGCTGTTCCAAACAGCTGTGACCGTGGCTGTGACAGCAGCCATGACCCAAATGAACTCCGGAGACGCAAGCGGTGGTAACTCCAGGTTTGGTGAAGTCCATCAACGAGTGCATGGATGCACTTATAAGGACTTCATGAACTGTAAACCTACCTTCTTCGATGGTACCGGAGGAATCCTGGCATTGTCTCAATGGTTCGAAAGAACCGAAGTTGTATTTGAAATGTGCTCTTGCCCCGAAGAGAGCAAAATCAAGTTCGCTACTGCTACCCTCACTAACAGGGCCTTGACATGGTGGAACGGCCATGTCAGCGCACTCTCCCTGTTTACAGCCAATGCCATGGGCTGGGACACACTAAAAGATCTCATGAGAGGGGAGTACTGCCCTAGGGGCGAGGTTCAAAAACTTGAGGAGGAACTCTGGAACCTCAAGATGAAAGGGACTGACATAACAACTTACACGACCAGGTTCTGCGACTTGGCGGCTATGTGTCCCA
The DNA here is from genome assembly GCF_002870075.4 of Lactuca sativa. Taxonomy (NCBI): domain Eukaryota; kingdom Viridiplantae; phylum Streptophyta; class Magnoliopsida; order Asterales; family Asteraceae; genus Lactuca; species Lactuca sativa. The sequence goes on from NC_056625.2 coordinate 247,542,044, forward strand.
ACATGATCCCATCCAAAAGCAAGAAGATTGAACGATACATCTGGGGTTTAGTGCCCCCGTATCGAGGAAACTTTCTGGCCTCACGCCCTACCACCTTCGACAGCGCCAAGGAATTGGCTCAAGGTCTGATCAACCATGAAGTCTCTTCCACTCCAGCAACAGAAACCCCCACTACCACTGCACCACCCGATTCGTCTGACAGAAAAAGGAAGCAATGGGATAAGAAGAAAGGCAAGAAAACAGAAACCTCCTCCAAGGACCAGCAAATTGTGGCGGTCCATGCTGCCACCACTCCAGCCGCACCTGCCCTGCCAAAAGCTTATAGTGGGAATCTGCCCAAATGTCCCAAATGTCCTTTCCACCACCACGGCCCCTGCCGTGAATTGCAGTGCTCCAACTGTGGCCGAAAAGGCCATATTGTTCGATTTTGCAAGGCCCCTCCCAAACCTATCTCGCAAGTTCCCGATTCAGGAGTGACCCCGATGTGTTATGGCTGCGGTGAAGCTGGTCATTTCAAGAAGAACTGTCCGAAGGCTGCGAATGTTGGGGGAACTGGAAGACTACTCACTATTGGTCACAATGAGGCGGTAGCGGATCCCACAGTAGTCACGGGTACGTTTCTTCTCAACAACTCTTATGCATGTGTCTTATTCGATAGTGGTGCAGAAAGAAGCTTCATAAATCAAAACTCTAAACACTTACTCAAACAAACTCCTCAACCACTAAAAGAAACATTCGTCGTAGAAATGGCTAATGGGAAGACTGAAAGCTCTAACGAAATCTACATAGGTTGTACCCTCACGTTACACGATCACCGATTTCCAATCGATCTTATACCAGTCTCAATCAAAAATTTTGATGTCATTGTTGGTATGGACTGGTTGAGTCTTCATCGCGCCGATATCCTATGCTCCGACAAAGCCATTCGCCTGAATCTTCCAAATCACGAAGCCCTATTGATCTATGGAGATAAACCCGGTACGGGCCTCCGTATCATCTCCAGTATTCAGGCCCATAAATATTTGCGCAAGGAATATCACGCCTTTCTTGCTCACATTGTCGACACTAGCCAAAAATCGAAAGATCCAAAGGACATTCCCATTGTATGAGAATTCCCTGATGTTTTCCCAAAGGATCTTCCAGGTCTACCTCCCAAACGTCAGGTTGAGTTCAGAATCGACCTAGTCCCAGGAGCTACTCTAGTAGCTAAGTCGCTCTATCGTCTAGCGCCTGCCGAAATGCAACAACTATCAGGTCAACTCAACGAGCTGCTCAACAAGGGTTTCATAAGACCGAGCTTCTCACCTTGGGGAGCTCCAGTCTTGTTCGTGAAGAAGAAGGATGGAGCGTTTCGTATGTGCATCGATTATAGGGAACTCAACAAACTCAGAGTCAAAAATCGTTATCCTCTCCCTCGTATCGACGATCTATTCGACCAACTGCAAGGAGAAAGTTACTTCTCCAAGATTGATCTTAGATCCGGGTATCACCAGTTACGGGTGCTTGAGGAAGATGTCCCGAAGACCGCCTTTCGAACCCGTTACGGGCATTTTGAGTTCGTAGTGATGTCCTTTGGACTGACTAACGCCCCCGTAGTATTCATGGACTTGATGAATAGGGTGTGTCGTCCATATCTAGATTAGTTCGTCATCGTCTTCATTGATGATATACTCGTCTAATCTCGAAGCGAGGAAGAACAAAAGGATCACCTGCGACGAGTCCTGGAAACGCTGCGATCAGAGAAGTTATATGCGAAGTTCTCTAAGTGTGAGTTTTGGATCCGAAAAGTTGAATTCTTAGGACACGTGGTTAGTGTAGAAGGAATCCACGTGGATCCCTCCAAAATTAAAGCTATTGAGAACTGGTCAGCACCGAAGACGCCTACAGAAATTCGCCAATTTCTAGGCCTCGCTGGGTACTACCGCAGATTCATTCGAAACTTCTCTCGGATTGCGAAGCCTCTCACCATGTTGACACAGATGGGTGTATCATTTGACTGGGAAGAGAAACAGGAGAAGGCATTCCAGACCCTGAAGCGAGCTTTATGCACTGCATCGGTATTATCCCTTCCCGAAGGGACAGAGGATTTTGTTGTATACTGCGATGCATCAAATCAGGGGCTCGGTTGTGTCTTGATGCAACTAGGTAAGGTCATCGCCTATGCCTCCAGACAGCTAAAGACACATGAGGTGAACTACACTACTCACGACCTCGAGTTAGGAGCTGTCGTCTTCGCACTAAAAATCTGGAGACACTACTTGTATGGGACGAAGAGCGTGGTGTACACTGATCACAAGAGCCTCCAACACATACTGAACCAGAAAGAACGTAACATGAGGCAGCGTCGATGGGTCGAACTACTCAGTGATTACGATTGTGAAATCTGATACCACCCAGGGAAAGCCAACGTAGTAGCAGACGCCCTGAGTAGGAAGGAGTATTCTGGACGAACAACCAAGTCATTGACAATGACTATCCATTCGCATCTATCCACACAGATCAAGGAGGCCCAGCTGGAAGCCTTAAAGCCTAAGAATGTAACGGGAGAATCCCTGCACAGAATGGATAAAATTTTGGAGGTCAAGGGTGACGGAGCCTACTACTTCATGGACCGAATCTGGACTCCGCGCCATGGTGGTTTCAGAGACATGGTCATGAGGGAAGCACACAACACTCGCTACTCCGTCCACCCAGGCTCAGATCAGATGTATCTGGATCTCAAAAAGCTATACTGGTGGCCTAACATGAAAGCGGAGATCGCTACCTTCGTGAGCAAGTGCCTTACTTGCGCGAAGGTCAAGGTCGAATATCAAAAGCCATCAAGACTCCTCCAACAACCAGAGATACCGGAATGGAAATGGGAGCGGATTACAATGGACTTTATAACCAAGCTACCCAAGACAGCGGGTGGGTTGGATACCATTTGGGTCATCGTAGACAGATTGACCAAGTCTGCGCACTTCCTACCCATCAAGGAATTGGACAAGATGGAGAAGCTCACAAGAACATACATAAAGGAAATAGTGCGGCTGCATGGCATCCCTATATCTATTATCTCGGACAAAGATAGTAGATTTACCTCTAGATTTTGGCAATCACTACAAAAGGCGCTAGGGACGAGACAGGACATGAGTACAGCCTACCATCCTCACACTGACGGACAAAGTAAGAGGACGATCCAAACTCTAGAAGATATGCTGCGAGCTTGTGTGATCGACTTCGGTAAATCGTGGGATACACACTTACCTCTTGTGGAGTTTTCGAACAACAATAGTTATCATACGAGCATCAAGGCAGCTCCATTTGAAGCCCTCTACGGCCGGAAGTGCAGATCTCCTCTGTGCTGGGTTGAGGTGGGTGACACTCAGTTAGCTAAAGGACGAGTTCCTGATAGCGCTCTCACTGGTCCGGAGATTATTTGAGAAACGACCAAGAAGATTGTACAGATTCGCGAACGATTAAAAACCGCTAGGGATCGACAGAAAAGCTACGCAGACAAACGGAAGAAACCCTTGAAATTCGCGGTAGGAGACCGAGTCCTTTTGAAGGTCTCACTCTGGAAGGGCACGATACGCTTCGGAAAGCGTGGAAAGCTGAACCCAAGGTACATAGGGCCTTTTGAGATTCTCGCCAGAATCGGCCCTGTAGCTTACAAACTCAACCTACCCCGAGAGTTAGGCAACATACACCTTACCTTCCACGTCTCAAACTTGAAGAAATGCCTGTCCAACGAGACTCTCGTGATTCCCCTCGACGAGATCGAAGTTAATGAGAGCCTCAACTCTGTGGAAGAGCCTGCGGAGATTATGGATCACGAAGTAAAACGAATGAAACAAAGCCGCAACCCAATTGTGAAGGTTCGGTGGAACGCCAAGCGGGGACCGGAATTTACTTGGGAGCGTGGAGATCAAATGAAACTCAAATATCCCCATCTTTTCACATAGTAGTGTTGAAATACTTATCTGTATGAATTCTAAATTTCGGGACGAAATTCCCCTAATAGGGGGATGATGTGACAACCCGAATTTATTGCCATTACATAATCCCGTTTTCACTAAAGAAATTCGTCGTTATGTATCAATTTCCGTAATGTTTGGAGTCGCCATTAAATAAATATCTATTTATTTATAATTTCTTTACATTATCATTTTAGTATAAGTAAATATAACTTGTAAGTGTTAACCCCGTTTAACCAAATAAAGTTATATTACCTTTCAACCACTTCACCCGGGTAAAAAGTTTTAACCGCATTAAACTTTAGCATCGGGTAGCCGTGTACCGGGTGCAATACCCGAGGCATTTATAAAGGAAATGGACACCACTTTGAACACTTTTTACCACTCGTTCACTCTTTCTCACTATTTTCTCTCTCTAGACCCGATTCCGACTCCAAAATCACGAATTCCGGCATCCAAACGTAAGAGTTTCTTCCCTAGCTTGTTCTAAACGTATTCCATTGTATTTAGAACACAAAAATCACAAGAATTAGTAGAAAACATGGAGTTTGGACATCAAAACACCTAAAACTTGGCCAAAATTCCCATTTTTCCTTCCTTTAAGCTTGTATACTAATTAAGGAAATTGCCTAGATGAGTTTGGACATCAAAACATAAGTTTTTAGAGCCTAAAAGAGGGATTACGGCCCAAGCTTGTGCTTAGGCCGTAAACACCCATTTTCAATGTTAAATTGCCCCAAAAAACTCATCTAAGGCATGATAGAATTTAGATATGATCCTAGGAAATGTTTAAGGCCATAAAGCAACACATTTTAGAACCTAAAAGGGGAGTTTATGGCCAAGCCTATGCTAGGGCCGTAAGTACCCAATTCCCATGCTAAAATGTCCCAAAAACTCACCTAAGGCCTTCTAGAATTTAGTTATAATTTAAGGGAGTGCTTAGGACCATTTAACAATTCATTTTGAGGAACAAAATGGAGTTTACAGCTCAAGCACAAGCTAGGACCATAAACTCCCCCAAATGAAACCAAATGAAGGTTTTAACACTCCAAATTGGTCCAAGGCATTTACTAGAAAAATATGGAGTTTATTTGAGGCCTTAACTTTCACTTTTGGAGGAAAACAAGAGTTTACGGCCAAGCCTAGGGGCTTACGGCCGTAAACTCCCAAGGAGTGGCCTTTAGGCCGTAAACTCCAAGGGAGTAAACTCTTGGACTCCCCCGTTAACCCCTCTTGGACTTATACGATTCCCAGGAACCCCTTCTAAGCCCTAAGACCCTGAATCAATGCTAGAATGCCTAAATATTTTAATGAAAAGCATAAAATGATTAAATCCTTGTAAAATACATATTTCATATGATTTTAGGGTCTTAAAAGGTGCACAAGTCTTTATTTGGTACAAAACGCTCAACCGACACTTTCACCCGATTTACCCGATTTAGCCGATTTACTCGGTTTCAGGTGAGTTCATACCCCTTTAATGAACCTTTCAAATGTTTTTATATGTTTTAGGGAGGGGGGATACAAGTCAAATATACATGTTTATGGAAATTAATCACATGTGATTCACTATCCATAGTTCAAATCACATGTGATTTACCGCTATGCTTTATAAAAGGATTTTACGTCTTCAAAACCATTTTGGTTAAATAAACAATTTTCTAAATGTTCCCTTTGGATAAGAGTTTTATTAAATAATTTTTTCTTACAAAAATGTAACCACACTAATATACTTATATAAGTAAGACTTGAAGGACTTAGGACCGATAGCTCGCCTTATTTCCTGTTCTTGTTTGATTGTGGGCTTAGAGTAGTAGTTATCTGTCCGACTGTCGTGGATTTCTTAGTTATATATCATGTATATTAGTGTTGGATATGAGTATTTTCATTTCATCCGATGCTTAAACCACTAAATGTACAAGAACCATACACACTAAGTTAACTATAATAGGTATAGTTAAGGCCACTATTACTCGCTATAGCTACTACTCTACCCTCTATAATACACACTATTACGAGACTATACACTAGTAAGAGAACACACTACGAGCTATACAAAAGACTACTACACTATAATACAAGAGAAAGTACTAATCCGAAGATAACACACTAACTCACTATGAGATACTCTATTCGCTACACACTACGCCCAGAGTTTTCCGACAGGAGAACGACGCTACATGTATAGATCTATACAGGGCAGACACTATTACATCCCGACTATTAATTTCAGTCTGAGCCAGGCAGGCCCAGGGATGCCGCTACTTCCTTACACTGTGCATGACCGGGAAGGTCATGGGGTCCTCTATTATACACACCATTGGTAACATACAAGGAATACACTATAACCACACTAAAACACTAAACTAAAGGCTAAGTTAATATCCCGAAGTAAACAAGTATCTAACACTAAAGGAAGTTTTCACCACTATTATTGACTTCAGGCATAACCTACCATATTGCATTACTTATTGGAAATTCACAATTATACTTTTACAATAAATGGTTTTCAAAGATGAAAATTACATGTTTCTTAAAGGTTTTCACTTACAATGTATTTCTGGAAAATATAGGATTTTCTAGGTTTTTCTACTACTTATGAATGTAAATTGCAGCTTTTCATACTATCGGTTCTAATGCTTTTTATACAAAAGCTCACACTAAACTCTTATGAACTCACCAGCTTTATGCTGATACTCGTTTTCAAAATAACTTGTATCCTCAGGTCAAAGATAGACAGGTATAGGTGCAATATTTTGGAGAAGGTGGAGCATCCAAGATCCATCTTTTTTTTTGTATTACTTTTGTTGTTTGCTAAACATTTACAAAACACACTTGTAATTAAACTCACTATGTAATACAATGGTTGTATGTTTCTTGTTTTTACTATTATGCAATTGTGATGATACTGTACATGACGTCCTCCACCCCGAAACGTATTCCGCCGTAAGTTTAATAAATTTAATCTCCCTTGTTCTTTATTTGTAAGTTTAATAAATTTATCGTCAACAACATATTTTCACCACTTTTATCACCATCAAGGTGGTATAACGATGATCTTTTCTGCTAATTAGTGCATTGAAAAGAGTTTTCCCAGTTTTGAATCTCACGCGATTGAAACATGGGAAGGCCTAGTATTTAGAAATATATCGTTATAGTGTGGATCCCATAATAAATGTGGTATAAAAGATCATACGTTAGATAATTTTGATAAATTAAATTATAATGAACTACATGACAATTGTCTAAAGCCACTAATTTGGTACAACAAGTAAATTAATTCAACAAATACAATTTCCAGTTTTTTTAAAGACACTTTTATGATGACTAACGAAGAAGGTCGGTATATAGTTTCTCATAAACCATTATTACAAATAAACGATCATTATTGTTGTTGGAATCTATATATATATATATATATATATATATATATATATATATATATATATATATATATATATATATATATATATATTCATAGATATGAGTCTGTTCGTGTATTAGAGGATAATATAAACATAATAAAACAAATAATGATTTTTCCCAAGTAATTTGTACCATATTATAATACATGCATCTTCGTTGGCTTTATCAATTATAAGATCTTAAAAATAGGAATTAAGATGTAAGAGAGGTCGATGATTTTAATATCATTGTTGAAAAGTACTAGAAAACATAGGCATTTTCGATGAACAAGCCCATCAATTATCCATCAAAAAACCCTTTTACTTCTAGAACGGTTGAAGAGAAAATACATTTGAAAAAATAGGTGGTTATAGTTTATGAAATATATTTTAGGTAGTTTACCAACAAAAAACATTGACGGTAATTAGGCTGGTAGATTACAAATGGATCCTATTAATAAAGAATTATTTACAAATTACATGATTATTTAGTGGTTTCATTTTGTTGGCAGTCCATTCGTAATTTTTAGGAGTTAGTGGCAACACACAAACACACACACACACACACATATATATATATATATATATATATATATATATATATATATATATATATATATATATATAGTTGTTATGTAATCGATATTGAAAAAGAGAACCAGAATCAAGTGGAAGTGATGAGCACAAGATGTAGATAATGTCTGTTTAGCTTGATTATGCTTTCTAAAAGTACAGAGTGAATAGACAATATACAACAAAGTTCTTATCTAACTCTAGTATTGATCACCTATTTATAGGGAACTAGAAATCATACAAAAATATAAGGGACTTAACATTAGAGTTTCGAAACTAAAATGCCCTTATACATGTTGGGTTTTGAGCATTCTAACAATCCTATGGTGTACATGCAATCCTATGTGCTTTGGATCTATGTTTTCTCTATTATACACACATACATTCAAAATTCCAAAGCATCATCCTAACTAGCATACAATGGAGTATCTACACTACATAAGTCTAATTAGATGACAAACCTTTTGATGGAGCTTGAACTCTTGAACCTTTAAGAGCTTAGTGCCCCAAGTGTTACACCTCAAATGGAATCAGACAACACCACCAACAATTGGAATACCTTGAGAAGAGGTTACGTTGTTCACTCTGTAGAATCAACTTTTCCCTCTTTGTGTGTCCACTAGTCACATTTCATGAACCATGGGGTCCTTTATATAATGTGGCTCATTTAGGGTTACACCATGTAAACCCTAATGTGAATGACTTTCCATTTCCTTCATGATCTATGGGTTTTAACCTCCACGTAGTATCCATAGGTTACCGCATTGGTTAAGTTCAACATGAAGGACTATGGATCACAAGCCCATAGATATAAGAATGAATGATTTACATAGTCAATCCCATATATTTAATTAGTTTCTTTTGATCACAAAATTAACTCCAAATTAATTCTTGATCATTACTAATTAAATAATATGATTCCATATTAATATATTATAACTTACTATATATTAATATAAATCACAAATAACCTTTTATCATTTTTCTATCCAATTGTTACGATGCCGTGCAACCTAAATGGACCATGCTACTCTCGGGATGAGTACTTACTGTGACAACCCGAAAAACTTCTCGCATGCACTCTTCAATTCTTTCCAATATTAAACTTATTTTACTATATAGTAGTATCCTTTAGAGTCTAATGAAACGTTCTAAATATTATATAATCAAGGTGGGAGTGTTAAAAAGGGTAAACTCGAAGTGTGGCAATCAAAACCGGGCCAAACACTCCAACACATGGAGTGTGCGGCTACACACTTGAGTGTGTGGCCACACACTCTTGTTTGTGGCCTCACACCTTCCCAAGCGCACACTCCACCTATATATGCCACACTTAGATCATTCTTAAACACTTCCTTCACTTCTTCAAGCATAGAACACGAAAATCCTCTCAAGTATCATCCATTCTCCTTGAAGATCTTCATAAAAGGTACCAAGAACACCAAGAACACCAAGAACACCAAGATCTTCATATGGCCGCACACATGGCAGCACACACCACCTGGCAGCACACATGGCCGCACACAGGGCCGCACACATGTGCTGGCGGCACACTAGGCCGCACACCTGGCCGCACACACACATATAGTGTGTATTTTGGCCATACACCCTCTTGTATAGCCTTATAAATCCTCATACAATCATATATGATTATAAAACTTCATTATAAGTGTTTGCTAGTTCCTAAGGTGGTCCCAAAATCATCAATTATTGGTTCAAAACACTAATTAAATCCATATATGTGCCAATATATGCTAAATAGGATTCGCGCGTGTACTCAAGTCTCCACTTGACACCAAATCCAACATTGTCATCAGAACCACTCACTACAGGTGAATTTATACCCCTTTAATTAACCTTTGAAATACTTTTAAATGTTTTAAATACTTTTATGGGGGGGATACAAGTTGAATACTTATAATTATTACATCAATCACATGTGATTTCATCACTGTTTCAAAATGTTTATCAAACTGTTTTAATTCAAAATGTGTTACAAACTCTTTTACTTATCAAATACTTTTGTTCAAACTTTATTATGATTCTTATAAATTGCATGTCCATATATGCATCGATATATAAGAAATGTTTAAAAGGCTTAGGAAGGCCATCCACCCTATTTCCTTTTCCTCGATTTGGATGTGGTCTAGTGGGATGTCGGGTAGCCATCCGAGGGTCGTTTCAATATTAATTATATATCATATGTGCATATATAGACATAAAAGTACTTCCATATTCATGCGTATCAGTTATATCATTAGTAAGTTACTATCGGGGTAACACAGGATTACACTTATACTATTGCAAGATCAATGAGTCAGTTCATTCATGAGTCAATACTTATTTCTATGAGAACATATACATTACATTACTATGAGAACATATACATTACATTAGTATGAGTACTTATACAACTATACTAGAAAGAGAACATATACAACTATACTAGGAAGAAAACATGTACAACGATACTAGAACAGGAACAATACATTACATATACATACATACACTTACATAAATGTGATCCACTGTATTGGAGCATGCCTTAAATGTCATGGCCCGAGTTGTAACCAGAGTCTCTTGGAGGGAGAGCGTGAGTTTGCGTATAGATATATACTGGATTGACTATCCTACACCTTGCTGCTAGCTACAGCCGGACCTGCAGGTATGCGGGTGCCAAACGTCATACCTTTTTACGACCTACATTTGTCGTTGTTACTCAGTCGATAGTATGGTACAATTTATCACATGATACCTTAATATAAATCCGGTTTAAGGTAGATAGTACAACAGTAGTTATTATAATACAATACTACAAGTACTATAGTAATTTATCCTTTATATATACATTTAGTGACTATTTCACTTAAATAATAATGTATAAACTGTATTTTGATAATGATAGTTACACTTGGAAAATTACCCACTTTTACGATAAACAGACATACAAAACAGTTACGCCTTGGGAGAAGGCTACTTTTAATAGAAATTATAGGTTTTTCTGAGAGGTTCAAACTTTTACAAACACTTACAAACATTTACATATATTTTACAAACCTACAATGGTGACTTGTTCAAACGTTTTGATAACAAACACCGACACTAAAATACTTATGAACTCACCAGCTTAATGCTGATAAACTCTTTCAAAATAACTTGTATTCTCAGGTCATCAGTAGACAGGTACCGAGACCAGCTTTTGAGAAGATGAAGCGCATTCAGGACTCATCTCTTTATTTTGACTTACATTATTTTTGGTGTCTATAACTATACAGAACACTCTTGTATTAAAATTATATATTTAATGCAATGGGTGATGTTGTTCGCTTGTTTACTTTTACTGTGTTGTGATACTTTACATGACGTCCTCCGCCCCAGAATGTTTCCGCCGTTCTTGGTTTTGGGGTGTGACAGATTGGTATCAGAGCTCTGTTTATAGTGAATTAAGTATATCAACCCATAAAAGATATACTAAAATATAAACCCATTTGGGATTAAAGCACTCTGACCAAGAGCCTATACATTAAATACCAAAATATTTACTTAAGTATACTAGGCTGCATTAATACTAAAATCAGTTTCACAATGACAAGAACAAAAGTATTACGATTGTTAAATATCACAGGTATGCTCGGGGATGTATGGCCAGTCTTGGGAATGGCATAGCCTGATCAACTATGCTGGTCCGAGGGGTGATTAGCATATGCCCTAGAATGGTTGTGATATGTTAACAAGTCTAAGAACTTACCAATAATACCACAACAAGATCAGTAGAACCTAAACTTAAAATACTATAGGTGTATTTTGTACTACTAGCTACATATATACTATATTCTTATACCTCTTTTCTCGCTTAGATATCATGGTTGGATTCCATCAAGGCGACCCGTACTTTCAAGATGAAGGCAATGCAGGGTGGATCGAAGAAGCAGAGTCTGATGATGAGCATCCAATCCCTTTGGATGATCACTTCGCAGAAGGATTTTCTGACGGATCCGACTCCGAGCCGGAAGTCAACAATCTACCTCCCATAGGTCAAGCCCCAAACAACGATCCCCGACCAGAATTTCCAGGTCCCACTCCCTTGTGGGTGAACAACTTGAATCGCTGGAACGACGAACAGGGTCAACCTTTACCTTACTTTGGGGACCGAAGCTTTTACAACGTTAGTGAAGGTGGTTCTGCGGATAGAGCTCTACCTGTCATGGTCCGTAGAATTGCTCGAAACGTCGAACAAGGTCGAGCAGCCATCGACCGAGTCATGGAAATTGATGCAAACTCAGGCGTTAATACCGTCCGCATTCGACATCTAGAAAAAGCACTCAAAGGGACGAGGAGAACCAATGATGCACTGCGACAACAATGAACCACCGAAATCGTAGAACTTCGAGTTCGCCAGAGAGCTCACGAACGACACCTCCGAGAATTGGTTCGTCAACTGGCAGATATGAGGATTCTCCCTAGGAGTTCCCATTGCCGTTAGAAGATGTCTAGTACATCTCTATCTTTTGGATAAGGAATAGCCTTTAACATCTGTGCTCTAAGTAGCACTTGTCTGTAACATATTCCTAACTCTCAGTACGTTAATTAGGAATCTAGTAACTGTCAAAATTTTCCATATGGTATGATGTAAGACCTACTGTTAGGCCGATTTTTCCCCTGAACCCATTACATAAATAATACCAGTAATACTGACAGCTAGCTAATCTGTGAGAAAATCTTTATACTTGCGCTTTTCCTACTATTCTTCCCTATTGTGAATTCAATTCGTACACTCATTCAACTGTTGGACTATGGCTATTTAGTCCATGTGTCACTCTCAACTTGCTTACAATTGATTCTTACCATTATATCTGTCTTTCTAAACTTATAGCTAAAAGATGCCTCCTCGCAAATCTCCTCGGAATAACCCTGCACCTCCACCACCTCCTCCTCCTGTCATCGATATCGCGGCTCTAAATGCTGCAGTAGTTGCGGCAGTGGCAACTGCCATGGCTCAGTATCACTCAACTAATAACAGCCAAGGTGGAACCCCTGTTGAATCCACTAATGCTGAGATCCATGTGCGCACGAGAGAATGCTCTTACAAAGATTTCACCAACTGTAAGTCGAAGTCCTTTTATGGAACCGGCAGAGTCATTGCCCTCTCGCAATGGTTTGAGAAGACTGAATCGGTCTTTGAAATTTGTTCATGCCCTGCGGCGAGCAAGGTTAAATATGCCGCCTGCACCTTTGAAGGAAAAGCCCTGACATGGTGGAACGGCCACGTTAAAGCTCTAACTCTCGTCGGAGCCAACGACATGGGCTGGGAAACAATGAAAGACCTCATGATTGAGGAGTATTGCCCGAGGGGCAAAATCCAGAAATTGGAACAGGAACTTTGGAACCTGACCATGAAGGGCACCGACGTGGTCGCTTACACCGCCAAATTTAGTGAACTGGTGGCTCTCTGCCCCAGTATGGTTCCCACTGAAGGGAAGAAGATCGAGAGGTACATCTGGGGGCTGGTGCCTCCGTATCAAGGAAATGTTCTATCATCAAACCCCACTAGTTTCGACAGTGCCAAGCGGCTGGCACAGCGACTCATCGACCATGGAATCCAATCCCCAACAGTGACAACAACCCTAGCCATCCTGGAACCCTCCAAACCCACTGAATCTAAGTGCAAGTCCTGGGATGACAAGAACAAGCAGCGAGCTGCCAAAAAGCAACAAATTGTGGTTGTGCATGCTGCAATAACCCCTACTGCTGCTACTACTCCGGTGAAGCAGTATGCAGGAAGTTTTGCCTAAGTGCAACAAATGCAACTTCCACCACAACGGCCCCTGCCGTGAAATGCAGTGTTCTAACTGTGACAAGAAAGGACACACTGTCCGATTTTGTAGGTCTCCGGCAAGACCGATCACTCAAGTCCCTGGCTCAGGCGCGAGCCCAACCTGCTATGGATGTGGTTAAGCAGGCCACTACAGGGACTGCCCCAAAGCAAAGAATGTAGGTGGATCGGGGAGAGTACTGGCAATAAGCCATGGGGAAGCAGTTGCTGACCCGACGGTGGTGACTGGTACGTTCCTTCTCGATAACTCCTATGCATGCATTCTGTTCGATAGTGGAGCGGAGCGAAGCTTCGTGAACCATAAATTTGCTCACATACTTAAACATCAACCACACGCACTTAAAGAACAATTCACGGTAGAAATGGCTAATGGGAAAACTGAAAGCACCAGGAGCATATACTTAGGTTGTACCTTAACTCTAGATAACCATTCATTTCCAATCGACCTCATGCCGGTTTCCATTAAAAGTTTCGACGTTATCATCGGCATGGATTGGTTGAGTCTGCATCGCGCCGAGATCATGTGTTTCGACAAAGCAATCCGTATAAACCTCCCATCTAACGAAACCCTTATCGTCTACGGTGACAAACCCAGTTCAAGTCTTCGTATTATCTCTAGTATTCAAGCATAGAAATATCTACGTAAGGAATATCGTGCATTCCTTGCTCATGTCGTCGATACGAGCCTCGAACCGAATGATCTAAAGAACATTCTAGTAGTGAGCGACTTCCCCGACATTTTTCCAGAAGAGCTACCAGGTTTACCTCCACAACAACCGGTCGAATTCATAATCGACTTAGTTCCAGGAGCTACCCGAGTAGCCAAGTCGCCCTACCGATTAGCACCAGCTGAAATGCAGGAATTATATGGTCTTGTTCGTTAAGAAGAAAGATGGATCATTCCATATGTGTATCGACTACAGGGAACTCAACAAACTGACAGTCAAAAATCGTTACCCTCTGCCTCGCATAGACGATCTATTTGACCAACTGCAAGGGGCGAATTATTATTCCAAAATTGATCTGAGATCCGGATATCACCAGTTACGAGTGCTAGAGGAAGATGTTCTGAAGACAGCCTTCCGGACTCATTACGGACACTACGAGTTCGTGGTGATGCCATTCAGACTGACCAATGCGCCTGCAGTTTTCAAAGATCTGATGGATCGAGTATGCCGACCTTACTTGGATCAGTTCGTAATTGTTTTCATCGATGACATCCTGATCTACTCCCGAAGTAAGGAAGAGCATGGAAATCACCTACGACAAGTTTTAAGAACTTTACGAACGGAGAAGCTCTATGCGAAGTTCTCGAAATGTGAATTTTGGATCCGAAGAGTCAAATTCTTAGGACATGTGGTAAGCGAAGAGGGAATCCATGTGGATCCATCCAAAATTAAGGCTATTGAGAACTGGTCAGCACCAAAGACGCCTACATAAATTCATCAATTTCTAGGTCTTGCTGGATACTACCGCAGATTCATACAGAACTTCTCCAGTATTGCAAAACCTCTTACAACACTGACCCAGAAGGGCATGACCTTTGACTGGGAAGAGAAACAAGAGAGAGAATTTCAAACGCTCAAGTGAGCCTTGTTCACCGCACCAATACTATCCCTACCTGAAGGGATAGAAGACTTCATGGTCTATTGCGATGCGTCAAACCAAGGGCTCGGTTGTGTCCTGATGCAACGGGGTAAAGTCATCGCCTACGCCTCGAGACAGCTGAAGACACACGAAGTCAACTACACCACACATGATCTTGAACTGGGGGCAGTTGTGTTTGCCCTGAAGATCTGGAGACATTACTTGTATGGCACAAAAAACACTATTTTTACCTACCATAAGAGTTTACAACACAAATTCAATCAGAAGGAGCTCAACATGAGACAACGATGGTGGGTCGAGCTACTCAATGACTACGAATGCGACATTCGTTATCATCCGGGTAAAGCCAACATAGTAGCAGACGCCCTAAGTCGGAAGGAATATTCTGGTCGAAGAGTCAAGTCGTTGACAATAACTATCCATTCGCACTTGTCTAAACAAATTCAGACGGCTCAACTTGAAGCTATGAAACCTGAACATGTGGCTAGTGAATCCCTCAGAGGAATGGATAAGAACTTAGAAGCCAAGGGTGACGGAGCCCTATATTTCATGGACCGGATCTGGACCCCGAAGCACGGTGGTTTCCGAGACTTGGTCATGACCGAGGCGCACAACACTCGGTATTCCGTCCACACAGGTTCAGATAAGATGTATCTGGATCTTAAAAAGCTATACTGGTGGCCTAATATGAAAGCAGAGATTGCTACCTTCGTAAGTAAATGCGTTACTTGCACAAAGGTCAAGGTCGAGTACCAGAAACCCTCTGGTTTACTGCAACAACCAGTGATCCCAGAATGGAAGTGGGAGCGGATCCCTATGGATTTCATAACCAAGTTGCCCAAGACAACGGGTGGACTTGATACCATATGGGTCATCGTCGATAGATTGACCAAGTCTGCACACTTCCTACCTATCAAGGAAACCGATAAGATGGAGAAACTTACGAGAACATACATCAGGGAAATCGTGCGACTACATGGTGTTCCTATATCCATTATCTCCGATAGAGATAGTAGGTTCACCTAAAGATTCTGGTAATCGTTGCAACATTCCTTAGGAACAAGGATGGACATGAGCACAACCTACCATCCTCAGACCGACAGACAAAGTGAGAGGACCATCCAAACACTAGAAGATATGTTGAGAGCCTGTGTGATTGACTTTGGAAAAGCATAGGATACTCATTTACCCCTTGTTGAGTTTTCCTACAATAACAGTTATTGTCACACCCCAAAACCACGAACGGCGGAAACGTTCAGGGGTGGAGGACGTCATGTACAGTATCACAACAGTGTAATATAATAAACAAGCAACAACATCATCCATTGCATTATAAGTAAAGTTTTAATACATGTGTGTTCTTTCATTGTAGTAAGACACCAAAAATATACAATCAAAATAAAAGACGAGACTTGTCTGCTCCATCTTCTCAAAACCTGGCTTCCCTACCTGTCTACTGATGACCTGAGAATACAAGTTATTTTGAAAGCGAGTATCAGCTTTAAAGCTGGTGAATTCATAAGTATATAAGTGTCATTGCATTGTTTGTGAAAATCTGTTATGAAGGCTATGTAAATCGTTAAATGAAAATGTTGATGTACGTATGAAAAACCCTAGAAAATCCCTTACTTTCTATTAGTTTGAGATGTAGTCTTCTACCAAGACCCGAATGTTTTGTTTGTAAAATGATAGTTTTTCCTTTATATTGACTAGTACTAAAAGTGCTTAGTCTAACTCATCGTTTATGTGAATGTATCACAAAATAAAGTAAATA
This sequence comes from Lactuca sativa, assembly GCF_002870075.4. Taxonomy (NCBI): domain Eukaryota; kingdom Viridiplantae; phylum Streptophyta; class Magnoliopsida; order Asterales; family Asteraceae; genus Lactuca; species Lactuca sativa. The sequence goes on from NC_056625.2 coordinate 247,559,192, forward strand.
GGAAAATGAACTACTGTAAGTGTTGTCACTGGGTACTAGGACTAACACAACATATGTAACTGTTATCCCAAGGTACTAGGGTTAACACGACTTATATAACCTAATGAACATCCGAAGATTGTCCAATTGTCCTCTGTAGCAGCAGCAGGGCGGAGGAAGGGTTAGTCCCTGTAAAGGTACTCCTAGTATAAGTAATAACCGTAGGCATCCGTAGATGTTCATCACCCACTGTTGCTAACAGATGGGTTCCGGAATCGTTAGTCCCTTCCATATATCCCGAGGTACTAGGGATAGGGACCCATCTAGGTATCCCGAGGTACTAGGGATAGGGTCTTGTCTAGATATCCCGAGGTACTAGGGATATGCAGGAAGATTTACACAGAAGGTACTAATAAATCATCCTCGCAACTCGAGATACAAATATTCAAATAAGTATACACAGGTAAAGGTATCTACGTAAAGGTACTCTCGTAATGTGTTCATGTATCATGTAAGCATATGTAAAGGTACTCTTGTAATGTGTTCATGTATCATGTAAGCATATGTAAAGGTACTCTTGTAATGTGTTCATGTATCATGTAAGCATATGTAAAGGTACTCTTGTAATATGTTCATGTATCATGTAAGCATATATAAAGGTACTCTTGTAATGTGTTCATGTATCATGTAAGCATATGTAAAGGTACTCTTGTATCAGGTGAGGTACTAGTAAGAACTCATGAATGAACTGACTCTTGTGTGATTCCTTGTAATAGAAGTAATGTTTGATATCTTCAAATTATCCCTATGATAATTTACTATAATGTAACTGGTTGATCTTGTAGGTTTATACACTCTTACTACTCAAGGGTGTGGGAAACTAAATGAATGATGTAAACTATAACATCAATACATATATAAGAATATAAGTGTATATACATAGTTTAGTTCAAGAATGTAAAAAAATGGTTTTGTAAGACATCTTATGGGTTTTGAACGATAATTAGCAATGACTTGATGTCATTTTTAATAAACATTTCAAAGGTAAAACATTTGGTAACAATGTGTTTTTAAGATGTAAAACCATTTCATGCATCACATTTTGTAGCATGTGAAATCTGTTAAGTGACAAACATAGTTATAAAATACATATCAATGATTAAATAATATGTTTTTTTCTACTTGTATCCCCCCTCATTAAAACATTAAAATCATTTAAAATATTGATTAGGGGTATGAACTCACCTGCAGTGAGTGGTTCTGATGACAATGTTGGATTTGGTGCTAGGAGTCAAATGGTGACTTGAGTACACACGCGAATCCTATTTAGCATATATTGGCACATATATGGATTTAATTAGTGTTATGAACAACTAATTGATGATTTTGGGACCACCTTAGGGACTAGTAAACACTTATAATGAAGTGTTATAATCATATATGATTGAATGAGGGTTTATAAGGCTATACAAGAGGGTGTATGGCCAAAATACACACTATATGTGTGTGTGCGGCCAGGTGTGCGGCCTAGTGTGCTGCTAGCACTTGTGGGCGGCCTTATGTGTGGCCATGTGTGCTGCCAGGTGGTGTGTGCTGCCAGATGAAGATCTTGGTGTTCTTGGTACCTTTTATGAAGATCTTCGAGGAGAATGGATGATACTTGAGAGGGTTTTTCGTGTTCTATGCTTGAAGAAGTGAAAGAAGTGTTCAACAATGATCTAAGTGTCGCATATATATGTAGAGTGTGCGGTTGGGAAGGTGTGAGGCCACAAACAAGAGTTTGTGGCCGCACACTTAAGTGTGTAGCCGCACACTCCATGTGTTGGAGTGTTTGGCCCGGTTTTGATTCCTACACTTTGATTTAACCCTTTTTAACACTCCTACCTTAATTATATCATATTTAGAACGCTTCATTAGACTCTAAAGGGTACTACCAAGTAGTAAAATAAGTCTAATATTGGAAAGAATTGAAGAGTGCATGTAAGAAGCTTTTCGGGTTGTCACATCATCCCCCTGTTAAGGGAATTTCGTCCCGAAATTTGAGTTGAAGTTACTAGATTATTACAAGTAACTAAGTAAAAAGATGAGGATATTTCAGTTTCATTTGGTCCTCACGTTCCCAAGTGAATTCCGGCCCGCGCTTGGCGTTCCAGCGAACCTTCACAATCGGGATACGACTTTGCTTCGTCTGTTTGACCTCACGGTCCATGATTTCTACGGGTTCTTCCACGAAGTTGAGGCTCTCGATCTCGTTGAGTGGGATTACAAGAGTCTCGTCGGATAGACACTTTTTCAAATTGGAAACGTGGAATGTAGAATGTACGTTACGAAGTTCGTTCGGTAGATTAAGTTTGTAAGCCACTGGGCCGATTCTTGAGAGAATCTCGAAAGGTCCAATGTACCTTGGATTTAGCTTTCCACGCTTTCCGAAGCATATCAAGCCCTTCAAGGGTGAGACTTTGAGAAGGACTCGGTCTTCCACCGGAAATTCCAAAGGTTTTCTACGTTTATCGGCGTAGCTTTTCTGTCGGTCTCTGGAGGCTTTCAGTCGTTCACGGATCTGAACGATCCTCTCCGTCGTTTCCCGAATGATTTCCGGACCGGTGAGAGTGCTTTCGGGAACTCGTCCCTTAGGTAACTGGGTATCACCCACTTCAGCCCAACACAGAGGGGATCTGCACTTTCGGCCATAAAGGGCCGCGAACGGAGCTGCCTTTATGCTCGTATGATAACTGTTGTTGTAGGAAAATTCAACAAGGGGTAAATGAGTATCCCAAGCTTTTCCAAAGTCAATCACACAGGCACGCAACATATCTTCTAAGGTTTGGATAGTTCTCTCACTTTGCCCGTCGGTCTGTGGATGGTAGGCTGTACTCATGTCCAACCTAGTTCCTAGGGAACTTTGTAATGACTGCCAGAACCTCAAAGTGAATCTACTATCTCGGTCTGAGATGATAGATAAAGGAACACCGTGCAGCCTTATAATCTCCCTAATGTAAGTTCTGGTAAGTTTCTCCATCTTGTCTGTTTCTTTGATCGGTAGGAAGTGTGCAGACTTGGTCAGTCTATCGATGATGACCCATATGGTATCAAGTCCACCCGTCGTCTTGGGCAGCTTGGTTATGAAGTCCATAGTGATCCGCTCCCACTTCCATTCTGGTATCTCTGGTTGTTGTAGAAGACCGGAGGGTTTCTGGTATTCGACCTTGACCTTTGCACAAGTAAGGCATTTACTCACGAAGGTAGCAATATCTGCTTTCATGTTAGGCCACCAGTATAACTTTTTAAGATCCAGATACATTTTATTTGAACCCAGGTGGACGGAATAACGAGTGTTGTGAGCTTCGGTCATGACCAAGACTTTGAGCCACCGTGTTTCGGTGTCCAGATCCGATCCATGAGGTATAAGGCTCCGCCACCCTTGACTTCCAAGTTCTTATCCATCCCTCTAAGGGATTCACCCGCCACGTTTTCAGGTTTCAAAGCGTCGAGCTGAGCCTCCTTTATTTGCGTGGACAAGTGTGAATGGATAGTTAGAGTCAAAGATTTGACTCTATGACCAGTATATTCTTTCTGACTTAGGGCGTCGGCTACTACAATGGCTTTACCCGGATGATAACGAATTTCGCACTCGTAATCACTAAGTAGTTCGACCCACCGTCGTTGTCTCATGTTGAGCTCTTTCTGGTCGAAAATATGTTGTAGACTCTTATGGTCTGTAAAGATCGTGCTTTTTGTACCGTATAGGCAATGTCCCCAGATATTCAGAGCAAACACAACTGCTCCTAGTTCAAGATCATGGGTTGTGTAGTTAACCTTATGTGTCTTCAGCTGTCTCGAGGCATAAGCGATGACTTTACCTCGCTGCATCAGAACACATCCGAGTCCTTGATTGGATGCATCGCAATAGACAATGAAGTCTTTTATTCCTTCGGGAAGGGATAGTATCGGGGCGGTGCACAAGGCTCGTATGAGCGTTTGGAACGCTCTTTCCTGTTTCTCTTGCCAGTCAAAGGCCACGCCTTTCTGGGTCAGGGTTGTAAGAGGTTTTGCTATGCTAGAGAAGTTCTGGATGAACCTGCGATAGTAGCTAGCTAGACCTAGAAATTGACGAATTTCAGTAGGTGTCTTTGGTGCTGACCAGTTCTCGATGGCCTTAATTTTGGAAGGGTCCACGTGTATACCTTCTTCGCTAACCACATGGCCCAAAAATTCGACTCGCCGAATCCAAAATTCGCACTCGGAGAACTTCGCGTAGAGCTTCTCCGATTGCAATGTTTCTAAGATTTTACGGAGATGTTGACTATGTTCCTCCTTACTTCGAGAGTAGATGAGTATGTCATCAATGAAGATGATAACGAACTGATCCAAGTAAGGGCGACACACCCTATTCATCAGATCCATGGATACTGCGGGCGCGTTAGTTAATCCGAACGGCATCACTACAAACTCGTAGTGCCCATAACGATTTCGGAAGGCTGTCTTGGGAACATCCTCCTCTAACACTCGTAGTTGGTGATATCCGGATCGCAGATCTATCTTCGAGAAGTAGTTGGCTCCTTGAAGTTGATCAAACAAATCGTCAATGCAGGGCAAGGGATAACGATTTTTAATGGTAAGTTTGTTGCGTTCTCTATAGTCGATGCACATGCGAAACGATCCATCTTTCTTCTTGACGAACAAGACCGGTGCTCCCCATGGTGAGAAGCTTGGTCGAATGAATCCCTTCTTGAGAAGTTCGTTAAGTTGACTGGAAAGTTCATGTATTTCAGCCGGTGCCAGACGATACGGGGATTTGGCTACGGGGGTAGCCCCTGGCACTATGTCGATTCTGAACTTGACTTGGCGTTGTAGTGGTAAACCGGGAAGTTCTTCTGGGAATATGTCTGGAAAGTCGCGTACTTCTGGGATTTTCTGAATGTCTTTTAGTTCTTGACTGGTATCGACGACGTGTGCGAGAAATGCATGGTACTCCTTCCGCAAGCACTTCTGGGCTTGAATGCACGAAATGATGCGAAGGCTTGTACTAGGTTTGTCGCCGTAGATAATTAAAGTTTCGTTGTTACGAAGGTTAAGACGAACTGTTGTTTCGAAGCAAATAATGTCGGCACAGAGAAGACTCAACCAATCCATACTAATGATAACGTCGAAACATTTAATTGTCACTGGCATGAGATCTATCTTGAAAGTATGGCCATCTAAAGTTAAGGTACAACCTACATATATGCAGTTTGTACTCTCTGTTTTCCCGTTAGCCATTTCTACTGTGAAAGAATTTTCTAATGCACATGGTTTTTGTTTAAGTAGGTGTGCAAATTTGTGACTTACAAAACTTTTCTCAGCTCCACAATCGAAAAGTATGCAAGCATATGAGTTAACGAGGAGGAACGTACCAGTAACTATCGTAGGATTAGCTACTGCTTCCTCGTGGCCTAAGGCCATAACTCTTCCTACTCTGCCAGCCATCCCCGCTTTAGGGCAATTCCTCTTGTAATGGCCCACCTCGCCACATCCGTAGCAAGTTTGGCCCATACCGGCGTTTGGGACCTGGGCGGCTTGAGCTGTTGAAGCCTTGCAGTAACGGGCGGTGTGCCCCTTCCTGTTGCAGTTAGAGCAGAACATCTCCTTGCAAGGTCCGTGGTGGTGGAAACTGCATTTGTTGCACTTTGGAAGAGTTCCAGCATAAGTTTTTGCTCGTAAGGGGTTCGCAGGGACAACAGGAGTCACTGTGGCAGCATTGATCGCCACAAGTTGTTGTTTATTGGAGGATCCTTGCAAAGCCCCTCTTTTCCTCTTATTCCACCCCTTCTTGTTGTTGGGATCGGGGTTGGACTTTTGTGGTATAGGTGTAGGGATTGTTGTGTTCTGAGGTTTCCGGTGATCGATGAGGGATTGTGCCAGTTCCTTGGCGCTATCAAAGGTAATAGGCCTGAAAGCGATCTCACTTGACTGGATCTGGGGCAACAGTCCCTAGATATATCTCTCAATCTTTTTTGCTCTGGAGAGCAACCATATCAGGGCATAAGTTTGCCAAATCACAAAACCTATTTGTGTAGGTAGTGATGTCGGATCCAACCATTTGTAGACCCCAAAATTCTTGCTTGAGTTTTTGTATTTCGCCTCGAGGAATACGCCACCACCAAAGTTAGACAGTTAACATGGCTATTCCACCATGTTAGTGCTCGGTCAGAGAAGGTACAAGCTGCGAACTTGACCTTGTTGCCTTCTTGGCATCCGCAGATCTCGAAGACAGATTCCATCTTCTCAATCCACTGTCTTAACACCATAACCCCACCAGTACCATTGAAGCTGCAGGGTTTGGCTTTTGTGAAGTCCTTGTAGGTGCATTCCCGAGGGTGCCCATGGCTTTCGCCGTGGTTCGAGGGTAGTGCACCTGTTCCTGATCCACTAGGGACAGGAGCGTTGATTGCTGACACAGCAGCTGCAACTGCTGCTGTGAAAGCTGCCTGGAACATGTTGGCATCGAAAGGGTTAGGTGGTTGAACAGGTACAGGCGGTGGTGGAGGTGGTGGTATCGGTGCTTCGTTGTTTGGATTACGTCTTGTACTTCTGCGTGGCGGCATCTTTAACTATACGTTTAAATAATGACGACATGGATAAGAATGAATGATTAATGAATGTGTCTCATGGACTAAATCCCCATAGCCCAACAACAGAATGAATAGCTAAAATAGACGAACTGACTAAGATAATTACAATAAGACCAAATACCCATATGGTATTTCTTTATGGTTGTGTTGGTAAGCTTTTAGACTTGTTGCCATATCACAACCATTCTTGGGCATATGTTAATCACTCCTCGGACCAGCATAGTTGATCAAGCTATGCCATTCCCAAGACTGACTATATATCCCCAGGCTTACTTGTGATATTCAACAATCGTAATACTTTTGTTCTTGTCGTTGTGACAATGATTTTAGTATGAATGCAGGCACGTATACTTTGTTAAATGTTTTATTATTTAAAAGTATAACAATTAGACAGAGTGTTTTAATCCCGATGCATTTATAGTTAGTATATCTTTTATGGGTTGATATACTTTATTCAATATAAACAATGATCTGATACCAATCTGTCACACCCCAAAACCACGAACGACGGAAACGTTCAGGGGTGGAGGACGTCATGTACAGTATCACAACAGTGTAATATAATAAACAAGCAACAACATGATCCATTGCATTATAAGTAAAGTTTTAATACATGTGTGTTCTTTCATTGTAGTAAGACACCAAAAATATACAATCAAAATAAAAGACGAGACTTGTCTGCTCTGTCTTCTCAAAACCTGGCCTCCGTACCTGTCTACTGATGACCTGAGAATACAAGTTATTTTGAAAGCAAATATCAGCTTTAAAGCTGGTGAATTCATAAGTATATAAGTGTTATTGCTTTGTTTGTGAAAATCTGTTATGAAAGCCATGTAAATCGGTAAATGAAAATGTTGATGTACGTATGAAAAACCCTAGAAAATCCCTTACTTTCTATCAGTTTGAGATGTAGTCTTCTACCAAGACCCGAATGTTCTGTTTGTAAAATGATAGTTTTTCCTTTGTATTTGACTAATACTAAAAGTGCTTAGTCTAACTCATCGTTTATGTGAATGTATCACAAAATAAAATAAACAGGAAAATGTACTACTGTAAGTCTTGTCACTGGGTAGTAGGACTAACACAACATATGTAACTTTTATCCCAAGGTACTAGGCTTAACACGACTTATATAACCTAATGAACATCCGAAGATTGTCCAATTGTCCTCTGTAGCAGCAGCAGGGCGGAGGAAGGGTTAGTCCCTGTAAAGGTACTCCTAGTATAAGTAATAACCGTAGGCATCCGTAGATGCTCATCACCCAGTGTTGCTAACAGATGGGTTCCGGAATGGTTAGTCCCGTCTGTCACACCCCAAAACCACGAACGGCGGAAATGTTTAGGGGTGGAGGACGTCATGTACAGTATCACAACAGTGTAATATAATAAACAAGCAACAACATCATCCATTGCATTATAAGTAAAGTTTAATACATGTGTGTTCTTTTATGTAATAAGACACCAAAAATATATAATCAAAATAAAAGACGAGACTTGTCTGCTCCGTCTTCTCAAAACCTGGCCTCCGTACCTGTCTACTGATGACCTGAGAATACAAGTTATTTTGAAAGCAAGTATCAGCTTTAAAGCTGGTGAATTCATAAGTATATAAGTGACATTGCCTTGTTTGTGAAAATCTGTTATGAAAGCCATGTAAACCTTTAAATGAAAATGTTGAGGTAAGTATGAAATCCCTAGAAAAACCCTTATTTTCTATAAGTATGAAGTGTAGTCTTCTACCAAGACCCGAATGTTCTATACGTATAAAGTGTAGTCTTCTACCAAGACCCGAATGTTTTGTTTGTAAAATGATAGTTTTTCCTTTGTATTTGACTAGTACTAAAAGTACTTAGTCTAGCTCATTGTTTATGTGAATGTATCACAAAATAAAGTAAACAGGAAAAGGTACTACTGTAAGTGTTGTCACCGGGTACTAGGACTAACACATCATTGCATTAAGCGAAATGTATAACCTAATGAACATCCGAAGATTGTCCAATTCTCCTCTGTAGCAACAGCAGGTGGGTGGAAGGGTTAGTCCCGAATCGATCTTCCTAATATAAGTAGTAACCTTAGACCTCCGAAGATGGTCATTGACCACTGGTGCTAATCAGTGGGGTTCGGAATGGTAAGTCCCGTCTAGCTATCCCATTGAACCAGGATAGGAAAGACAATTTACACAGTAAGTACTAAGAAATCATCCACTTAGTCCTAAGTACAAGTATCCAGATAAGTGAATATAGGATAATGCACCTATGTAAAAGTGTTCATGTATGGTATTCATATATGTGTGTCCATGTAACAAGTAAGTATATGTAAACATATTCATGTATCGGGTAAACCTCTGTAGGTATTCATGTATCAGGTAATGTACTAGTATAGACACATGAATGAACTGACTCTTGTGTGATTCCTTGTAATAGAAGTAATGTTTGATGTCTCCAAATTATCCCTATGATAATTTACTGTAATATAACTGATTGATCATGTAGGTTTATACACTCTTACTACTCAAGGGTGTGGGAAACTAAATGAAAGATGTAAACTATAAAATCAATACATATATAATAATATAAGTGTATATGCATAGTTTAGTTCAAGAATGTAAAATGGTTTTGTAAAACATTTTATGGGTTTTGAACAATAATTAACAATGACTTGATGTCATTTTAATAAACATTTCAAAGGTAAAACATTTGGTAACAATGTGTTTTTAAGATGTAAAATCATTTCATGCATCACATTTTGTAGCATGTGAAATCTGTTAAATGACAAACACAGTTATAAAATACATATCAATGATTCATTAACCTGTTTGTTTCTACTTGTATCCCCCCCCCCCCTATTAAAGCATTTAAAACTATTTAAAAGATTGATTAGGGGTATGAACTCACTTGAAAGTTTGAAGATAGCGAGATGGAAAACCGGGCAGAGTTTCGTCTCGGGAAACGGATTTTTCTCGGGATTCTCGGGAATCTCGGGAGTAAAATCGACCTTCGGGACTTGAGCAAAAAGACCAGAGCTTCGGGGTAGTGCGGGCACGGAAAACGAGGCAAGATCGTGAGAGAAATGAGAGAAAAGGGGTGATTTTTCTGGAACCCTCGCATTTCTATTTATAGGGGATCTGAGAAGCCTCGGTACGCGGGGTGTACGCTTATACGCAGCGCGTACGCGTACGTCATGCATGAGCGAGTCCTCGACTGCCTCGGCTTCGGATGGGACGGATCGGATGGGACGGGTCGGATGGGGCGTGTCGGATGGGGCGGGTCGGTAGCTTCGCATAGGGGCGACGTGGACGGACCGAGACCAAGGCCCTCGGGTACGCGGGGCGTACGAGGTTACGCAGCGCGTAACTCAGATGACGACGCTAACTCTTCCTTCGGATATTACCGGATTTTTGATTTAAATATATATATAAATTATTTAATAAACTTCAAAAAATCATATCTTCTTCATACGAACTCCGTTTTTGATAATCTTTATATCCACACGAAGGTGAGACTACGCTCTACAACTTTCGTTTAGACTCCGTTGGAAAATTCCGAAATTATTTTTATTATTTAATTATAAAATGACGTGATTAAGGAATTTCTTTAAAAATTCATAACTTCTTTATCTGACGTCGGTTTTTGCCAGACTTTTCACCGCTGAAATACCATTGTCGAGACCTTCGATTCTCGTTTAGGTCATTCCTGCCAAAAGTCGCTCGATCTCCGATTCGAGTTTTTAGCTGTCTGCTGCTAAGCCGAACTTGGAAAAATCATAACTTCAATATATGAAGTCGGATTTGGGCGTTCTTTTTACGTACGATCATGGTTTAATGACATTTAAACATAGAGGGAATTTAAATAGAACTTTTTGGACATTTTATTATCAAAGTTAATTTTTATTAACTCAAAAGTGGTTACAATACTTGACTTTTTAGGTCATTACAAACATTTGAAATATCGGGTAGTCACACCGTCCATATATCTCGAGGTACTAGGGATAGGGACCCATCAAGGTATCCCGAGGTAGTAGGGATAGGGTCTTGTCTAGATATCCCGAGGTACTAGGGATATGCAGGAAGATTTACACAGAAGGTACTAATAAATCATCCTCGCAACTCGAGATACAAATATTCAAATAAGTATACACAGGTAAAGGTATCTACGTAAAGGTACTCTCGTAATGTGTTCATGTGTCATGTAAGCATATGTAAGGGTACTCTTGTAATGTGTTCATGTATCATGTAAGCATATGTAAAGGTACTCTTGTAATGTGTTCATGTATCATGTAAGCATATGTAAAGGTACTCTTGTAATGTGTTGATGTATCATGTAAGCATATGTAAAGGTACTCTTGTAATGTGTTCATGTATCATGTAAGCATATGTAAAGGTACTCTTCTAATGTGTTCATGTATCATGTAAGCATATGTAAAGGTAATCTTGTAATGTGTTCATGTATCATGTAAGCATATGTAAAGGTACTCTTGTAATGTGTTCATGTATCATGTAAGCATATGTAAAGGTACTCTTGTAATGTGTTCATGTATCATGTAAGCATATGTAAAGGTACTCTTGTATCAGGTGAGGTACTAGTAAGAACTCATGAATGAACTGACTCTTGTGTGATTCTTTGTAATAGAAGTAATGTTTGATATCTTCAAATTATCCCTATGATAATTTACTGTAATGTAACTGGTTGATCATGTAGGTTTATACACTCTTACTACTCAAGGGTGTGGGAAACTAAATGAATGATGTAAACTATAATTACTGTTATATGGATTTAATTACTGTTATGAACAACTAATTGATGATTTTGGGACCACCTTAGGGACTAGTAAACACTTATAATGAAGTGTTATAATCATATATGATTGAATGAGGGTTTATAAGGCTATACAAGAGGGTGTATGACCAAAACACACACTATATGTGTGTGTGCGGCCAGGTGTGCAGCCTAGTGTGCTGCCAGCACATGTGTGCGGCCCTGTGTGCGGCCATGTGTGCTGCCAGGTGGTGTGTGCTGCCAGATGAAGATCTTGGTGTTCTTGGTGTTCTTGGTACCTTTTATGAAGATCTTCAAGGAGAATGGATGATACTTGAGAGGGTTTTTCGTGTTCTATGCTTGAAGAAGTGAAGGAAGTGTTCAAGAATGATCTAAGTGTGGCATATATATGTAGAGTGTGCAGTTGGGAAGGTGTGAGGCCGCAAACAAGAGTGTGTGGCCGCACACTCAAGTGTGTAGCCGCACACTCCATGTGTTGGAGTGTTTGGCCCGGTTTTGATTCCTACACTTTGATTTAACCCTTTTTAACACTCCTACCTTAATTATATCATATTTAGAACGCTTCATTAGACTCTAAAGGGTACTACTATATAGTAAAATAAGTCTAATATTGGAAAGAATTGAAGAGTGCATGTAAGAAGTTTTTCAGGTTGTCACAGTTATCATACGAGCATCAAGGCTGCTCCATTTGAAACCATCTACGGCCGAAAGTGCAGATCCCCTCTGTGCTGGACTGAGGTGGGTGATACCGAATTAGCTAAGGGTCAAGCTTCTGACAATACTCTCACAGGTCCGTCAATCATTCGGGAAACGACGGAGAAGATCGTTCAAATCCGTGAACGATTGAAAGCCTCCAGAGACCGACAGAAAAGCTACGCCGATAGACGTAGAAAACCGTTGGAATTCCAGGTGGGCGACGGCGTTTTATTGAAGGTCTCACCCTGGAAGGGCTTGATACGCTTCGGAAAGCGTGGAAAGCTAAATCCAAGGTACATTGGGCCTTTCGAGATTCTCGCAAGAATCGGCCTAATGGCTTACAAACTCAATCTACCGAACGAACTTCATAACGTACATTCTACCTTCCACGTTTCCAACTTGAAAAAGTGTCTTTCTAACGAGACCCTTGTAATCCCACTCGACGAGATCAAGATCAACGAGAGCCTCAACATCGTGGAAGAACCCATAGAAGTCATGGACCGTGAGGTCAAGCAGATGAAGCAAAGCTGTATCCCGATTGTGAAGGTTCGCTGGAACGCCAAGCGCGAGCCAGAATTCACTTGGGAACGCGAGGATCAGATGAAACTGAAATATCCTCATCATTTTACTTAGTTATTTGTAATAATCTAGTAACTTAAACTTAAATTTTGGGACGAAATTCCCTTAACAGGGGGATGATGTGACAACCCGAAAAACTTCTCGCATGCACTCTTCAATTCTTTCCAATATTAGACTCATTGTACTCTATAGTAGTACCCTTTAGAGTCTAATGAAACATTCTAAATGTGATATAATCAAGGTGGGAGTATTAAAAAGGGTTAACTCGAAGTGTAGGAATCAAAACCGGGCCAAACACTCCAACACATGGAGTGTGCGGCTACACACTTGAGTGTGCGGCCACACACTCTTGTTTGCGGCCTCACACCTTCCCAACCGCACACTCCACCTATATATGCCACACTTAGGTCATTCTTGAACACTTCCTTCACTTCTTTAAGAATAGAACACGAAAATCCTCTCAAGTATCATCCATTATCCTTGAAGATCTTCATAAAAGGTACCAAGAACACCAAGAACACCAAGAACACCAAGATCTTCATCTGGCCGCACACACCACCTGGCAACACACATGGCCGCACACAGGGCCGCACACATGTGCTGGCAGCACACATGGCCGCACACAGGGCCGCACACATGTGATGGCAGCACACTAGGCCGCACACCTGGCAGCACACACACATATAGTGTGTATTTTGGCCATACACCCTCTTGTATAGCCTTATAAACCCTCATACAATCATATATGATTATAACACTTCATTATAAGTGTTTGCTAGTCCCTAAGGTGGTCAAAACCGGGCCCTAGGAGTGTTAAAAAGGGTTAAATCAAAGTGTAGGAATCAAAACCGGGCCAAACACTCCAACACATGGAGTGTGCGGCTACACACTTGAGTGTGCGGCCACACACTCTTGTTTGCGGCCTCACACCTTCCCAACCGCACACTCTACATATATATGCCACACTTAGATCATTCTTGAACACTTCCTTCACTTCTTCAAGCATAGAACACGAAAAACCCTCTCAAGTATCATCCATTCTCCTTGAAGATCTTCATAAAAGGTACCAAGAACACCAAGAACACCAAGATCTTCATCTGGCAGCACACACCACCTGGCAGCACACATGGCCGCACACAGGGCCGCACACATGTGCTGGCAGCACACTAGGCCGCACACCTGGCTGCACACACACATATAGTGTGTGTTTTGGTCATACACCCTCTTGTATAGCCTTATAAACCCTCATTCAATCATATATGATTATAACACTTCATTATAAGTGTTTACTAGTCCCTAAGGTGGTCCCAAAATCATCAATTAGTGGTTCATAACACTAATTAAATCCATATATGTGCCTATATATGCTAAATAGGATTCGCGCGTGTACTCAAGTCACCACTTGACACCTAGCACGAAATCCAACATTGTCATCAGAACCACTCACTACAGGTGAGTTTATACCCCTTTAATTAACCTTTAAAATACTTTTAAATGTTTTAAATACTTTTATGGGTGGATACAAGTTGAATACTTATAGTTATTACATCAATCACATGTGATTTCATCACTGTTTCAAAATGTTTATCAAACTGTTTTAATTCAAAATGTGTTACAAACTCTTTTACTTATCAAATACTTTTGTTTAAACTTTATTATGATTCTTATAAATTGCATGTCCATATATGCATCGATATATAAGAAATGTTTCAAAGGCTTAGGAAGGCCATCCGCCCTATTTCCTTTTCCTCGATTTGGATGTGGTCTAGTGGGATGTCGGGTAGCCGTCCGAGGGTCGTTTCAATATTAATTATATATCATATGTGCATATATAGACATAAAAGTACTTCCATATTCATGCGTATCAGTTACATCATTAGTAAGTTACCATCGGGGTAACACATGATTACACTTATACTATTGCTAGATCAATGAGTCAGTTCATTCATGATTCAATACTTATTTCTATGAGAACATATACATTACATTACTATGAGAACATATACATTACATTACTATGAGTACATATACAACTATACTAGAAAGAGAACATATACAACCATACTAGGAAGAGAACATATACAACGATACTAGAATAGGAACAATACATTACATATACATACATACACTTACATAAATGTGATCCACTGTATCGGAGCATGCCTTAAATGTCATGGCCCGAGTTGTAACTAGAGTCTCTTGGATGGAGAGCGTGAGTTTGCGTATAGATCTATACTGGATTGACTATCCTATACCTTGCTACTAGCTACAGCCAGACCTGCAGGTCTGCGAGTGCCAAACGTCATACCTTTTTACGACCTACATTTATCGTTGTTACTCATTCGATAGTATGGTACAATTTATCACATGATACCTTAATATATATCCGGTTTAAGGTAGATAGTACAGCAGTGGTTATTATAATATAATACTACAAGTACTACAGTAATTTATCCTTTATATATACATTTTGTGACTATTTCACTTAAATAATAATGTATAAACTGTATTTTGATAATGATAGTTACACTTGGAAAATTACCCACTTTTACGATAAACAGACATACAAAACAGTTACGCCTTGGGAGAAGGCTACTTTTAATAGAAATTATAGGTTTTTCTGAGAGATTCAAACTTTTACAAAGACTTACAAGCATTTACATATATTTTACAAACCTACAATGGAGACTTGTTCAAACGTTTTGATAACAAACACCGACCCTAAAATACATATGAACTCACCAGCTTAATGCTGATAAACTCTTTCAAAATAACTTGTATTCTTAGGTCATCAGTAGACAGGTACCGAGACCAGCTTTTGAGAAGATGGAGCGCATTCAGGACTCATCACTTTATTTTGACTTACATTATTTTTGGTGTCTATAACTGTACAGAACACTCTTGTATTAAAATTATATATTTAATGCAATGGATGATGTTGTTTGCTTGTTTACTTTTACTGTGTTGTGATACTTTACATGACGTCCTCCGCCCCAGAACGTTTCCGCCGTTCTTGGTTTTGGGTGTGACACTAACCAATAAAAGTTATGGTCTTAGACACCTAATCCAACAGTCTCCCACTTGGATAAGTCTAAAACTATTATTCAAGTATGTCTCCAAGATCCGGACTAGCAATCATAGCTCTTAAAGCCGTTGTCGAACACTGACCTAGTCAAATTACGTGTCCATTAGATATGGGATCATATATTCCTCCATTCTAGATATCATATGGACTGAGACATGGATTATAATCATTCTCTCTGTCCATACGTTGTTTCCATATTTCCAATTTATGACAACTCACTAATTGAACATATCAAGTCGGTCTAGGCTTGGCCAAGCACTTAGGGGTGTCATCACTAAATCATCGAGGGGCCCACATATATCGCTTTTATCTCTCCAAGGGTAAAAGGAATGGATAAATTTCGACCAAATGCCCGCTTTTACTTACTCATCAAATTACACACAACGATACGTTTTATAACATCCAAGTTACTGGTGCGTTTAAATTTGTCAATGTGCAACTGACTCACAACTACAACTCCCACATCTTCGTTTTAAGATTATAAGTTATTACCGTCTCATTATAAAATCCATGAAGTGATTCAAGTGAGTGTGGGTTAGATCTAATACTCAAATCTCATTCCGGAAGTACTCATGAACACTACAGCTACTTTGTCCCTGACAAACTACAGACCCATCTATGTGTTCGTGTTTTGTTTCAGGATTCGTTCACTCAAAACAAAACAAATCTGCATCAAACATGGTGAACGAGAGTTTGCTCTAGATGAGTAAGAATTTAATATAAGAGAATGAGAGTGTATTGTAGTAGCATACACTCGCGTTCTCCATGTTCTAGTCAACTTTGTTGTACTTTAAATGATTGGGACCTAAACCAAAACATGAACCTATTTATGAAAACCAAGATGCGAATTCATTCTAAAAGAATATTATTGTTTACATTAATGTCAGATTTAATTTGTTTCCATTAAAAAATAATTATAATTAAGGATATCATTTAATATACATACAATTATGGAAATTATTTAATATATATCATTATTTGATTATATAATAATTTAATTTTACAAAATTATTTTTTGTTCATTCTAGCACACAATACGTATAAGAAATATTTGAACATAGCACTATATATATATATATATATATATATATATATATATATATATATATATATATACTTATATATATAATTTTTGTGAGACATTAATTGGTAAACAACAAAAGAAAAATAGGAAATCATGGGTAAAAAATTAATTTTTGTGTATGTAAGCTTATACATAATGCACTTACCTATCTTCCTATATCTGTAAAAATGACTACATTAATTGCAATTAAGAATTCATTTTTTCTCAATATAAATATCTCCATCAAAACTCCTCTTATGATGTATCCCATACACTTAACGTTTGAAGACGTCTATCAATAAGCAATTGTTAAATTTTCTCATTTTTTTCTCGATCCATTTTTAGCCTAGGTTAGGAGTTCTTTGGCATAAGCATATTCTTTCTTTGTTTTATAGACAATATCTATTATATTATTATATTTTATTTTGACATGTTTCACATGTAGGTATCGGTACGAACGACAATTACAATCAAACAACAAAATCCATGATGATGAAAACAAATTACAATATTCATGATTCAAGCACGGATGCAATAAGAGGCATTTGTGTACCTAGTCCCGTATATCGAGGAATCGTGGTCAATTTCTGTTATTGTTTAATAGGACCAAAGAGAGAAATTTGCACGACAAAGTATGAATTGTGCAAATTAATTTGTTCTTAAAGGAAATGTTCTGCTTAAATGTAATAACATCATCATCATCATCAGAAATAATATAATCTCCCTTGTTCTTTATTTGTAAGTTTAATAAATTTATCGTCAACAACATATTTTCACCACTTTTATCACCATCAAGGTGGTATAACGATGATCTTTTCTGCTAATTAGTGCATTGAAAAGAGTTTTCCCAGTTTTGAATCTCACGCGATTGAAACATGGGAAGGCCTAGTATTTAGAAATATATCGTTATAGTGTGGATCCCATAATAAATGTGGTATAAAAGATCATACGTTAGATAATTTTGATAAATTAAATTATAATGAACTACATGACAATTTTCTAAAGCCACTAATTTGGTACAACAAGTAAATTAATTCAACAAATACAATTTCCAATTTTTTTAAAGACACTTTTATGATGACTAACGAAGAAGGTCGGTATATAGTTTCTCATAAACCATTGTTACAAATAAACGATCATTATTGTTGTTGGAATCTATATATATATATATATATATATATATATATATATATATATATATATATATATATGTACATATATATATATATAAATTTCATAGATATGAGTCTGTTCGTGTTTTATATATATATATATATATATATATATATATATATATATATATATATATATATATATATATATATATATATATATAATTTCATAGATATGAGTCTGTTCGTGTTTTAGAGGATAATATAAACATAATAAAACAAATAATGACTTTTCCCAAGTAATTTGTACCATATTATAATACATGCATCTTCGTTGGCTTTATCAATTATAAGATCTTAAAAATAGGAAGATGTACGAGAGGTCGATGATTTTAATATCATTGTTGAAAAGTACTAGAAAACATAGGCATTTTTGATGAACAAGCCCATCAATTATCCATCAAAAAATCCTTTTACTTCTAGAACTGTTGAAGAGAAAATACATTTGAAAAAATATGTGGTTATAGTTTATGAAATATATTTTAGGTAGTTTACCAACAAAAGACATTGACGATAATTAGGCTGGTAGATTATAAATGGATCCTATTAATAAAGTATTATTTACAAATTACATGATTATTTAGTGGTTTCATTTTGTTGGCAGTCCATTTGTAATTTTTAGGACTTAGTGGCAACACACAAACACACACACACACACACACACATATATATATATATATATATATATATATATATATATATATATAGTTGTTATGTAATCGATATTGAAAAAGAGAACCAGAATCAAATGGAAGTGATGAGCACAAGATGTAGATAATGTCTGTTTAGCTTGATTATGCTTTCTAAAAGTACAGAGTGAATAGACAATATACAACAAAGTTCTTATCTAACTCTAGTATTGATCACCTATTTATAGGGAACTAGAAATCATATAAAAATATAAGGGACTTAACATTAGAGTTTCGAAACTAAAATGCCCTTATAAATGTTGGGTTTTGAGCATTCTAACACTCCTATGGTGTACATGCAATCCTATGTGCTTTGGATCTATGTTTTCTCTATTATACACACATACATTCAAAATTCCAAAGCATCATCCTAACTAGCATACAATGGATTATCTATACTACATAAGTCTAATTAGATGACAAACCTTTTGATGGAGCTTGAACTCTTGAACCTTTAAGAGCTTAGTGTCCCAAGTGTTACACCTCAAATGGAATCACACAACACCACCAACAATTGGAATACCTTGAGAAGAGGTTACTTTGTTCACTCTATAAAATCAACTTTTCCCTCTTTGTGTGTCCACTAGTCACATTTCATGAACCATGGGGTCCTTTATATAGTTTTGCTCATTTAGGGTTACACCATGTAAACCCTAATGTGAATGACTTTCCATTTCCTTCATGATCTATGGGTTTTAACCTCGATGTAGTATCCATAGGTTACCACATTGGTTAAGTTCAACATGAAGGACTATGGATCACAAGCCCATAGATATAAGAATGAATGATTTAGATAGTTAATCCCATATATTTAATTAGTCTCTTTTGATCACAAAATTAACTCCAAATT
The DNA here is from genome assembly GCF_002870075.4 of Lactuca sativa. Lineage (NCBI taxonomy): Eukaryota > Viridiplantae > Streptophyta > Magnoliopsida > Asterales > Asteraceae > Lactuca > Lactuca sativa. Next base: position 247,578,691 of record NC_056625.2, read on the forward strand.
AATTATTGATCAATACTAATTAAATAATATGATTTCATCTTAATATATTATAACTTACTATATATTAATATAAATCATAAATAACCTTTTCTCATTTTTCTATCCAATTCTTACGATGCCATGCAACCTAAATGGACCATGCTACTCTCGGGTCGAGTACTTACCGATAATAGTTATGGTCTAAGACACCTAATCCAACAGTTTCCCACTTGGATAAGTCTAAAACTATTATTCAAGTATGTCTCCAAGATCCGGACTAGCAATCATAGCTCTTAGAGTCGTTGTCGAACTCTGACCTAGTCAAATTACATGTCCATTAGATAAGGGATCAAATATTCCTCCATTCTAGATATCATATGGACTGAGACGTGGATTATAATCATTCTCTCTGTCCATCCATTGTTTCCATATTTCCAATTTATGACAACTGACTAATTGAACAAATCAAGTCGGTCTAGGCTTGGCCAAGCACTTAGGGGTGTCATCACTAAATCATTTAGGGGCCCACATATATCGCTTTTATCTCTCCAAGGGTAAAAGGAATGGATAAATTTTGACCCAAATGCCCGCTTTTACTTACTCATCAAATTACACACAATGATATGTTTTATAACATCCAAGTTACTGGTGCGTTTAAATATGTCAATGTGCAACTGACTAACAACTACAACTCACCCATCTTCGTTTTAAGATTATAAGCTATTATCATCTCGTGATAAAATCCATGAAGTGATTCAAGTGAGCGTGGGTTAAATATAATACTCGAATCTCATTCCCGAAGTACTCATGAACACTACATCCACTTTGTCCTTGAAAAACTACAGACCCATCTATGTGTTCGTGCTTTGTTTCAAGATTTATTCACTCAAAACACAACAAATTTGCATCGAACATGGTGAAAGAGAGTTTGCTCTAGATGAGTAAGAATTTAATATAAGAGAATGAGAGTGTATTGTAGTAGCATACACTCGTGTTCTCCATGTTCTAGTGAACTTTGTTGTACTTTAAATGAGTGGGACCTAAACCAAAACATGAACCTATTTATGAAAACCAAGATGCGAACTCATTCTAAAAGAATATTATTGTTTACATTAATGCTGGATTTAATTTGTTTCCAATAAAAAATAATTATAATTAAGGATATCATTTAATACAAATACAATTATTGAAATTATTTAATATATATCTTTATTTGATTATATAATAATTTAATTTTACTAAATTATTTTTTGTTCATTCTAGCTTACAATACATATAAGAAATATTTTAACATAGCACTATGTGTATATATATATATATATATATATATATATATAATTTTAGTGAGACATTAATTTGTAAAGAACAAAAGAAAAATAGAAAATCATGGGTAAAAAATTAATTTCTTTTTATGTAAGTTTATACATAATGGACTTACCTATCTTCCTATATCTGTAAAAATGCGTACATTAATTGCAAGTAAGAATTCATTTTTTCTCAGTATAAATATCTCCATCAAAGCTCCTCTTATGATGTATCTCATACACTTATCATTTGAAGATGTCTATCAATAAGCAATTGTTAAATTTTCTCATTTTTTCTCCATTTTTAGCCTAGGTTAGGAGTTCTTTGGCATAAGCATATTCTTTCTTTGTTTTATAGACAATATCTAATATATTATTATATTTTAGTTTGACATGTTTCTTATGTAGGTATTGGTACGAACGACAACGACAATCGAACAACAAAATCCATGATGATGAAAACAAATTCCAATATTCATGATTCAAGCACGGATGCAATAAGAGGGATTTGTGTACCTAGTCCCGTATGTCGAGGAATCGTGGTCAATTTCTGTTATTGTTGTATAGGACCAAAGAGAGAAATTTTCACGACGAAGTATGAATTGTGCAAATTAATTTGTTCTTAAAGGAAATGTTCTGCTTAAATGTAATAACATCATCATCATCATCAGAAATAATATAATCTCCCTTGTTCTTTATTCGTAAGTTTAATAAATTTATCTTCAACAAAATATTTTCACCACTTTATAACCATCAAGGTGGTATAACGATGATCATTTCTACTAATTAGTGCATTGAAAAGAGTTTTCTCAGTTTTAAATCTCACGCGATTGAAACATGGGAAGGCCTAGTATTTACAAAATATATTGTTATAGTGTAGATCCCATAATAAATGTGGTATAAAAGATCATATGTTAGATAATTTTGATAAATTAAATTATAATGAACTACATGACAATTGTCTAAAGCCACTAATTTGGTACAACAAGTAAATTAATTCAACAAATACCATTTCCAATTTTCTTAAAGACACAACTACAATTTCCAATTTTTTTAAAGACACTTTTATGATGTCTAACGAAGAAGGTCAATATATAGTTTCTCATCAACCATTGTTACAAATCAATGATCATTATTATTGTTGGAATCTTTAGTGATAGTGTCACAACCCGTAATTTATTCCGTCACTATAAACCGTTCCCGATAAATAAAACCGTTCGTATTCAAATTTTTCACGTTAACCTTAGAGTTAAATTAAACTAATCGCGACTTTTAATTCGGTTTCATAAGTGTTGGGATGCGTTAAAAACATTAAAATATTTTCCATATTTATTTGGAAAATTATATATTTCATTTAAGTCGTGATTACGACAATTTATCGGGTACGACCAAAAGCACCGTCTAACGGCAGTATCGGGTAGAATTCCACCGGGCCATAAACTCAACCCCTATATAAGGGAGTAAGTGACATCATTTTGAAGCTTTTTCTCTGTCTCTAAACACTTTCTCTCACTACTCTCTCTCTCTAGAATTCGAAATTTATCCAAAAACCCCATTTCAAGCTTCAATTTGGTAAGTACTTCATCCTAGCTTGTTGGTTAACTTGTTTGGCATGCAAATTCATGTTTGAAACTTCCAAAAACACCCAAGAACAAGTGTTTACGGTCTAGAGACCCTCCCAAAAACCGTGAACACCCCTTGAGAGGGTTTTGAAGCCTCAAAACCCCTCCAAACCCATTCTAGTGCTTAGAAATGGCTTAGAAACTTGCATGCATGAGCTTAGGACCCCAAATTCGTGCCATTTGAGTATTGGACATGAGTTTACGGTCCAAGAACATGCTTGGGCCGTAAACCCACATTCATGGACCATAAACCCTTGTTAAACTGTCAAAATGCCCCTAAACACTTCCAAATGCTTCCATGAGAGCGTAGAACCATTTAACCCTTCATATAATGCACCAAAACTTATGTAAATGGATCAAACTTGAGTTTACGGTCCAAGAACATTCTTAGACCTTAAAATCATCTCCTTAGACCATAAACTCTTCAAATGGCTGTTAAAGTTCCTTTAACACCTTAAATGGCTTGGAATTGAACCTAGAACCTTTTATGCTTAGCCTTCAACCACAAAAACACATGATTCATGGACAAACATGAGTTTAAGGTAGTAAAATCATGTGTTTAAGGTAGTAAACTCCCCAAGAGCATCTTCATAAACCGTAAACTCCTTTTCCAAGGCCCTTTCAAGTCCCAATCACTTTCTAAGCCATAGAATCGACCCTAGAACTTTTCCTTGTGCATTGTAAGAACATTTAGCATCCAAGAACACACCACCCATGAGTTTACGGCCATAAACTCATGGGAATATAGTCATAGGACCGTAAACTCTCCTAAGGGCTTACTTTTGAAGAGTAAACTCTTTATCTATGCCCTACACACCCTTAGATGCTACCCGGACCACTCCTAACACCTAATTAGAGTGTTTTTGCGTCTTAGAGTGTAAAAGCTTATCTAATTAGTGATTTAAATTCTAATTAGATACATTTGTGTATCATCTCATATTACATAGGAACCTCGCACGTTTTCAAACCTCGATCCGACGTTTAGCATCCTAGTCGACACATTTCCTCGTCCGGTGAGTTCATACCCTACCCTTTTTCAATGGTTTTTCAATGTTTTTAGGGGGGAATACAAGCAAAAGTACAAGAATATCTTGTACTTAAATTCATTATTTCATTTAAATGGTTTCATAATCCGTACACTTTTAAGAATTGGAAACATATTAACAAACAGTTTTACTTATGGAATTGTTCTTCAAACCTAATTCAATTCGTATTATATAGTGTTATACTTTGTACTTCACAATTGAATATTCACACTTTACCTGATAGAAGTCATAGAACATTGTAGAAGTCATAGAACATTGTATTGTCCTTAATAAAACACCCTTTAGGATCAAGTGTGAAGGACAGGTATCATTAGAACTTAGTCAGTTATAGATACTACTCCACTAGACACAAGAGTAAGGAGTAATCTTAAAGATTAGAGACACGTCCTTTATAACACTTCCCTTGGCACGAGAGAGTGGAGGACTATCCATGTAACCAGAATCTCCAGAAGTGAGAATGTGACTTGAGTGTATAGATCTATACGGGACTGACTATCCCACACCTGGCTGCTAGCTACAGCCGAACCGCAAGGTTCAAGGGTGACAAAAGTCATAAAATGATACTGACCACGGCCCGTGTCATATCTAGTCTGAAGTATGGTTAAGGACTCGCAATCAAGATTACGAACACTTTGCACTTATTTGTTATTTTTATCTATGTGTTAGAACTAATGTACTTTTAAAGGTAATCAGACTTTCAGAAGACTCCACACACACACTTTAAGTATGGTAGATACTCGTACATTACTTTCAGATTCGGTAATAACTCACACACACTTAGGAAAATATAGGATTTTCCTGGGGTAACAGTAGTATGTAACCAGAAATGTGTAACAATTTAAATAACTAAACTTTTCAATTCACAAGAACAATCATGTTTTCAGTATACATCTTTTATATTACATTTAAGATTTGGTAACAATCTTTTAAGAAAATATGGGATTTTCTTGGTGTGAAACTTTTTCAGAAAACAGAAAGGAACTTGTACCTTTTCAGAAAACAAAACCGCTTATGAACTCACTAGCTATATGCTGATTTTTAAAATGCTTGTATTCTCAGGTTCTACTTAGACAGGTACCCCGCGTCCTTTTGCAGAAGACGGAGTGAATGGAAGTCACGTCTTTCTTTTGTTAAACTTATGTATCTATGAAACTTGTACTACTTTACTTTTCAACTGATATAATGAAATCTATGTGATGTAATGTTTTGTGTTTTACTTCGCTTACTATGTACATTGGTTATGATATTCACATGAAGTCACCTCCGCCCCGAGACGTTTCCGCCTTCGGTTTCGGGGTGTGACAGATAGCGTTGGAAAAATATCATATGATAAGATATATATATATATATATATATATATATATATATATATATATATATATATATCATAGATATGAGTTTGTTGGTCTATTAGAGGCTAATATAAACATAATAAAACAAATAATGACTTTTCCCAAGTAATTTGTACCATATTATAATACATGCATCCTCGTTGGCTTTATCAATTATAAGATCTTAAAAATAGGAAGATGTAAGAGAGGTCTATGATTTTAAAATCAATGGTGAAAAGTACTCGAAAACATAGGCATTTTCAATGAACAAGCCCATCAATTATCCATGAAAATACCCTTTTACTTCTAGAACTGTTGAAGAGAAAATACATTTGAAAAAATACGTGGGTTATAGTTTATGAAATATATTTTAGGTAGTTTACCAACAAAAGACATTGACGGTAATTAGGCTGGTAGATTACAAATGAATCCTCTTATAAAGTATTATTTACAAATTACATGAGTATTTGTTTCATTTTGTTGGCAATCCATTTGTAATTGTTAGGACTTAATGGCAACACACAAACACACACACACACACATTTATATATCCTCTAAATCTCTTCCAAAGGAACGACAAGGTTTTCATCTGATCGACACCTTTTTAGATTTGAGACATGGAACATTGGGTGTACGTTGCTGAGTTCGATAGGTAGTTGAAGCTTGTAAGCCACTGGACCAATCCGAGCAAGAATCCCGAACGGTCCAATGTACTGTGTGTTTAATTTTCCTCTTTTCCTAAATTTAATCATTCCCTTCCATGGAGATAACTTTAATAGCATGTGATCCCCGAATTGAAATTCTAGTGGCTTTCGCCACATGTCGGCATAGCTCTTTTGTCGGTCTCGCGATGCCTTACGTCGAGCTTTGATTTGGACTATCTTCTCGATTGTTTCACGAATGATTTCGGGTCCTGTAAGAGCACTGGCTGGCGATTGCCCTTTTGCTAATTGAGTGTCACCCACCTCGATCCATCATAGGGGCGATCTACATTTACGACCATAGAGATCCATGAAGGGAGCAACCTTGATGCTCATATGGTAATTGTTGTTAAAATAGAATTCGATCAGAGGCAAGTGGGTATCTTATGACTTGCCGAAATTGATCACACAAGCTCGTATCATATCTTCTAGAGACTGGATGGTGCGCTCACTCTGACCATCCATCTATGGTTGGTAGGCGATGCTCATATCTAGCTGAGTTCCCATTGAATTCTGAAGTGATTGCTAGAATCTTGAAGTAAATATGCTATCTCAATCCGAGATAAAAGATGTAAATTTGGGTCAGCTTTTCTATCTTGTAGGATTCTTTTATAGGCAGGAAATGAGCGGATTTTGTTAATCTATCGATGATTACCCAGATAGCATCCAATCCGTCTGTTGTGTTTGGCAATTGGTCATAAAGACCATAGTAATACTTTCCCATTTCCACTCGGGTATCGCTAGTTGTTGCAGTAGTCTCGAGGGATTTTGGTATTCTACTTTCACCTTGGCGCAAGTAAGGCACTTTCCCACGAAAGTGGCTATCTCTACCTTCATATTAGTCCACCAATATTGTCATTTGATATCCAAATACATTTTATCTGACCCCGGATGAATAGAATATCGCGTCCTATAGGCTTCATGCATGACTAACTCTCTAAATCCCCTAATTTTGAGAACTCATATTCTATTCATGAAGTAGTAGGTTCCGTTGTCTTTGACTTCGAGCTCTTTCTCCATTCCTCGTAGCTATTCACAAGCAATATTCCATGGCTTCAATGCGTCCAATTGGGATTCCTTGATCTGTGAGGCTACATGAGACTGGATGGTGATTGACAGGGTCTTCACACGACGACTTGAATACTCCTTTTGGCTTAGGGCATCGGCTACTACGTTATCCTTGCCTGGGTGGTATTTGATTTCACACTCATAATCATTTAATAGTTCAACCCATCTCTGCTGCCTCATGTTTAGTTCCTTTTGATTTAGAATGTGTTGGAGGCTCTTTTGGTCTGTAAAGATGGTGCACTTGGTACCATAGAGGTATTGCCTCCAAATTTTTAGGGTGAAGACCACCGCCCCCAGTTCAAGATCATGCATGGTATAATTTACTTCATGAGTTTTTAGTTCTCTGGATGTGTAAGCAATTACATTCCCACGTTACATAAGGACACAACCTAAACGTTGATTTGAAGCATCACAATAAACTATGAAGTCTTCGGTTCCCTCCGATAAGGATAACACTAGAGCACTACAAAGGGCTTGCTTGAAGGATTGGAAGGCAATTTCTCGCTTCTCAGTCCAGTTGAAATGTACGCCTTTCTGAGTGAATGTGGTGAGGGGTTTGGCTATCTTGGAGAAGTTCTGAATGAATCTTCGGTAGTAGCCTGCGAGACCAAAGAATTGGCGAATTTCCATTGGCGTTTCCGAAGTTTCCCAACTTTCGATTGCTTTGATCTTGGAGGGCTCCACGTGTATTCCTTCTTGACTGACTACATGGCCCATAAATTTTACACTACGGAGCCAGAATACACACTTGGAGAGTTTCGCATACAACTTTTCAGCCTGCAGGGTTTCTAAAATCTGTCGGAGGTGTTGGCTATGATCTTCTTCACTTAGAGAGTACACGAGAATATCATCGATGAAAACGATTACGAATTTATCAAGGAATGGTAGGCAGACTCAATTCATGAGGTCCATAAAGGAAGCGGGGGCATTCGTTAGACCGAAGGGCATTACGGTGAATTCGTAATGACCGTAACGAGTTCCGAAAGCAGTCTTAGGAATGTCCTCTTCTCGGACTTTGAGTTGATGATAACCGGATCTCAGATCTATCTTAGAAAAGTACCTAGCTCCATGGAGCTGGTCAAATAGATCATTGATTCGTGGAAGTGGATACTGGTTTTTGATGGTGAGCTTATTTAATTCCTTATAGTCGATGCACATCCTGAAGGATCTATCTTTCTATTTAATGAAAAGAACCGGAGCTCCCCACGGCGAGAAGCTAGGTCTGATAAATCCTTTATTCAGGAGTTCGCTCAGTTGGCTTGATAACTATTGCATTTCTACAAGAGCCAACCTATAGGGTGATTTGGCGATTAAAGTGGCTCCAAGCACTAGTTCGATTCGAAATTCGATTTTTCGTTCTGGGGTATTCCCGGAAGATCTTCTGGAAACACATCTGGGAAATCACATGCCACTGGCATGTTGTGAATGCTCGCTTCCTCTTTCGTTTTATCCACAACAAGAGCAAGGAATGCGTAGTTCTTCTTTTGTAGACACTTTTTCTCCTTGGTACTCGAGATAAGGCGAAGGTTTTTGATGGGTTTATCTCCGTAGATTATTAGGGTTTCGTGGTTTGGAAGATGAAGGTGAACCGCCTTCTCATGACACATCATATCGGCATGATGGTGGCTTAACCAATCCATGCCGATGATCACATCAAAACTACTACTATTTATAGGCATTAAGTGTATTTGAAAGGTGTGATTGTTTAGAGTTAGCGTACACCCCACATAGATATCCTTAGTTGATTCAGTCTTCCCACTAGCCATTTCCACCGTGAAGGCTTCATTAAGCTTTTGTGGTTGTTGTTTTAGTAAGTATTTGAACTTATTACTCATAAAACTTTGGTCCGCTCCGCTATCAAATAAGATGCATTCATCTGAGTCGTTAAGTACGAATGTACCGATGACAACGGTTGGATCCTACACTGCTTCACCCAGACCCATTGTCAGTAATCTCCCGGTTGTTCCTGTCCCCTGATTGTTCACTGTGACACTAGTCAAATTTTGGTCAAAAATAAATCGATCAATAATTGTAATTGGGATGAACCAAGTGGTAGAGATTGTAACAAGGTTTCCAAAAATATAAAGAACACTGAAATCCGAGTTATAACGAAGAAGTTATGACCAATCGAAGACCCGCGATAAAACCGGCAAAACACTACTCAGTGTAAAAAGCGAATTTTCGATAAAAGGATTTTTAGCCTTAACAATCTAAATAAAATTTGTAGAATATGTTAAACCGAGAACGTTCATAAAAAAAACGTCAAAATCTGACTTCGTATGAGGAAGTTATGATTTTTCGAAGTTTCGGTTTAGTAGTAGACAGCTAAAAATTCGAAATATAAATCGATCGATATTTAGCCGATACAACTTAAACGAGAATCTAATGTCTCGTGAAAAGTAGCACAATGGTAAAAGGACAGACGAAAACAGACGTCGGATGAAGAAGTTATGGATTTTTAACGGATTTTCCTGTCTCGGTCTGTTAAAAATAATAATATTAAAAATAAAGTCAAAATTAGCCGATGAAGTCTAAACAAAAGTCATAGAGTATAATTTTACCTACGCGTGCATATAAAGAACGACAAAAACGGAGTTCGTATGCAAATGTTATGTTTGGCTCAAAAACCGAGAAAAATCGCATAGTCACCCTTCTGCCACGTCACCCTCGCATGCGAGGCTGCCACGTGTCACCTTCTTATAGGACCGAAAATCGACGTGTCACCATCGGATTGGACCATAGCTGCAGTCCAGTAAGAAGCCTACACCATCGCATGAGACACACTGTGGACCCTCGTGGCCTTCTCCTATTGGACCGAAGTTCGGACCACTCGGAAGCCTCCACGTCCGAAGCCTCACCCCGTGTTCACTTCGCATGTCCGACACGTGTGCTGCTGACTCCTCGCCCTCGCCACCTGTCTTCTTCGGACCGCACCCTCGCACCCCTATATAAAGGGTGCGAGACTTCTCGGATTTGAGAGGTTTTTCACCCCAATTTTCACCATTTTTTACCTTTTCACCCCCTCGACTTTCTCACGACCCCCGAAGGCCACGATATCACGTCTAAAGCCCGAAGCAAGCCCCGAAGCCCTGAAATTCTCAAGAATTCATCCTCTCTCCTATCGAAACTCTGCCCGATTTAAGTCGGTTTTTCATCAAACAAACTATTTTCTGGGAAACGAAATGGTGCCCGAATTACCACCTATCAAGGTGAGTTCATACCCCTATAATTTACCTTTTTAATGGTTTCTAAATGATTTTTAGGGGGGAATACAAGTTAAGCACAATATTAAATTGTGTTAATAACTGTATGTGATAATAATCATGCAAATAATTTCCGTATGCTTTCAAGAATTACCAAATACATCCAAAATGACTTAAAGCCATGTTAAATCATTAAAGTCATGTAAACTCCGTTAAATTCTTTGAGAAATGTTTTATAAACTATTTCAAATTATAAATACCAAAAATCATGTTTATATATGTATAAATATATAAATAAGATTTGAAGGACTTAGAACTAATGAATTATCTTATTTCCTTTTCCTTGTTTGGATGTGGAGTTAAGGTTTTGTTATTTGTCCGAAGGTCGTTTCCTTCTTAATTATATATATACATACATATATATATATATATATATATATATATATATATATATATATATATATATATTATACATATATTTGTATAAAAAGGTCACTCATTTTTGTATCATTACCTATGTATCAGGCTCAGCAAAGGTGTTCATCCATGAGAAATCATGTTAACCAGATAGAGCATATAAATTATAATAGGTATAATTTATGATTCAAAACTAAACATACGAGTATGATTCACATTCCAAGGAAAGTACCAAAACTTATTTAACTATACTAGGATATGTATAATGCCTTTATTATACGAATTACATATTAAAGAAGTAAAGATACATCATATCGGGTTTGCATTAACAAATGTACGATATAGAGTACCAGGGTTAGCAATCACGGGGTAATAATACATCATACCGCGTTTGCATTAACAAAGGTACGATACAGAGTACCAGGGTTAGCAATCACGGGGTAATAATACATCATACTGATGGGTTTTGAGCATTCTAACACTTCCTAAGTGTACATGCAACCCTAATAAACTTGGATCTATGTTTGTCTAATTATCAAGCAAAGTTGAATTCCAAGGTTATATTCCTATCTAGCATACATGGGGAACAATTTCTAACTTGAATGAAAGATAGAATAACTTACCTTGTTGTTGCTTATGTTCCTTGAAACCTTGTGAGCCTAGCACCCCAAGTGTGATGCCTCAAATGCTTCGCACAACACCAAATGCTCTTGGAAAGACTTTTGAGAGAATACACACTTCTTGAAATCGGCCTAGCCCTCTAGTTTCTTATGTGTAGCCGATTTTGCTGGAGAATGGGATCCTTATATGGTGTTGACACATCTAGGGTTACACCATGTAAACCCTAATGTGTCATGACTCTTCATTTCCATGACCCATGGGTTTGTAACTCCCATGGAGCATCCATGGAGCATCCTATGGGTAGAACCCAACTTGATAATCCATGGAGCCTCTTAGCCCACTACAAGATATGAATGATTCACATAATAAACCCATATATTTAATTAGTTATCTTTTGATCACTTAATTAACTCCAAATTAATTCTTTGATCAAACTAATCAAATAATATTATTAATATATTAGAACTTATAATATATTAATATTCTCCAAGTGTTATTCCTCTCATTTAGTATATCCAAATGCATGTTGTCATGCAACCCAAATGGACCATGCCGGGTCGGGTCAAGTACTGACCCGAAATAGTTATGGACATAGACATCTTATCCAACAGTCTCCCACTTGGATAAGTCTAATAACTATAACTCTAGTACTTCAGGAACCGACCGACAATCGTAGCTCTTTCAAGGTCTCTCGGAACTGAGAAGATGTTGATATGCCATTTAAGATAAGTGATCATATAATCCTCTGTTCTGGATATCAGCCGGACAAATACATGGAACAATGTCTTACTTATTGTCCAACAGTTTGTTTCTCGATTTCTAATTTGTTTGACAAAGAACTTTAATTGAACACATCAACTTAGTTCTGACCGGGCCCAGTACATAGGTCAAAACAAAATCATCGAGGGGCCCAGATATCATCTTCTAATCCAAGATGGAGCAGATAAACTTCGACTCATATGTTTGTTCTACCACTCATTGAATTATACAAAAATGCATGTTTTATAACATCGAGTTACCAATGTGTTTTCGTACAATCAATGCATAACCAACTTGTAAGTAACAAATCATATCTCTAGGTTGGAAGACTTATATGATATTACCGTCTCACGATCACTCAAGATAGAATTCCATGAAGTGATTCCAGTGAGCGTGGGTTGTGTCCAATGCTCAGAGCTTATGAGCACTCATGATTGTTGTAGCCTTGTCCAACACCTTAGACCTCTGCAACCAATCATGACAGTCTTGATTCATACCTACTTCCGACATATGACCGGCTGTGGAGGTTTGAATAATATGTTATACCAAACAAAATTATTCTGGAAGTCAAAACATGCAAAAGAAATATAGTAAACGATCGACAAGAGATAGAAACACTTTACTCATAAATAACACACCTTTTATTCATCATCTAATGTCAATTACACTTTACAAATTTCGAGGTTATCTAACTACTAAATCTAATATCATCCTTCAGCCCTATGCTCCGAGCATGCTGGAGATGCTTAACCCGAGTCAGTCCCTTCGTGAGGGGATCTGCTGGGTTCTCATCCGGTGATACCCTCTTTTCCACAAGGAGTCCTTCTTCTATTCGATGTGTGATAAAATGGTATTTTCTGTCGATGTGTCTGGATCTTCCATGATCCCTTGGTTCCTTGGCTAAGGCAACAGCACTTTCACTATCACAGAAAATTTCCATTTGCTCTTTTATAGCTGGTACAACTCCAAGGTCTCCAATGAAGTTCTTCAGCCATATCGCCTCCTTTGCCGCCTCGCTAGCTGTAATATACTCTGATTCACAAGTTGAATCAGCCACTGTCTCTTGCTTGGAACTCTTCCAAGAAATTGCTCCTCCATTTAGGGTAAAGATCCAGCCCGACTGAGAGCAGAAATGATCCCTATCAGTCTGAAAGCTAGCATCACTATACCCTACAACTCTCAAGTCATCACTCCCACCGAGGGTAAAGACCCAGTCCTTAGTCCTCCGTAGGTACTTGAGGGTATTCTTTACCGCAGTCTAGTGTGCCTTGCCAGGGTTTGCCTGATACCTGCTAACCATGCTCAGGGCAAAGGCTACATCAGGTCGAGTACACGTCATAGCATACATGATCGATCCTACAGCCGAAGCATAAGGTGTTCGACTCATTTCTGCTATCTCAGTCTCAGTGCTAGGGCTTTGTGTCTTACTCAATCTGGCGTTACTCTGGATGGGTAACTCTCCTTTCTTGGAGTCCTGCATGCTGAATCTCTTCAGCACCTTATCCAAGTAGGTACTCTGACTAAGTCCAATTAGTCTTTAACTCCGATCTCTCAAGATCCTTATCCCTAGAATATAGGCAGCTTCTCCTAGGTCCTTCATAGAGAAACACTTCCCAAGCCAGGACTTAACTTCCTGTAGAGTTGGGATGTCATTTCCTATGAGTAGTATGTCATCCACATACAACACCAAAAAGCTAACTATACTCCCACTAGCCTTGACATACACGCAAGACTCATCTTCGCTCCTAGAAAAGCCAAATTCCTTGACCTTTTCATCAAAGCAAAGATTCCATCTGCGAGGTGCTTGCTTCAATCCATAAATGGATTTCTCAAGCTTACACACTCTATTAGGGTACTCGTTGCTGACAAAACCCTCTGGCTGACTCATGTAAACATCTTCAGCCAACTTTCCATTAAGGAAAGCGGTTTTGACATCCATTTTCCATATTTCATAGTCATGAAATGCAGCTATGGCCAACAGAACCCGAATAGATTTAATCTTGGCTACTGGAGAAAACGTCTCATCGTAGTCCACTCCAGGAATTTGAGAGAAGCCCTTTGCAACCAGTCGAGCCTTATAAGTGTGTACTTTACCATCCATGTCGGTCTTCTTCTTGAAGACCCATTTGCACCATACTGTCTTACGACCTGGTACATTCTCAACCAAGTTCCAAACTTGATTGTCATACATGGACTGTATTTCGCTGTCCATTGCCTCTTTCCACTTGGCTGACTCACGGCCTGCCATGGCTTCCGCGTAACTGTTAGGTTCATCCAGACCTATCAGTGTCTCATCACTGATAAGTGTCTCCTTCTGCAGTAATATGGAATCCATAGTAATGCTCAAGAGCATTCCTAACCCATGTGGAACGCCTCAGAGGTACAGACTTGTCAATTGGCTCAACAGGAGTTTCCTCATCAAGTTGAGTGCTAGGGTTTGAAGTTCCTTCACCGATTGACTCTTGAATTTCTTCAAGCTCAACTTGCCTCCCACTGTTTCCTTGGCTTATGAACTCTCTCTCTCTCTCTAAAGAAAGCCCTCCTAGCTACAAATACCACATTTTCACTAGGTCTGTAGAAGAGGTAACCAAAGGATTGTTGTGGGTAGCCGATGAAAATTCACCTCTCGCTTCGGGGTTCAAGCTTATCATGAGTCTCGCGTCTCACGAAAGCCTCGCAACCCCAAATCTTGATGTGGTCTAGTTTGGGTACTTTACCAGTCCACATCTCATGAGGAGTTTTGGCAACTTTCTTTGTAGGGACTAGATTAAGGATATGGGCGGCAGTCTCTAAGGCATACCCCCAGAATGAGATTGGTAGCGAAGCTCGACTCATCATGGAACAAACAATATCCAACAAGGTTTGATTACGCCTCTCAGCCACACCATTCAATTGTGGTGTCCTGGGAGGTGTCAATTGTGAGACTATCTCACATTCCCTTAGATAGTCAAGGAACTCTGAACTAAGATACTCACCACCACGATCGGATCGAAGCATCTTAATGTTCCTGCCCAATTGATTCTTGACTTTATGTTTAATTTCCTTAAACCTTTCGAAAGTCTCTTACTTATGCTAGATCAAGTAGACATATGCATATCTATTGTAATCATCAGTAAAAGTCAAATAATAACGATTAGCATCCCTTGTGGCATGTTTGAATGGTCCACACACATCCGTGTAAGCATGATTCGCAACAAACCTTCACCCCTCTCACACGAGCCTGTGAAGGGTGACTTTGTTATTTTTCCAAGTAAGCATGATTCGCAACTATCATCTGACTTTAGGTCAAATGACTCCAAGACTCCATCCTTTTGGAGTTGGCCTATGCGTTTCTTGCTTATATGTCCAAGACGATAATGCCATAATGATGCTTTATCCAAGTTATTATTAATAGAATCAATACACAATACATTATTTCCTAAGTTATCAACCACAAATACTGTTTCATACACGCCATCTCAAGGTAATGCTTTAAAATAAAGAACATTATTAAAGAAAGCATTAATAGAACGAACTTCATTATCAAAAGAAAAGGGGAAACCTTGTTTATACAATGCATGAAAGGAAATAATATTTCTTGCCATTTCTGGCGAATAACAACACTTATTCAAATCTAAACTAAGCCCACTACTTAGCGATAAAGTATAAACTCCAATCTTGGTGACAGGTAAAGTTTTCCTATTCCCCATGATTAAGTTTATTCTTCCTAGCTCCACATTCTCAATTCTTCTTAGTCCCTGCAAGTCACAACAAATATGAATACCACAACCGGTATCAAGGACCCAAGATGTAGAATGGGGTGAGTTATTAGAAATGATAGTGTAAATACCTGCATGGTTGGGTTTAACTTTCCCATCCTTCACATCTTTCTGGTATTTTGGGCAGTTCCGCTTCCAATGTGTTTTTTCATGGCAATAGAAGCATTCAGCCTCTTTTGGATCCGAAGAAGGAGTGACGAAACCTTTCTTGGTTCCACTTGAAGAAGAGCCATCAAGGGTCCGAGCCTTGGTACCCTTAGAAGAGCTCTTTCTCTTCTTCCCTCTACTTTTCCCAATTGCGAAAACCGGAGTAGAGTTTGGAGTAGGAGTGTTAACAACCGACTTCCCCTTAAGACCTGTTTCTGCGGTCTTGAGAAGTCCCTAAAGTTTGCTGAGTGTGACCTCTTCCTTATTCATGTGATATGTCATGCGGAATTGATCATAGCACGATGGTAAGGAGTGCAAAATGATATCTATTGCAAGCTCCTCAGGGAAGTTCACATTAAGCTTCAGCAATCGATCCACATAACTTTGCATTTTTTGCATGTGGATCGTGACAGATTCCCTGTCCTTCATCATGGTTGTTATCATGGAGCAGATGATTTCATACCTCTCTTGTCATGCACTTTGATGGTATCTTTCCATCAGATCTTGGTGCATTTCATAAGGGTAGAAATCCTCATAAGACTTTTGGAGTTCCGCTGTCATCGTGGCCATCATGATGCATGCCACTTTCGTAGCATCCCTTTCATGTGCCTGAAAGTCAGCGATCTCCTGAGGAGTTGCAGTGGTCTCATAAATCACCTTAAGCTCCTTTTTAAGGACATATTCTTTCTCCTCGTAGCGGGTAATCATCCTGATGTTTCTGATCCACTCATTGAACTTGGATCCATCAAAAGTGACTTTCCCACACAATATTAGTTTAGATATTAAGAGAGTCCTTAATAAAACACCCAAATGTAATATTAAGGCTAGGATCCAATCACAATATATTATAACTTAGAAGAGGTATGCCGTAATCCAAGCTATAACATATTTGAAAGGTACGTGAATGACGATTCACCAATTTCTACCACGAAAACCGAAATATTAAATATTAGGTTTTTGATTGGTTCTTAGAAATTCCTAGATTCTTTGAGATTCAATGAACTTTTCAAAGGCATGTTTCAAGCTCGAGTGTGCCCTCCAAGTTTTGTGACTGGGATACCGAGGATCACAAAAAGAGGTGTGAAGTAACAATGCAAATCACTTGGTACCCTAAAACTTTATCAATCAATCGATGTGCCGGTAAACCACACACGCTCCACCGATACTATAATAAACCTTAAGTCACCCTTTACCTACCTTGTTAAGTCCAAGTTAGTGTGCTTGTTAACCACACACGCTCCACCAACGACTTAAACAAAGTGTAAAGTGTAATTTCATGGATTAGCACCTTATTCACATTTTTCCTAAAGTAACTAAGATTGAGAATTTAATAAAACATTTAGTTACTTTTATAATATTCATCATACTTTTAATGAGAATTTATAAGTCCTTGTCTTACCCGTTCGGCTAACGACCCTCCACCGGTCAAGCAAGCGGTGGGTGAGAGTGGACACCCATTAAGTTGCCATTTTCTAGGCAACAACCTTATACCCACCTTATAGACCGGTTTCGTGAATGAGGCGTACTAGCTGTAAGACGACTTTGTTCTTATACATATATATATATATATATATATATATATATATATATATATATATATATATATATATATATATATATATATATATATATAATTATTAAATCATAATAATATAAGTATAAGGGTTGAATTTTAACTTTTAAAATTCTATGGGTTGGAACTAAAGTTTTTTAACATGACTTTACTTGTTCCAAAACTTGAGGGCAAGTTTTGTAAGCTTTCAAAACTTTTCATTTCTTGTAACTTATGAGTTTATTAGAGTAATAAAAATGAAGACTCTTCATTTTTCTAACTCTTGTGTTCTTTTAATGGTTTTAACTCAAGTGACTTTTGGTTTTCCATAACTTGAGGACAAGTTATGGACTCCATTAAAACACATTATGATCAAGAATTAAACTACCACATAGGTTACAAATAATTCCTATGATCATCTAAACATCATCAGATCAAGAACATGAATATGAACACTTTCAGGAATCAAAATTCCACTTAAAACTTTGTAATTTTGATAACTAGTTGTTGTAAATGGATTAGCAAAGGCATTACACCATCTAAAACAAGTTTTCAAGTACCAAAACAGTTTAGGGTAATGTTTCTAGTCCATTTCCAGCAACTAAAGTCGAAAATCTGCACTCTGTGGCTCCTACTCACCGAGTGCATGAACCTACTCGGCTAGTAGGTTGAGGATACAAGTGAACTCGGCGAGTCTCCCCATGGACTCGGCGAGTTCATCAGGCAGACAACATGCTTTTCGACTTTTTTCAACATTTAAGCACAAATAACAAACAAACAAGCCTAGCCTCTGATACCACTGGTGGGTTTTAAGCATTCTAACACTTCCTATGTGTACATGCAACCCTAATAACCTTGGATCTATGTTTGTCTAATTATCATGCAAAGTTGAATTCCAAGGTTATATTCCTATCTAGCATACATGGGGAACAATTTCTTACTTGAATGAAAGATAGAATAACTTACCTAGTTGTTGCTTATGCTCCTTGAAACCTTGTGAGCGTAGAACCCCAAGTGTGATGCCTCAAATGCTTCACACAACACCAAATGCTCTTGGAAAGACTTTTGAGAGAATACACACTTCTTGAAATTGGCCTATCCCTCTAGTTTCTTATGTGTAGCCGATTTTGCTGGAGAATGGGATCCTTATATAGTGTTGACACATCTAGGGTTACACCATGTAAACCCTAATGTGTCATGACTCTTCATTTCCATGACCCATGGGTTTGTAACTCCCATGGAGCATCCACGGAGCATCCTATGGGTAGAACCCAACTTGATAATCCATGGAGCCTCTTAGCCCACGATACAAGATATGAATGATTTACATAATCAACCCATATATTTAATTAGTTATCTTTTGATCACTTAATTAATTCCAAATTAATTCTTTGATCAAACTAATCAAATAATATTATTAATATAGTAGAACTTATAATATATTAATAATCTCCAAGTGTTATTCATCTCATTTAGTCTATCTAATTGCATGGTTCCATGCAACCCAAATGGACCATGCCGGGGCGGGTTAAGTACTAACCCGAAATAGTTATGGACTTAGACACCTTATCCAACACATACCGGGTTTGCATTAACAAAGGTATAATACAGAGTACCAGAGTCAGCAATCACGGGGTAACAATACATCGCAAATCTCGTTGAAACAATAAATTTGTGAGACCCTTCACGATGTACTTATTTAAGTATGACTTTAAGTCCTGACCTATTAACCAGAATCTCTTGTAGGGAGAGCGTGAATTTGTGTATAGATCTATATGAGACTGACAATCCCGCACCTCTACTGTTCGCTATAGTTTGGCTGGCAGGCCTAGGCTGTCAAATATCATTCCATTCCGACGCCTGAAGAACGTCACCGCAGGCATATCAGTCATATTAGTATGGTTAATAGAAATCACATGGATATAAGAACGAGTGAATTACTATGTAATATACTTCTCTTAAAATAGTAAGAAAAGATAATTACATCCCGACTAAATATACCTTCTGTAGTTTTTACTCGCTACGTATCATGAAATCAAGTATGGTAAATATACTTGTACTTCTGTTTTTTAACATTTAAAACCACAAGGCAGTATTATGGATAATATAATATTTTCCAGGATTAATTCTATGGTTTTTACCATAGAGCACATATAACTAAGAATACTTTTACAAATGAAACGGTTTACGGAAATAAACCACTCTTTCAAAAGAAACGGGTTACGAGATTTAACCACATATACAAAGGAAACGGTTTATGGGACTAAACCACTTTTACAAATGGAACGGTTATGGAATTAAACCACTCATCAAATGGAACTTAGTCATTCAATATCTGTAAACTAGTATAACATAAAAGATCTTTAGTGGTTATTTTTATAAGTCCTTAGTTATTACATCAGAGTTATATATAAGTAATATCCGATTGACAGTGAAATGTGTGACTTCCGCCTTACTTCCTGTTCCTTGTTTGGTTATGGGCTTAGGGCAGATACACCCATTTGACTGTCAGTTTGATATTAGGTTATACATAATTAGTATAAACTAAGTATTTACAGAGGGAAACTATTGAGGTTATCAGTTTATCACCTCAGGAAATATAGGATTTTCTAGAGGAACAAGTGAACTTTTCCAAGGAACCTAGAGTATACTTAACAGAACTAAAATACTTATGAACTCACCAGCTTAAATGCTGATCTACTCTTTTCAAATAACTTGTATTCTCAGGAATCCAGTAGACAGGTACACTCCCGAAGCTCTTGAGAAGACTACCTAGTACCATACCGCGACTCTTGTCTTCTACTGTACCTACTTTGGTGTTTGAATATGTAATGTTTAACCAATTATGTAAAACTTATACTTATTAATGCAATGGTTGTTTGTACTTGGATTACTATATTGCATGTGTTGTGATACTTACATGAAGTCCTCCGCCCCCGAACGTTTCCGCCATTCTGGTTTGGGGGTGTGACAGATTGCTATTAGAGCATTGTTTATAGTGAACTCAGTATATCAGTCATAAAAGATATACAACTATAAACCCATTGGGATAAAAACACTCTGACCAAGAGTTATACTTTAAAAATATAACAATATTTTATAAAAGTATAAGTACATGCAGAATATACATACTAGAATGAGTATCACAAGAGGAACAAAACAAAAGTATTTGGATGTTGAACATTATAGTTAAACCTAGATAGTTATGTAATCATATCTGGGATCAATATAGCCTGATCAACTATATTCATTTTAGATATGACCAACATGTGTTTGGGAGTAATTGTATTGTTGCAACAAGTCTAAAACCTACCTAGGTACCAAAACACAACGGTTAAAATACTATAGGAGTATTTTAGGATGCTATAACAAGAAAACTGAAAACTTATCAACTTCTAATATTTGGAAGTCCAAGAATCAAATACCATGGAAGTATTTTAAATAAACTTTTGGGAAATGTTTTCTGATAAATCTATAAGTACTAAGTGGATACGTTAAGGTTATATATAGCCGAGATTTTATAGACTTAGAATAGGTGATTTTCACTCTACTTCATTTTCCTTGTTTGGATGTGGTTTTAGAGTAGGATTACTTATTCGAAGGTCTATTTGATCTGGATTATATATAATCGGTACACACCATGTGATTATAGGAGGACCAGGAAGGATCACATTTGTAAAAATTTAAATTTTCTCATGGATTATTTAAACATACCCATTCTCGTATAAACCCCTTAGATAAATATTCTGGAAATCAATAGAAGAGTCAAGGAGGATCCAACAGAATTTCATTAGGAGAATTTTGAGAGAGAAACATATGAGAAGTAAAGAAACTATAGAAATCATTTAGTGCCCTTACCCTATTAAGGACACCAATGAGAGATTCGCATGAACTTCTGAGATTCAAAATCTTCATTACAAAGCAATGGGGACCAGGGTCAAAATCGGAAGTAAGACAGCCCGGGAATTCAATATACCTACAGAGGAGAAAAACATCGTATAGATACCAGGAGAGAATAAATCATTACCACCCAGAATAAAATGGAGAACAAAGGAAAACCACACATGGTTCATGTGAAGTGTCCGAACACCTTTTCATCTAAGTAATAACTAGTAAATCGGTTCAACCTAGTGAGTTCATTACTCACATTAAGTTTGGAGCTTATCCTCTTTTCCTGTCAAGGCTAATAACAATAAATCAGATCACGGAATCTTAATTGATAGTGATTGCTTCCCAGATTCATAAGTCTGTTTCATGTAGACACTGTTATGAATTGTTTTTGTATATTTTCGAAAATTGGGAAACGATATCCACCAAGCGAAGGTAACTTAGTTCGGACGATACTCGATTCCTAACCATTCTAGAAACTTAATTATGTTCCTTATCAGGACTGCATCATAGGGATGCAGGTCGAATCATTGAGAACAATATAACAAAACAAAAGATTAATACATAGTTACAAGTGGTTAGAGTACATCTAGAGACACGATAATCGCTCACGAGCTCATTTTCTTATCGTGTAACAGAATCATGCCTCCAAAGAGGTGTAACCAACCCACCAGCGAAACACCAATCCTTCATATAGATGCTGCTACGTTTCAAGCTGCGGTCACAGCAGCTGTAACAGCTGTCATGGCACACCTTAATGCTAACAATGCAAATGTTAGTAGTAATGCTATCGGTAACCCCAATAGTAATGATGTCCAAGTACAGCCACAAGCACCTACTTGTAAGGACACCTCGAACCTTAAGCCTAATATCTTTAAACAAAAGTTTGAGAACTTGAAAGGGAGTTGTTCAAGTCAAGAACCTAACAGAGTGAAACGAACTGGGGCAGTCAATACCCCCATCAGACCTGTTATTCTAGCACCAACCAAGCCGTACTTAGGAAACTTCCCACACTGCAACAAGTGCAACTATCATCATGATGGAGTTTGCCGAGACCTATATTGCAATAGATGCAACATAATGGGGCATACCGCCAGCATCTGTAGAACTCCGGTCGAGTTCATCACTTCAACTACCGATGTTGGAACCATTCCCATATGTCACCTTTGTGGTGAAACAGGACATTACAAGAGGGACTGTCCAACAGAGAAGAACGACGGGGGAGCAGGAGGATTTTGATCCCAATACATGGGAAAGCATGAAAGAACCATGCTATATTTTGGTACGCTTCCAAACCCTGATAACTATTTATAATTATGATTACTCTTTCGTTCAAACTAAATCATAACACTTATATAAAACTTTGAAACCCTAACAGGTAAGCTATGATGACTTAGTGTATACATAAGGGTCATTTATAATTAAGATTTGAAGTGTCAGAGTGAGTAATCCCGCCTCATTTCTTGTTCCTTGTTTGGTTGTGGATTTAGGGCAGGGTTGCTCAGTCTAAGGTCTTACCAATCTTAATTATACATGACTTGTATGCACCAAGTAAGGATCATTTCATGAATATTCATAATTTCAAATTATTAGAACCCTCGTATTGGTAGTACTTGCCAACTTCGAATCAAAAAGGGGTTCGTAGTGATAATAACAGAATAAACCAGAAGCGCGGAAAACTTAGGTACTTAAGATATCATTCTAGTAATCATTCATCCCAGAACGACTTAATATCTATTTCATCAAGAAAATTCAGACATCCTCATTCGAAATGGTTTGGCCTGGCCCTTACCATGTGAAAATTCTTATGCTGTATAAGAGAACTTTTCCTTAATCAGTCGTAAGACGAAATTCTTTCAATCCGTTACACAAAACCCTTAGGTTGCCTCTCGTTTCAAAACTTCTTAAGTACCCATAAGAAGAGTACCACGCCATTCTAGCCAACTTAGTAGACAGGAAACTTCAAACGAAAAGCACAGAAGTAGTCTTAGAAGTAAGTAACTACTGAAATACCTCAATAGATCTCATAGGAAAATCATTGTACCGCCGGTCAAGTTCAAGAATAGAGACTAAGAACTCATTAACTTAATCTATCGTTGCTAAGTGTATACACGAGGGTGGTATATAAGTTAGACTTAACAAGATTAAGGATGTGTGCTTCCACCCTATCTCCTATTCCTTGTTTGGTTGTGGACCTGGGGCAGAGTCACCCATCTGAACGTTTTGTGAAATCTAAATTATATACGACTTGCATACACGAGGTGATGATGGATGAGCCAATTATGAGTCTGATCATGAACTTCGGAGCAAAAGCCAGCATCATGTATTCTACCAGGTAGAATTCAACATGAGACCATGACAGTGGGTCGAGCTACTAAATGACTACGAATTTGAAATTCGTTATCATCTCGACAAAGCCAATATAGTAACTAACACCCTAAGTCAAAAAGAGTACCTAGTTCATAGTTCCAATCATTGGCTATGATAACCCATTCAAATCTCTCCACAAAAAGTAAGGAGGCTCAACAGGATGTTGTGAGACCTGAACATGTGGCTAGTAGAGAAGATAACTGGAACGTGTGAGTGCACGGTATGCGAATATATGTTATCTCCACTGAGATAATAGAATCATCTCCTAGTTCAGGCCGTCACTCAAAAATCTGTAGGAACTTGAGTAGTCATGATTCGATGGGATCGACTATGGTAAAGAATGGGATACCCATTTACCAATTAGTCGAGACCATTATCACACTAGCATTCAAGTTGCTCCATTCAAAACCTTATGTGGTCACTAGTATAGATCATATATGCACTGGACTAAATTAGGTAATACGCAACTAGCTAGAGATCCAATTTCAACACATCACCCTCGCTGATCTGGAATTCATCCGAGAAACTACCAAAAAAAAAAACAAAATATGAATCGGGAAGCGCCATAAAGCTTCCAGAGTTAACCAGAGAAGCTACGACTTCGATAAATGAACACCCTTGGAATTCCAGGATTGATGACCTTCTCATATGAAGGTCTCACTCAGGAAAGACAAGATACGCTTTATAAAGCGTGAAATACAAAACTCAAAGTACATAAGACCGTTTGAGGTTATTACCAGAATCGGTCTTGTACCTTTAAACTTAGACTACCATAAAAACTTAATAACATTCATCCCATCTTTCGCATATCTAATCTTAAGAGGTGTCTATCCGATAAAACACATGTTATTTCACTTGATCAAATCAAGATATATAAAAGTCTACAGTCTGTAGAAGAACCAATAAAAACCATGGATAGGGAAATCTAAAGAACCACGCAAAGTCTTATCCCGTTAGTGAAGGTTCACTGGATTACAAACCAGGGACCTGAATTCACTTGGGAAAGAGAAGATTAGACCTAGTCCATGAGTATCACTTTAGACTTAATTTCGGGACGAAATTCCCTCTAACGGGGACATAATGTGACACCAGTCAAATTTTGGTCAAAAATAAATTGAACAATAATCGTAATTGGGATGAACCAAGTGGTAGAGATTGTAACAAGGTTTCCAAAAATATAAAGAACACTGAAATCCGAGTTATAACGAAGAAGTTATGACCAATCGAAGATCCTCGATAAAACCAGCAAAACACTGTTCAGTGTAAAAAGCGAATTTTCGATAAAAGGGTTTTTAGCCTTAACCATATAAATAAAAGTTGTAGAATATGTTAAACCGAGAACGTTCATAAAAAAAACGTCAAAATCTGACTTCGTATGAGGAAGTTATGATTTTTCGAAGTTTCGGTTTAGCAGTAGACAGCTAAAAATTCGAAATATAAATCGATCGATATTTAGCCGATACAACTTAAACGAGAATCGAAGGTCTCGTCAAAAGTATCACAACGGTAAAAAGACAGACAAAAACGGACATCGGATGAAGAAGTTATGAATTTTTAACGGATTTTCCTGTCCCGGTCTGTTAAAAATAATAATATTAAAAATAAACTCAAAATTAGCCGACAAAGTCTAAACGAAAGTCGTCGAGTATAATTTTACCTACGCGTGCATATAAAGAATGTCAAAAACGGGGTTCGTATGCAAAAGTTATGAATTTTAGAAGTTGTTGGCTCAAAAACCTAGAAAAATCGCATAGTCACCCTTCTGCCACGTCACCCTCACATGCGAGGCTGCCACGTGTCACCTTCTGATAGGACCGCAAATCGCCGTGTCACCATCGGATTGGACTACAGCTGCGGTCCAGTAAGAAGCCTACACCATCGCATGAGACACACCGCGGGCCGTCGTGGCCTTCTCCTATTGGACCGAAGTTTGGACCACTCAAAAGCCTCCACGTCCGAAGCCTCGCCCCGTGTTCACTTCGCATGTCCGACGCGTGTGCTGGTGACTCCTCACCCTCGCCACCTGTCTTCTTCAGACCGCACCCTCGCACCCCTATATAAAGGGTGCGAGACTTTTCGGATTTGAGAGGTTTTTCACCCCAATTTTCACCATTTTTCACCTTTTCACCCCCTCGACTTTCTCACGACCCCCGATGGCCCCAATATCACGTCTAAAGCCCGAAGCAAGCCCCAGAGCCTCGGAATTCTCGAGAATTCATCCTCTCTCCTGTCGAAACTCTACCCGATTTAAGCCGGTTTTTTCGTCAAACAAACTATTTTCCGGGAAACGAAATGCTGCCTGAATTACCACCTATCAAGGTGAGTTCATACCCCTATAATTTACCTTTTTAATGGTTTCTAAATGCTTTTTAGGGGGGAATACAAGTTTAGCACAATATTAAATTGTGTTAATAACTATATGTGATAATAATCACGCAAATAGTTTCCGTATGCTTTCAAGAATTACCAAATACATCCAAAATGACTTAAAGCCATGTTAAATCTTTAAAATCATGTAAACTTCGTTAAATTCTTTGAAAAATGTTTTATAAACTATTTCAAATTATAAATACCAAAAATCATGTTTATATATGTATAAATATATAAATAAGATTTGAAGGACTTAGGACTAATGAATTATCTTATTTCGTTTTCCTTGTTTGGATGTGCAGTTAAGGTTGTGTTATTTGTCCAAAGGTCCTTTCCTTCTTAATTACATATATTATACATATATTAGTATAATAAGGTCACTCGTTTTTGTATCATTACCTATGTATCAGGCTGAGCAAAGGTGTTCATCCATGAGAAATCATGTTAACCAGATAGAGCATATAAATTATAATAGGTATAATTTATGATTCACAACTAAACATATGAGTATGATTCACATTCCAAGGAAAGTACCAAAACTTATTTAACAATACTAGGATATGTATAATGCCTTTATTATACGAATAACATATTAAAGAAGTAAAGATACATCATATCAGGTTTGCATTAACAAAGGTACGATACAGAGTACCAGGGTTAGCAATCATGGGGTAATAATACACCATACCGGGTTTGCATTAACAAAGGTACGATACAGAGTACCAGGGTTAGCAATCATGGGGTAATAATACATCATACCGGGTTTGCATTAACAAAGGTATAATACAGAGTACCAGAGTTAGCAATCACGGGGTAATAATACATTGTAAATCTCGTTGAAACTATAAATTTGTGAGACCCTTCACGGTGTACTCATTTAAGTACGACTTTAAGTCCTGACCTATTAACCAGAATCTCTTGTAGGGAGAGCGTGAATTTGTGCATAGATCTATATGGGACTGACAATCCCGCACCTCTACTGTTCGCTATAGTTTGGCCAGCAGGCCTAGGGTGTCAAATATCATTCCATTCCGACGCCTGAAGAACGTCGCCGCAGGCATATCAGTCATATTAGTATGGTTAATAGAACTCACATGGATTAAACAATGAGTGAATTACTAAGTAATATACCTTCTGTAGTGTTTACTTACAGTAAAAGCTACGTATCATGAAATCAAGTATGGTAAATATACTTGTACTTCTGTTTTTTAACATTTAAAACCACAAGGCAGTATTATGGAAAATATAAGATTTTCCAGGATTAATACTAAGGTTTTTACCATAGAGCACATATAACTAAGAATACTTTTACAAATGAAACGGTTTACGGAAATAAACCACTCTTTCAAAAGAAACGGGTTACGAGATTTAACCACTTATACAAAGGAAACGGTTTATGGGACTAAACCACTTTTACAAATGGAATGGTTATGGAATTAAACCACTCATCAAATGGAACTTAGTCATTCAATCTCTGTAAACTAGTATAACATAAAAGACCTTTAGTGGTTAATTCTATAAGTCCTTAGTTATTACATCAGAGTAATATATAAGTAATATTCGATTGACAGTGAAATGTGTGACTTCCGCCTTACTTCCTGTTCCTTGTTTGGTTATGGGCTTAGGGCAGATACACCCATTTGACTGTCAGTTCGATATTAGGTTATACATAATTAGTATAAACTAAGTAATTACAGAGGGAAACTATTGAGGTTATCAGTTTATCACCTCAGGAAATATCGGATTTTCTGGAGGAACCAGTGAACTTTTCCAAAGAACCTAGAGTATACTTAACAGAACTAAAATACTTATGAACTCACCAGCTTAAATGATGATCTACTCTTTTCAAATAACTTGTATTCTCAGGAATCCAGTAGACAGGTACACTCCTGAAGCTCTTGAGAAGACTACCTAGTACCATAACGCGACTCTTGTCTTCTATTATACTTACTTTGGTGTTTGAATATGTAATGTTTAAACACTTATGTAAAACTTATACTTATTAATGCAATGGTTGTTTGTACATGGATTACTATATTGCATGTGTTGTGATACTTACATGAAGTCCTCCACCCCCGAACGTTTCCGCCGTTCTGGTTTGGGGGTGTGACATTCAAGTTGGGGCAGTTTGGCCTGATATGCCCAATTTTCCGACATCCGTAACAGGTGTAGCTAGCTCCAGTATTGGCGTTGTTGTTTTTGTTGTTGTTGTTGTTGTTGTTGTTGTTGTTGTTTGTCATATGGTTCTGTTGAAGCTGATTCCTACAATACTTCGCTGTACGGCCTTTTCGATTGCACCTTGTACAACTCATCTCTCTGCAATCCTCGTGACGGTATAAGTTGCATTTGTTACACTTGGGGACATTTCCCGAGTACTGCTTGGAAGCATTTGGCGTGGATGAGGCTGGAGCATGTGGTGTGGCAATAGCTTGTGTTTCAGCATGGATAGACACCATTTGTTGCTTTTTAGACGATTCCGAGTTTTTCTTCCCTTTTCGGTTGTTTTTTTTCCCCTTCTTGTTCTGTTCTTCCTTCTTAACCTCCTCTTCCACTGTTTTGGCACCCTTCTTGTTGCCATAATCGTACAGTTTCTTGGCCAGTCTTTTGGCACTATCAAACTTCTTAGGGTTTTCTACAATGACATTCCCTTATATAGGTTCAGTCAGTCCCCAGATAAACCTTTCATTATTTTTCTCTTCTGAGGTGATCATTCCAGGACACAGAAGAGATAGCTCACTAAACTTGGATATGTATGCGTCGATATTGGATTTTTGGACCGTGATGTTACACAACTCTTATTCCATCTTCTGAATCTCACCTCTTGGACAACATTCTGCTAGCATCATCTCCTTCAGCTCTTCCCAGGGCATCGCGTTCGCCACCGGCAGTGTCATGGCCTCTACGTGGCCATTCCACCAGGAGTGAGCTTGGTTAATGAACGTGCAAGCTGCGAAGTTGACCATACACTCATCCGGACACCCGCAGATTTCAAAAACATACTCTACTTTCTCAATCCATCTCTTCAGGTCTATGACACCTCCTGTGCCATTAAAAGTCTGAGGTTTGGCGTTGGTCAAATCCTTGTAGGTGCATGGTCGTGCGGCTCCGTGGTTTGTCCCTTTATTTGTGCTTCTGGATCCCTGCCTGTTGTCTTCTCCGTTGTTTCCATTGCAAATCTACACAAGTGCTGCAGTGACCATAACGGACATTGTTGCCTGGAATGCAGCCGAGTTTATTTCTGGCAGGGTTGGTGTTGCGTTTTTTCCACGGTAGGGTCTTTGAGGCATATTTCTGTCATGGAACCGAAAGATGTTGAGTGCCTATGGTTTTTTCGAGTTTGTGATCCTATAGACTAAGGGTATAGCATGTACTTAAGTAATTTCACACATTGACATAAACCAAGGAGGTAGAACACATAGTAGATAACAATATCATGATAAAACATAAAGCATTTTCATTAATACTAATAGTTTTGATACATGAAAATTTTCCAGAAGGCATACAATACATAGAAATATAAAAATTTGGCAGCATGACGACCCTATGAGTAGTGTAATCACTTAAACATAGAGTCGATAGTACATAGCATAGATCACATAACATAATATTGGCGAAAGATACGGCTGGTCCTAGTCATGGTGGGATGTGTCAGGGGGTGGTGATGAAGAAGTGGATGCTCCATGAAGGCAAGACACGTGTCGCTCCGCATCTCAGAGTTGAGTCTCCCACCTCACATGCCTCATGTGGAACTCTCGGATAACCTCTTGCTTTTCCTGTTTCGCCCGCTCAACTCTAGTCCGCATCTGGTGCATCTGATCGGCGGTGCTCTGAGCCAAATTGCCAGTATCCCTAAATTGCCTCAACACGACTAAAAGTGATCGATCATATGGTCCTCCCTCCCTCAAGTCATAGATCTCACGTGTCATGCCAAACAGGGGTCGTTGTCCCTGTTGCCTGGTCCATCTCCAAATGTCGATACCCCAGGGAGGTGTAAGGCCACTCGGGCCCATTCGGTGAGCTGGCACCCTCATTGGGTATGGTGGGTTGATGACTTCGGACTCTGCGTCGGAATCATCATCGTTGTCGTCACCAGACTCTTCTTCACCATCGTCTGCCACATGTTCCGCAGTTCCCTCTTCAATTTCTTCTTCTTCAGGGTCCTCTTCTGGCTCCTCTTCAGGTTCCTCCTCGGATTCCTCTAG
Source organism: Lactuca sativa (assembly GCF_002870075.4). Taxonomy (NCBI): domain Eukaryota; kingdom Viridiplantae; phylum Streptophyta; class Magnoliopsida; order Asterales; family Asteraceae; genus Lactuca; species Lactuca sativa. Next base: position 247,609,029 of record NC_056625.2, read on the forward strand.
CCATCTGTTATTTCCCTGATTAGGAAAGTAGGGATCTCCAGGGTGGTGAAAACCAGCCATACGGACTACATGAGAGCACATATATAAGTCATATTTTTAATTACTCTCATATTATTTTTAATTATTTCTGTTTGGGTTCCCTAGAGTTATTGGAGAGTCGGGTTGGCTTTTGGATTCATTTCCCACTGTGATTACTCCCGAACACATGTTGGTCATATTCTTAATAAATATAGTTGATCAGGCTATATTTATCCCTAATATGACTACATAACTACCCATGTTTAATCATACTGTTCAATTTCCTCCAGAAGGTTTTATTAAATATCGTTAGGTTATTACCCTAATATACACACATAAGTGTGAAATTTTTGTTTTGTTCAGATTTATTTAGTCCCATTGTGCTTATAGTTGCATATCATGTATGGTTAGATATGCTAGTTCACTATAAACGATGCTCTGATACCAACCTATCACACCCCCAAGCCAGACGGCGGAAACGTCTGGGGGCTCGTGTGACTAACAATTGAATAATCATCACAATGAATATACATGAATCATAACATGATCATCACAAACATTACATAATACAACTAGCATTTTTCACATCAAGTACATTGTTAAAATACATAAGTTCATATTGTTAAAAGTACGATAAGTGCTATTACATAAAACGAAACCATACACACTTGCAATTCTTGCAGCTTAATGATTACTTGATAATACAAGTTATTTTCAAAACGGTCAACATATATAATGTTGGTGAGTTTATAAGTATGTTTGAGTAAATGACTTTTTATCTTTCATAAAACTCCAAAAAATCCGATATTTTCTGTAAAATGTCTAAAAATGATGTGAAAATCAAGTATAAATGCATGTGTGAATTTCATAGTTTTAACTTATATGAATGTAGTTTAGATTCATTGTATTTTGGATAAATGATAAGTGTATATGAATAATTTCCCCAGAAAATCCGATATTTTCCATTTTATCACTACGTCTAGATTCTTGTATCGTTAAATAAGTTGTTTTGCATGGACATAATCAAAGAGTATATCTTTAAAAGGTTAAACTTTTGGTATTTGTGGCAACCGTCAAAATTCGACTCGGTTCTAGATTTGAGTAAACTTAGTTGCACGTATAGGCACGACACATACTAGACTTAGTAACTAGAAGTTAAGATATAACCTATTTGAAACTTGGAAACAATTAGAAACAATGGATAATGTGCTTGGATTTCATATTGGTATGTGAATTTTACAACTACTTAACTGTAGTGACTATCCACACTCGGGTCATTCCTTGACTTGAACACTATTTCATGAATCATATACACCCATCATGCACTTGACCTAGTAGTAGAAATTAGGTCAAAGTCTCATAGAAACTTAAGTCAAAGTTGAAGACTAGGACTAGTATACATAAATGCCAATAAACCGGTAAAAATAAATTACAAACATTATTTCTAATTTGAATAAGAGTTATGAAACTCAAAAATAATTTAAAATGTCTCAAAATTTGATTAATTTTGATATCCAAATATTTATTAAATCTCAAGACCCTAAAAGCCATAAAAACTCATATTTATAAACTTTAACCTTAAAAATTCTATAAAAATAATTATGAAACTTATAATATGATCTTATAATAATTAAAATTATGAAAAGGCATTTAAGGAACGTAAAATATAAGTCATTAACAATTACCCTAAATTTATAAGTCAAAAATCAAGGTTTAATAAGCAAAAACTTGGTTAGGGCGTATATTTTATAAAAAGTTTGATATTTTTATAAAAGAAATGAATTTTTTTTATAAAATTAAAAGATAGGGAGGGAATTTTACACTCAAAACCGTCCACCCTCTTCCCAAGACAATTCCCCTCTTCCCAAAACACATAATCACTCCTCTCTCACACTCCATTTCCTTCACTTCTTTCTCTCTCTCTCTCTCTATACTCTCTCTCATACTCCACCATTTACCACACTCAATCTCTCTCTTTCTCTCTCTAGAACCACGAAATTCTCCAGCCAAGAACATCTCTTAACCTTCAAATCTTCATCTTCTAGGGTTTTTCTTCATGGTAATCACGAAAATGTTTCAATCTCCTTCACTTTTCTTTCTACTTTTAAAGGTTTTGCTTGCACTTGTCCTTCTTCTACACCATTCTTTGTAAACATTCATGATCATAGCCATGAATGTCGAGTTTTATGATGATGGTGGTAGGGTTTCACCCAAGAACAACATGCATTTTGTTTGATGGTGAAATCCAAGGACCAAAACCTATCTCAAACCCTAAAATACGGATTTTTACAAGTTTTAGAGGTTCATCTACCTTATGCATTCAAGTTTTTCATTGAAAAACATCACTATGAACAAAGTATGTCCATGAATGGTCTTCAAACAAACATGCACATGATTATCTTCAAGCTTAGAAGCTAGATCATCAAAGTATGTTGTTAAAACCTTTCAAATATATTCATGAAGGATTTATTTCCAAATAAATATCTAAAACTCCTTTTCTTACCAACTCCTATTTTTCCAAAATTCCCACCAATAAAATGAGATGTTCTGAAAATTTTCAAAAAATAATTCATTTTCCTCAAAATATTATAATTATTGCAATGATATAGGGCAATAAATTATATAAAATACTTTATGGGGTCTATAAATCCTAGGTAAATTTGTGGATGACCCCTATGCTAAATAATGACTTCTCATGAAGATTCATCGATTTTTGTTACTGTTTAGCATGGTTTTGAATTTTCCTTTTATTTAGCCCCAATAAATTATAAATGCACATTAGACAATTTGAAAAGGCTATCTAATAATTTTGTCAGCACATACATTATGTTACAGACTCAGAACAATATTTTCATAATTTTTCATAATGCATTCTTGTTTTCCCAGATTTTTGTATTTATAATGGACTAATAATGGGAAAACTATTTGTACTTATCCAAAATTCATCAAAATTTACCAAAACACCTTATAATATATTAGAATACTACATAAAATTTTGGATGATTTTTCTCTTCTGAAAGCTATTTTTCTTCTATTTTCCCAAGATTAAATACACTTAAATCTATTTTTTATTACAATTAATGCACAAAAATTATAAAATTAGGTTAAACAGTTTATAAATCCATTTTTTTAATTTTTCGTAGCTTAATAATGTCTAATAACAGTATTATAAAAAGTTTGGGTAATTTTGGAAACTGTTTTCTATTTATCTCCATTTTTAGAATAAATGCATAAAAATCATAAAATTCAGTTAAACAAATTATAAATCCATTTTTATATTTTTCCCAACTTAAGTATGTGTTATGGCAGTAATATAAGAAGTTTGGGGAATTTTCTTAACTGATTGCTATTTTTCATGACTTTTTATATATTTAGAGAATTAAATATAAGGAAAATGGTTATACATATCTATGATCCATTAAAATTTATCTAGAAGCCTTTTAATGTAGTTAGAACCAAAATCTGAAGTTTGCTAATATTTACTAAATATTTAGTATTTTTCATGATTTTATGGTTATTCAAGAAACTAAAATCGTGAAAAATAGTTAGACAAATCAAAAATTAAAAAAAAAAATTATCTTAAGATCTTTGACTTCAATTAAAATTGAAATGCAAAGTTTGGAAAATTTTAAAACTAAATTGATTTAGTTTTTGAATATTAAGTCATTGGAACACCATTTAAAATGTTAAATATTAGCATTTCAATAATGTGAATTTTCCAATTAAATTGTTATATAACAATTGATTCTTTGAAATTTAATTTTCACAGAAAAATGTTTGTAACTTATCAATATTAAATTTTGACACAATATTGGCATAATTCTATTATAGTAGTAAGTATACTAGTGTTAGATTTCGATTAGAGACTCACTAGCGAATACCATTATTGTAGGAATCGATAGTGGTACAAGTGGAACTTAGCTCAATGCATCATTTGTATCATCTCAATGCATATTGTGAGTATTCACCACTCCCCTATTTTCAGTTTTTTAAATGTTTTAGGGTGGAAAAGCATGTCCTAAACTATTTATATTCGTTGTATTTATTTGACTCATATAAACTTGGTTGCTGTATTTTGCATATTGTGAGTATTCACGACTTCCCTTATTTTCGGTTTTTAAATGTTTTGTGGTGGAAAATCATGTCCTAAACTATTTATATTCGTTGTATATATTTGACTCGTATGAAACTTGGTTGGTATATTTCGTATGTATGTGTATGTTACTATAATTCATGAGGACTGTATCGCAGTTAAGTCCCTGGAATCTCTAGACACAACTCATTAACTCTTTTGAGCCTATGGTTATTGTGGATAGCAATATCAGGAGGTAGACAACTCCTCACTTGCACGATTCGCTTAAGTGCATTTTACAATTTTATACACTATGTTTGCGATACACATAGTAGTCAATAGGGCACGATTCGGTCATTAGGCTTGGGTTGTGAACTCATGAATGGAAACTTGATGCACATACGAATCTTTATACACATACGAAACTTGTATTCTCATGTTAGCAACGACACTTGTATACTTATTTTAGCAATGAAACCTGTATACTTATTTTAGCAACGAAACTTTTATGCTTATTATAGCAAAGAACTTTGTTTCTCATTATAGCAACGAACTTTTATTACTAAAAACTTATATACATGTTTTAGCAATGAAATTGTTTGCTCCTTGTAACAACGAATATTATTTCAATTCTTGAAAACTCATTTTAGCACTATACTTTTATTTATGGAAACTTTATCAAAACTTTTAATTTGATTCTTGAAACCAATATTATTTTTAATTTGTGAGTACTCACCAACTATTTTTATAGTTGACGCTCGGTTTTCATGCTTTTTCAGGAATCATCGAGTTAGTGGCACTTAGGGACACTTCACTTTTAGGAGCATTCGAATGTGTTGTATTTCAATTTACATTGTAATTTCTTTTAAAAGTTGTTCAAAACCATTGTAAATTTGTAATGATTTTTAATACTTTGGTTGGTGTTGTCTTTAAACTTTTGCTATGAAACCCTTTGTACTGGCACGCCTCGTGTTTCCGCTTTAGCGGGGTGTGACAATATTGTATCCCTATATGAGCCATTATAACCATGCATGATAATGACTAGGTCGACGTCTTGGTATTTTTCCAAATGCCGGTCTTGCTAAGGATTTTGTCGCCCTAGACTGACCTAGTCTAGTTGTAGCGAACAACTAAGGCATGGGGGGTCACCCCGTATAGATCTATACACAAACTCCCGCTTTCCTACTAGGAAAGTCTGATTATAACTACAGGCTACGATTGTACACTCAGAGGTGCTAACCGACATGTCTCACTAGATACTCAACCCCTTTTGTACTATGTTTAATGTTTATCGTATTCAAACGGTACATATATATATATATATATATATATATATATATATATATATATATATATATATATATATATATATATAAGTATTCGAAGTTTAATGATTACTCAAAGGTATAGTTACGGCCTACTAACATGTCAAATTTCCATTCCAAGCCCTATTAACATGTAATTAGACCAAAAGGGCCCAATAACATGTAAGAGGGTAAATTGGGCCCAATAGGCATGTAAATGGGCTACACAAGCCCAATAAACATGTAGTCCATAACTTAGGCCCAAATTAACATTTAAGTGGGTCGCAAGACAAAATAGACACGTCATGGAAAACATTGGGCTCAATATACACTTAATTGGGCCCCTAGGGCCCAATGGCCAAGTAACATGAATATTAAGCCTAATAAATGGTTATCGACGTATTCCGTTCATTCGTTTTGTTCCGTTGTTTGTTTTAACTCAAGGGTTACTAGATTGATGATAAGAAGCTTTCTTTTTGTAAAACTAAAATTTTAGGCCAATAAGCCTCCAATTATTAATTAAGGCCCAAAGTTTTGTAAAAATGACACTTTAGTCCATAACTTCTAAAAATTTGCAATTTTGTCCCAAATGTCTAAAAATTTACAGTTTTAGCCCAAAGAGTTATACTATCACATTTAGAACCCTGTTTTGTAGAAAAGTGCATTTTCAGCCCCTTGTTTGTAAAAATTTACACTTTCGGCCCAATTTTGGAGAATTTTACATTTTTGGTCCAATTTGAAAATAAAGGTTATTTTCACCCCTAAATTTGGTTTATTTACATTTATGACTAAAACTTTGACCAAATAACATTTTTAACCCCAAAACTTCATTTTTTTTCACAAACTAGGCCCAAAACTTTGAGGCCCAAAAGTTTTGGCCCATTAAGCTTTGATTTTCATTTTTGGCCCTTTTTAAAGTATGTTTAACATAACAATACCTTTTATATATGTAGGACCTGTTTGGCCCTTATAAAAACATCAATGTCACTTTTTGTCCTTCTCTTTTATTTTCTTGAAAATTTTGATCTTTAACAAGGTTTTTGATGAAATCTTTTGTATCATTCATATGTAATCACTTTTGGCTTGGTAATGTGATGTATGTAATGTCATAGTTCATAGATCTTTTCTATATAATGTTTAAAATTTCGAGATTTGCTAAGATCTAATACATTATTACCAAATAAACTAAGAATTCATACAAAACATGCATATAACACATAGATATACACATTTTATTTGCATTCTCCCTCAAAATCATATAAAAACCAAAAACAACGGGAGTATGAACTCACCTTCGCATGAAGTTTTAGTTTTTGAGGAAAAATAGAAAGATATGAAGTGATTTTCGGCCCTAGGAAACTCCCTTCAGTAGATCTCGAACTTAAGAAGATTTCTAGGAGTATGATCACCAAAAACTCTACTTAAAGGAGTGGTCTAACATGAGATTGGAGTTATAAAACTTGGATGTGTAAAGACTTACCAAGAAATGATGATTATCTTGTGAAAACCATCTTGAGACACAAGCAAATTTCGAGATTCTTGATGAAAAGAGGTGGATGATTCTTGAGAGTGTTTGAGAGAATTTGATGTCGTGTGTGTATGTGGTTGTCTTCGGCCGAATGTAGAAGAAGAGAGGGGAGGAGTGGTGAGGATGTGATGGATACTTGGATGCATGAGATTGAATGGGTTATTTAGTGGGTAAACCGCATGGAAGTCCATTATACAATAACGATGTGTCTAATGCTAGTTAGTCCTCTTATTGTAACAACTCAAATTTTTCAAACAAATTTTTCATTTTTAAACATAATATTTTAAATTAAAAACAAGGCATAAATAGTTTAATTATTCGGTCAATACAATTATTCAACTCCCAAGATCCTAAAACAATCCTCAGTGTGTATCGATCATGCCGGCGCCTTCCCACGGTCCTCGCTAGTACCTGAAATACATACATACACAACAACTGTAAGCATAAATGCTTAGTGAGTTCCCCAATATACACTTACACACATACGCCTTTCCAGGCCCTGACCTTCTGGTCCTCAATACAACGCCTTCCGGCCCATAACATAATCGCCTTCCGGCCCATAACATATTGCCTTCCGGCCCACATATCATACATAGCACATATAACACTTAACTTACCACATACAGCATACATATCCATATAACACTTAACTTACCACATATAACATACATATCACATAACATATTCGACCTTCCGGTCACACAGTCAAACCCTTCCGGGTACAGTATAGTGAGAAGACTCACCTCGTAAGTGCTGAAAGCTAGCAACTCCTGAAATCACTCGCGCACAAACCAACGTGCTACAACCCTCCTATAACATTACATAACTCATTACACTCATATCATCTAAGTGTGACTATCCCTAAGAAGTCAGACTTAGGTCAACTCTGGTCAACGGTCAACGGTCAACTCGACTGGACTCGGCGAGTACCATGGCGACTCGGCGAGTCTAGTCGTCCTCACAGATTCTTGAATATTCCCTTTCTACTCGTCGAGTATACCTCTTGACTCGACGAGGTCCTCGTGGAAGAATCGCGGGGCCACCCCGACTCCACTCGCCGAGTCTGATGAACAACTCGGCGAGTCCCAGCACATCTTCAAGCTACTCGCCGAGTCTGAAGAACAACTCGGCGAGTCCATGCCATGCAGACGAGTAACTGCTTCCTGAGATAGGTCTCGTCCCGAAGTACACATGCATGGGACCTTCTGGACCTCTAAAGGTCCTAATACAAGACTATAATCGTGGGGTAACAAGGCGTTTCTTCATCAAATCACTAAATGGGTTCTATAAACCCTAATTTCATAAATACATCAAAATAACATATTTGGTCCGAGTATTACCTGAAAACGCACTCTCTGTGTCCCCCAAATCTCAGAACTCAATCCTCCTTGATATTCCTTTAGCCAAATCCCTCTTCTTCTTGCCTAACCAATTCTTCCAAGTTCCAAAGCTTTCTCCTTTGCTCTAGGCGTCCACAGCGATTAGGGTTTCTCTCAATTGACCAAAAGACTGAAAATGACGGCCTAAGAGGCGTTAAATATGATCCAAACTGAACGGTTAGGGTTTCTGCTGAACAGCGTCGACTCGCCGAGTCCATATCTGGACTCGTCGAGTCCAGTCGCGGACCCGCGACCAAGTCCGCGATCCTACTCGGCGAGTCTAGGCTCCAACTCGCCGAGTCCCCTCTTAAATCACCCCAAAAACATAATTTTAATAATACCTGAGATTCCGGGCTGTTACAATTCTCCCCCACTTGGATTAGACTTCGCCCTCGAAGTCTCATTCTGCAAATAGTTCCGGATGCTGCTCCCGCATTTCGCGCTCCGGTTCCCAAGTCATTTCTGATCCCTTACGGTGTTGCCATTGAACCAACACCAGAGGTACTTCCTTGTTCCTCAGAACCTTGATCTTCCGATCCCTGATAGCCACTGGTCTCTCCGCGTAATTCAGGCTCGCATCCACCTGAATATCCTCCAATGGAACCACTGCCGACTCATCGGCTATGCACTTCCTCAACTGCGACACATGAAAAGTGTCATGGATCTGACCCAACTCCGCTGGCAACTCCAACCGGTAAGCTACCCGACCTATCCTTGCAATCACACGAAATGGCCCAATATACCGGGGCCCCAACTTGCCTCTCTTTCTGAACCGAATCACTCCTTTCCAAGGAGAGACCTTCAGGAGAACGAAGTCGCCGACCTGAAATTCCAGCTCGGATCGGCGCCTGTCTGCATAACTTTTCTGTCGGCTCTGGGCAGTCAATAACCTTTGTCTCACTTGCTGAATCTGCTCTGTCGTCTGGAGCACGATGTCCGTGCTGCCCATCACTCTCTGTCCCACCTCTCCCCAGCAAATGGGGGTCCGACACCTCCTACCATACAACAGCTCGAAAGGTGGCATACCAATGCTCGAATGATGGCTGTTGTTGTAGGAGAACTCTGCCAATGGTAAGTACGCATCCCAACTACCCCCGAAGTCTAACACACACGCTCGGAGCATGTCTTCCAGCGTCTGAATTGTCCGTTCGCTCTGACCGTCTGTCTGGGGATGGTATGCGGTACTAAAATGCAATTTAGTACCCAGCTCCTCATGGAATTTCTTCCAGAATCTGGAAGTAAAGCGCACATCACGGTCTGACACAATCGAGATCGGCACCCCGTGCCGAGACACCACCTCTCTAACGTATATCTCCGCCAATTTCTCCGCCGAAGAACTCTCACTGATGGCAAGGAAGTGTGCACTCTTTGTCAACCTATCCACGATCACCCAAATTGCGTCAACTCCCCTAGCAGTCCTCGGCAATTTGGTGATAAAATCCATAGTAATCTGTTCCCACTTCCACTCGGGGATCTCCAATGGCTGTAACTTGCCATGCGGTCTCTGGTGCTCAGCCTTAACCCTACGGCAGGTCAAGCACTTCTCAACGAACCATGCCACGTCCCTCTTCATACAGGGCCACCAATATTCCTTCCTTAGATCCAAATACATCTTTGTAGCACCGGGAAGGATCGAGAATTTCGATTTATGAGCCTCTTCCATCAACGTAATACGCGTACCGCCCACGAACGGCACCCAAATCCGACCCCGAAACGTCATAAGGCCTCGGCCATCCTTGACAAACTCTGAGATTAGCCCCACAACCCGCTCTTTCTTCTGCATTTCTGGTCGCACAGCCTCAGCCTGTGCCCTACGAATATCGCCCAATACAGAGTCATCACGGTCAGTCTCAAGCACACATCTCGCAATGGAGTGCTCTCCGCCCTGCGGCTCAATGCATCGGCTACCACATTAGCCTTGCCTGGGTGGTACAGGATCTCACAATCATAATCCTTGACCACATCCAACCACCTCCTCTGACGCATATTTAGGTTGGGTTGATCCATCAAATACTTCAAACTCTTATGGTCCGTGTATATCGTACATCGAACCCCATACAAGTAGTGGCGCCAAATCTTGAGAGCGAACACTACTGCCCCCAGCTCTAAATCATGCGTAGGATATCTCACCTCATGAGGCTTCAGCTGCCTCGATGCATAAGCTATCACATGACCCCTCTGCATCAGCACTGCACCCAATCCCGAAATCGATGCGTCGCAATATACCACGAAATCTTCCATCCCTTCTGGGAGAGCTAATACCGGGGCTTCGCACAATCTCTGGCGAAGTGTCTCAAAGGAAGTCTGCTGCTTGGGCCCCCATGAGAACGTAACACCCTTCCGGGTCAATCTGGTGAGTGGCACTGCGATCTTGGAGAAATCCTTGATAAATCTCCGATAATACCCTGCCAACCCAAGGAAACTTCTGATCTCAGAGGGTGACTTCGGCACCTCCCAACTCATCACCGCCTCAACCTTGGCCGGGTCGACCAATATCCCTTTCTGATTAACCACATGTCCTAGAAATTGGACCTCCCGCAACCAGAATTCACATTTGGAGAACTTTGCATAAAGCTTCTCCGACCTCAATACCTCAAGGACCTCCCTCAAAGGCTCCTCATGCTGCTCTCTCGATCTCGAATACACCAGAATGTCGTCGATAAATACGATCACTGACCGATCCAACATCGGCCTGCATACCCTGTTCATGAGATCCATGAACACAGCCGGGGCATTGGTGAGTCCAAAAGGCATCACCACAAACTCATAATGCCCATACCGCGTCCTAAACGCTGTCTTCTGGACATCTTCATCCCGTACTCTCACCTGATGGTAACCCAACCTCAGATCGATCTTGGAAAACCAAGATGCTCCCTGCAACTGATCGAATAAATCATCGATCCTCGGCAACGGGTAACGGTTCTTGACCGTTAGCTTGTTCAACTCCCGGTAATCAATGCACATCCGGTGTGAACCATCCTTCTTCTTGATGAACAAAATAGGTGCTCCCCATGGCGAGCTGCTCGGCCGAATGAATCCCTTTCCCAGCAACTCCTGGAGTTGTGAAGACAACTCTTGCATCTCTGGAGGTGCAAGACGATAGGGCACTTTAGCAATAGGCGCTGCCCCCGGCACCAGATCGATACTAAACTCTACTTGCCTCACAGGCGGTACTCCCGGCAACTCCTCGGGAAAGACATCTGAAAATTCGCGCACCACCGGAACTTCCTCAACTGACTTCGGTTTCTCGGAAACCTCCCGCGTATCCATCACATACGCCACAAAACCTTTACAGCCCTGCTGTAGACACTGCCTCGCCCTAGCGGCCAAACAAAAAGCTGATCCCGAACGGGTACCCTCGCCGTACACCGAAAGAACTCCCCCTCTAGGGTCTCGTATAGTCACCAACTGACGCTCACAGTCGATGACAGCGCCGAACCGGCTCAGCCAGTCCATGCCCACGATGACACAGACATCCCCCATCGCGATAGGAATCAGGTCAATTGGAAATCCAATCCCGAAAATCTCTAGTACACATCCCCGAAGAACCCCCGTAGCACAAATCACCTTCTCGTCAGCTATAGAAACTCTCAAAGGTCGACTCAACGACTCACGACTAACGCCGATATGCTGACTAAAGGCCAAGGACACAAAGGACCTACTCGCACCCGAGTCAAATAACACTAAGGCAGGCACAGAGTTCACAAGGAAAGTACCTACGCGCATAATAACATAAGCATAACATATCGACATTAAAATAAATACATGAATTACAACATACCTGCCACAACATCGGGCGCAGCGCGGACCTCCTGCGCAGTCAGCTGAAAGGCTCTCCCACGAGCCCTCGGGGCCTCGACCTTCACCGGTCGAGTCTCAGTAGTCCTGGCAACAGGCGCAGATCCCTGACGAAGCTGAGGGCACTCGGCCTTCCGATGGCCGGTCTGGTTGCAATGAAAGCAAACCATAAATCCCTTGGGACACTCCCTAGCAATGTGTCCCTCCTTGCCACACTTGTAGCAAGCACCGGCTCGACACGCCCCATCATGACCCTTACCGCACTTTATGCAAGTGCGGTTCTTCGAACCTCCCGTCCTCGAATCGGCGGACTTGATCCGCTTGGCTGCCGGCTGAGACTGAGCCGGTCGCCGGTCTGCCTGCTGAGACTCGGCCTCCTCCCTGGCCTGAGTCTCTAACTCGATCTCACGCTTCCTGGCATTCGCCTGAAGCTCAGTAAAAGTATGGTAAGTGGAGTTTGACACAAACTCCTGGATCTCCCTCCTCAGAACACCCAAGTACCGGCTCATCCGAGCCTGCTCTGTGGCCACTAGCTCGGGGCAAAACATCGCCCTCTCGTGGAACTTCCGCGTGATCGCCGCCACCGAATCAGTACCCTGCTTGAGGGTTAAGAACTCCTGAACCAATCGTTCCCGCTCCACCGGGGGAACGTACTCATCCCTGAACATGGTAGTGAACCCCTCCCATGTCACTGCCGCAGTCTCTGCTAAAGTGAAGTTCGCCGTCACGAACTTCCACCAGTCCTTGGCTCCCAGACGGAGCTGGTTCAAAGCGAACCGTACCCTCAGGTGCTCCGGGCATGAACAAGTGTAGAAGCACCCCTCTATATCTGCGACCCACCTCATCGCAGCAATCGGATCCTGCGTCCCATCGAACTCTGGTGGCTTCGTGTTGCTGAACTCTCGGAACAGCAATGAGTCACCTCCCTGTGGCCTAGCAGCGGCCACAGCTGCGGTAGCTGCAGCGGTTGCAGCCTCAGTCAATGCGGCGTACCGCTCGTCGAACGTCTCCATCAAGGTGGTCTTGATAGACCCAAACATCTCCGGGATCTCAGCCCGGATCGCCGCCGCCACCTCCTCGTGGATCATCTGACGAATATCCTCGTCACTCACACCGCTCGTACTCGCCCCGTGCCGCGGTCTAACCATGATATCTCTGAAATACAACATAAAACTATCAGAGATTCTACCGAGTATAATCATACTCGACACGCAACCCTACTCAGTCCTAGATATCCAGGGATTCTTACTTGGGCCTCCCACTGACCCGGTGTCCTCGGTAGTACGGGCCCAATACTACCGACCACACCGCATCAATGTTCATCCCAAGTCCTCCTCCCCAACTCCAGATAGTGAGTACTCTACTTCTGATACGCTCAAGCTACCCGCATACTAGCAAAGCATCACATATAGGCAACTTCCCTAGACTAAGGCATCACAAATCAGGCCACTCTAGTCCTATCATGAATACCTAGTCTTCTAGCATGCATAACAATTCATATCATATAATATTGTAAGGTATTTTGGGGATCTTTTACCGTTCGGGCGCTGACTGATCGTACACACTGCTTCTTTCTTGCTTACCACAAAACCATTTACAAAAGTTTATGCCTTTATTTGAAAAGTTTCCTCAAATCCTCGGTTTGAGTTCAGTTACCCCCGAAGGTGCACCCGAATCCCTCAAACCAAGGCTCTGATACCAATTGTAACAACTCAAATTTTTCAAACAAATTTTTCATTTTTAAACATAATATTTTAAATTAAAAACAAGGCATAAATAGTTTAATTATTCGGTCAATACAATTATTCAACTCCCAAGATCCTAAAACAATCCTCAGTGTGTATCGATCATGCCGGCGCCTTCCCACGGTCCTCGCTAGTACCTGAAATACATACATACACAACAACTGTAAGCATAAATGCTTAGTGAGTTCCCCAATATACACTTACACACATACGCCTTTCCAGGCCCTGACCTTCTGGTCCTCAATACAACGCCTTCCGGCCCATAACATAATCGCCTTCCGGCCCATAACATATTGCCTTCCGGCCCACATATCATACATAGCACATATAACACTTAACTTACCACATACATCATACATATCCATATAACACTTAACTTACCACATATAACATACATATCACATAACATATTCGACCTTCCGGTCACACAGTCAAACCCTTCCGGGTACAGTATAGTGAGAAGACTCACCTCGTAAGTGTTGAAAGCTAGCAACTCCTGAAATCACTCGCGCACAAACCAACGTGCTACAACCCTCCTATAACATTACATAACTCATTACACTCATATCATCTAAGTGTGACTATCCCTAAGAAGTCAGACTTAGGTCAACTCTGGTCAACGGTCAACGGTCAACTCGACTGGACTCGGCGAGTACCATGGCGACTCGGCGAGTCTAGTCGTCCTCACAGATTCTTGAATATTCCCTTTCTACTCGTCGAGTATACCTCTTGACTCGACGAGGTCCTCGTGGAAGAATCGCGGGGCCACCCCGACTCCACTCGCCGAGTCTGATGAACAACTCGGCGAGTCCCAGCACATCTTCAAGCTACTCGCCGAGTCTGAAGAACAACTCGGCGAGTCCATGCCATGCAGACGAGTAACTGCTTCCTGAGATAGGTCTCGTCCCGAAGTACACATGCATGGGACCTTCTGGACCTCTAAAGGTCCTAATACAAGACTATAATCGTGGGGTAACAAGGCGTTTCTTCATCAAATCACTAAATGGGTTCTATAAACCCTAATTTCATAAATACATCAAAATAACATATTTGGTCCGAGTATTACCTGAAAACGCACTCTCTGTGTCCCCCAAATCTCAGAACTCAATCCTCCTTGATATTCCTTTAGCCAAATCCCTCTTCTTCTTGCCTAACCAATTCTTCCAAGTTCCAAAGCTTTCTCCTTTGCTCTAGGCGTCCACAGCGATTAGGGTTTCTCTCAATTGACCAAAAGACTGAAAATGACGGCCTAAGAGGCGTTAAATACGATCCAAACTGAACGGTTAGGGTTTCTGCTGAACAGTGTCGACTCGCCGAGTCCATATCTGGACTCGTCGAGTCCAGTCGCGGACCCGCGACCAAGTCCGCGATCCTACTCGGCGAGTCTAGGCTCCAACTCGCCGAGTCCCCTCTTAAATCACCCCAAAAACATAATTTTAATAATACCTGAGATTCCGGGCTGTTACACTTATTTTGTGTTTTTTTGTTTTTTTATACATGGGCCGAGATTTTGGGCTAGGAGGAAGGAGGATGAATTGGTTTGGCCCAATTCTTTCTTTGGTTCGAAATTATGAAGTCCATAGAGAAACTTTTCGGCCCATTGGGCCCTTAGGGTGGTTCCTGACCCAATAAAAGTCCATTAGGGTGATCTAAATAATTTATGACCAAACAAGGCCCAAGAGAGGTAAACTAGTCCATTTTAGGCCCATATGGCCTAAAAGGTTAAATTTTATGAATGTGGGACCATTTAGAGCCCAAATAGGGTTTCCAAGCTCAAAATAATTGAATTGAATGCTAATAGGTCCATTAGGCCCAATAAGGAAGTCCTAGTCCAATATGGATTTAAACCATGGTTCTTAGGGTTTCAGACTCTTACATAAATGATGAATCTAAATGAGTATTTAGTGAGATTTACTTAGATTATATGATTTACAATAGGTGAATGGTTACACAAGAATATAATTTCCTAGCTAAAATACTAGTTATGACATTGCATAATCACGCAGTTGACTTTGAATCCAAATGATTTGAGAAGTGCAAGTTGCAACAACAAAATATTTTGCTTCTGCTATGGAAATCAAAACACATGTTTGTTTCTTTGATTGCCAGCTTACAAGCTTCCCATCTAATAGTTGATCTCCGTCACGTGTGCTTTTTCGATCAATTTGACATCCACCAAGATCAGTATCTGAGAAAGCTTGAACGAAAAACCTTGTTTTTGAAGGATACCACAACGCTAACGAAATTGTGCCTTTGAGATATTGAAAAAATTCTTGACTGCAGTTAAATGAGGTTCCCTGGGATTCGATTGGTACCTCGCACAACTGTTGAAAATGTTTTTATATGTGACGATCACTGAAATAAGACGAACTATTTTTGTGTTATCTAACAAATATTATCAGTTATTTCAGGTTACATGAAGTCGTGACCAAACGGAAAATATGAAAATACGCGAATGACATAAAACATATAGACAAGAAAATCTAGTTGTGCGATTGAACACTTTCAACTATATATATATATATATATATATATATATATATATATATATATATATATATATATATATATATATATATATATATATATATATATATATATATATATATACATGGAAGAGTCAACAAACAAAGAAAAATCAAGGAAATTAAAATAGCAAACCCATTCCTACATTGTTTTTTTGTTACTAGCCTCTACCACAACTTGTAATACTATCCATTACTTTAAACCAAAAACTCAAGTGCACTAGTATTAGATATTTGTTTCATATGTATATATGTATACGTGAGAATGTAGTGTGTGTTCATTTGTTGTTTGTAATACTTCCTACAATATATATATATATATATATATATATATATATATATATATATATATATATATATTTATATATATATATGTGTGTGTGTGTGTGTCTGTGTGTGTGTATTATATTTGTATGTGTATGTGGAAAAGTCACGAAAGGGAAGAAGAAACTCACATATCCTACTCCTAGTACCACTTGCACTTCCTACTCCTACTAGCACTTGGACGTCACAGCTGCATCTTCTAACCAACTCAAACTTAAAGTCCCTTAGATATTTTTCTTTTGCTTCACCATATATACATGTGCATGTATATGGTTTGATAGTGTGTGCTCATTTTTCTTTGTAATATCTCTCCATACACGAAGAACCACTCCCAACCAAGAACACCACCTCCCTCTTTAAGAACAACTCTTGCAACTTCAACCTTCAAGAACAACTAAAAAACCTCCAAATACCTTCCAAACACCCTCAAAATACTCTCCAAACACCCTCCAAATACCCTCCAAATACCCTCCTTAAACCTCCTCCAAAAACCATTTCAAACCACCACAACCATCACCACCTTGCTGCTTTTCACGACATCAGAATCTTCAAGTCAGAAACAAAGCAAACGAGGCTCAGTACAAGCACAAAAAGACTAGGAAGATTTTCACCACGCATTCTCCAGAAGTGTACCTGCATCCAGGAATTTTCGTGGACGATTTTGACCATGGGAAACCCCAGAGAGACGCGAGAGAGAATTGGCTATCCAGAGAGATTTCTGTTTTCGAGTTCAGAATCTTCATGTTAGAAAACAAAAAACTAGGCACAACATAGCCAAAATTCTACTAGGGAGAGTTTCACCAACAATACTTCAAAACCTTACCCACGTCTAGGAATTCTCGTGGACGATTTTGACCACGGGAAACCCTAGAGAGACGCGAGAGAGAATTAGCTATCCAGAGAGATTTACTCCAAAAATCTACATCCATCACCACCCAAAGCTCCTTCAACCTCACCATCTTTGCTGCCTTACACCATTAAAATTAAAACCTTATTCAACCTCCTAACACCGTCCAAATACCCACTCCAACCTCATCAAATCTCCCCAAAACACCCTATACCCGTATACAACTACATGACTCGTGTACTTTGCACTGTTTTGTAAACAACTCGTTTTAGATAAAAATGAACTTTGTGTTGCTTATCAAATACCGGATTGATCTTTGAACAAATATCGACCAGTCGTTCCAAGATCCAAATATCGACCAGTCGTTCCATCAGTCCAGTTCAGTCAATTTATTGACGAACCTACTTGATATATATTTATATACTTATATACTTTATTATAGCTTTATGTCATTTAAATATAGTCATTTATATTATTTATAGCTTTACGTCATTTAAATACATTCATTTATATTATTTATAGCTTTAAGTCATTTAAATACAGTCATTTATATTATTATAGCTTTCAGTCATTTGTAGCTTTCATATTTATACTTATTCCGCTATTATTATTCTTTATATATATATATATATATATATATATATATATATATATATATATATATATATATATATATATATATATATATATCTTATACCTTTAACTCATATATCTGTCACATAGTAACTGGTAACCGAGCCTCTTGTTGTGGTGATCAGATTTTTATATTTCCAACAATCGGTATCTAAGATGATATAAAAAAATATTTTCCAACGATTGGTATCAGAGCTTGTGTCATTTACCTTGAAATTTTTTTCGGAAAACTTTTGGTTATAGCGTTTATAAACCTTCCATCAGCTTTTCTTTAAAAATTTCATTTTAATATCACTCGTTCAAAATCCTTTCAAAAAAAAATTTCAAAAGATGTCTTTGGCAAATTACTCTAACATGAACTCTGTCTCCATTGCAAATAGCTTAGGATCTGGTTCACGGGCACCCATACTTATTCCTGAAGAGTATAATTCGGTGGTTGGCCGTATGATTCTTCATCTTAACACTATAAATGAAGATATCTGGAAGTGTGTAGAAGGAACATATATTACTCCAGAAAATATGGCTACTCTTGCTACAAATCAAGCCACTCAAACCGATATCATAAGAAAGTTGGAACTCCAAGCCAAAAAGGAACTTGTGTCTAGAATACCTCATAGTATTCTAAGTCAAATGGATGACATTATGCTGTTAACCGCAAATCAAATTTGGGAAAATTTGAAAAATCGTTTTTGTGGAAATAAAAGAATTATCAGAAACAAAAGAACATCTGTTTTGAATGAATACAATAATTTCAAAATGCTTTCATCAGAAACCATCCATGATGCTCACGATAGGTTCAATCTTATTATGGTCAAAATGAACAATTTGGGTATCAAAAAGACACAACATGAGATACATCTCAACATTTTAAACAATCTTTTCGAAAGCTAAAAAATGGTTAAACTCAGTATTCAGGGAAATCCAACTATTCATACAGAAGCTTTGTATGTATGGAGAACCTCAATTGTATGAATCCTTGATTGACCCACTAACAACTACAGCTTTTGGAGGACCACTTGCTCTTGTCTCCACAACTTCACAAAACCAAATACCTTTCAATGATCAAAAATTTAATCGTTTTAATCAGGCAACATCTTTTCAAAACCAAACCTTACAGTCTGATTCGAATGATGAAGCGGATTATCAACAACTGTGTGCATTGGTTGCAAACACAAATATTCAGAGATTTCTCCCAAATCATGGTCAATCAAATCTTAGACCAAACTTTCAAAACAGACCATCTTTTGGACAAAATAACTCAGGTTTTCAACGAAGACCATCCGTTGGACAAAATAACTCAGGTTTTCAACCAAGACCATCCTTTAGACAAAAAAACTCAGGTTTTCAACCAAGACCCTACTTTGGACAAAATTCTCAAAGACCTTCTTTCCATAATAACTCAAACCAAAGTTTTCAAAATTAGGGATTTTAAAATGATCCCAACTCATGTCATAATCACAATCCAAACAACAGTTTTCAAAATCAAAACAGAGGTTTCCAAAATCAAGGTTACAACAATCAAAACAATGGCTTTCAAAACAACCAAAATTTTGGATTCCAACAAAACCATTCTCAGCCTTCCCAACAAAACCAAACCCAAGCACCTGAAAGACTTCCGGTTAAGAGTCAAAAGGATGAAAGTGATGAAGAAGTGATCATTTATCACAACTGCAAAGGAACAAATCACTATGCCAGAGAATGTCGAGCCAAAAACAAAACCAAAATCAAAGACTCGGCATACTATGCTCAAAGAGCCGATGAACTGAAGAAACTGGAAAACCAAGAAAAACAAAGAGCAGTGATGGCAATCCATGAACCAAACGTGGAATACTGGGCCAACTTCTGATGACGAAGCTGACAATGAACCAGCACAATCAAACTTCTGCTTCATAGCTAGTGTTGACATACCTTCAAGAGCTCCCAATGTCATAGAACAGGTATGGTTTATGATCTCTGAACTTGGTTTTTCCAAAACAATTTTTGAGTCCCACATAACCAAGATTAAGAAAAGTCTGGAAGCTGATCTCAAAACATATCATGACACAATGGTCAATTATGATATCTGCAAATCTATGTTACAAACCTTGCAACTCAAATTTGGAGAATCAATAAGAATAAAAAGCAAATTGGAAAGAGATGTTGAAAGAAAATCGGAATATTATAATCACGTCTTGGAAAAAATAAATCAGACCCTAATTTAGAAAAGGGATTTGGAACAAAAAAATCAGTCAGTCATTTCTTCTGAAATAAAAGATGTTTTAGAAATGGAAATCCTTCAGTTGAAACAAGACTTTCAAGAATCAACTGAAAAATACAATATTTTAAATGAAAAACTGATTAATTCTTTAAAACAAATCAATTCTCTTGAAACTGAGAATAAAAGACTGATATGGAATATGGATTCTATCAAAGTTGCTAGAAAACTAAGTGATGATATTTTCACCAAGGAAACACCTTAGGAACTGGCAAAATTGATACGAATTACAGACCAGGAATTGGAAGAGAATCCTTTGAAATTGAACAAGCAAAATAGGAAAACATGACGAATTGTGAAAACTCTGAATTCACTCTACCAGATCTTTTCACATCTATTAATGAGGAATACTTAGATGATGAAATAGTTATCAACTGTAGTCCAGATGATACTGATTTCAATGTATCCAAAAACTCTTTCAAAAGAGTTGTAAATTCTGAAACAGACTCTGCAAATTCTTTAACTCACCAAATCAAACATACCGATGGAACCACTAAACATAAAAATCTTTTGAATGGAGAAAATTCCTCTTATGAGGATGGTAGTACTTCTGTACCAATTGCTTTTCCTACAATGAGTTCATCAATTGTTGGGAAAACGAGTCTGGGTCAAAAATACTCCAAGAAACAAAAAACAAGCAAAAAATCCATTCAAGTCACCAAAACCCCACTTATCAAGTCAAACATTTTTGAAAACCAACCAAAGAAACCAGTTCAACGCTACGTCTTACCTCGTAAACAGGTTTCCAAACAAAAACCAAAACCTTTTCGAAAACCTTTTGAAAACCGCTTTCAAGATATCACTTTTCATCATTCAAGGAACTTTCAAAAACCATCACATCAGAAAGTTTCAAACCATCATGATCAAAAAGCTTTTCAAAATCGCCCATCACATCCCAGATATGAAGAAAACTTTTCAAACAAACCTTCACATCTAGGATATCTTTCACCAAATCACAGATCTTATCAACCCACAGATTTTCAAAAACAAATCACATTTTGGGTAAACTTGATAAATCAAATCAAACCTCAACCATTCCATCCTCATAAACCAAACTCTTACAACAACGCGAGGTTAAATGCTAGAAATTCATTAAGCAAAGAACCCAAAATAACAATTGACAAACCAGGACCCATACAAATTTGGGTACCTAAACTTTCTGTCTGATTGCAGGTACTTAATGCTAGAGAACCCAATGATGATACATGGTATATTGATAGTGACTGCTCCAAGCATATGACAGGAAACCGAAACTACTTATGTGACTTCAAACCTATACAAACCAATCAAGATGTTACCTTCGGCAACAACATGACAGAAAAAATCAAGGGTTACAGAAAAATAACAAATGGTAATTTCACCATAAAGAAAGTTGCCTTCGTCGATGACCAGAAACACAACCTCATCAGTGTTTCTCAACTGTGTGATAACAATCTTGAAGTTCTATTCACCAAACAACGAAGCTTGATCCTGGACGCGAAAAACAAAGATGTCATAGTTGATTCTGACCGTGCCGGAAATATGTATCCACTTGACATGGATCTTATCTATGGTAAACCAGATATATGTCTGCTATCTAAAGCCCCAACAGATATTAGTTGGTTATGGCACCACCGCCTTTCCCATCAGCGATGATCTTGTTCGAGGCCTACCACTTCTGAAGCTCGACAACGAAACTCTTTGTGCCACATGTTAAAAAGGAAAACTTTCCAAATCCACTCACAAAAGCATCTCAGAATCTACTGTATCCGAACCACTAGAGTTGTTGCACATAGACCTTTGTGGCCCTGCAAAAACCCAAACCATACAAGGGAAGAAGTACATTCTCGTTGTCGTTGATGGTTTCTCATGCTTTACTTGGGTATTTTTCTTAAGACTAAAATTAGAAGCGCCTAAAGAGATGATCAACTTCATCAAAAAAATCGAGCTCAAACTCAAACGACCTGTTCGAAGAATCCGAAGTGATAATGGTTTAGAGTTCAAAAACAAGACTCTAGATTCATTTCTCAAAGACAAAGGAATTGAACATAACTTCTCAGCCCCATACCTTCCATAACAGAATGGTGTTTTCGAAAGAAGGAACCGAACTTTATGTGAAGTTGCAAGATCAATCATTATCTTCGCTGATCTGCCACAATACTTCTGGGCAGAAGCAATAGCTACAGCTTGCTACACTCAAAATCGTTCCTTAATCCATAAACATCTTCATAAAACACCATATCAAGTCATTAACAACCAAAAACCAAACATTAAATATTTCCATATTTTTGGTTGTTGATGTTCGTAAAGAACAATAAAGATCACCTTTCAAAATTTGAATCTTGGTCGGACGAAGGAATTTTTCTTGGTTACTCGTTTTCTTCAGCTGCTTATCGAGTACTGAACAAATGTACTAGAGTAATTGAAGAAAGTACCGATGTTCATTTTGATGAATTTCATATCAGGAAATTGGATCGTGAACATTTTGGTTCTAAAATGATTGAAAATATTTTTCAAAATCCAATTCAACAAACACCTTCTCCTGACATAGACATTGAAATCGATCATGATTTACTTTTTGAGCAACCAAAAACTGCTTACAATTCTGAACTTCTAACTACTTCAATTGACCCTACATGAACACCCAGTGAAGTTATTCCACAAACAAACCAAAATGATGCAGATCAATTCAAGGGGGAACCACCAACACATACTTCCTCTTTGGAACAAACACCAAATCCTCCTTTGAACACCCCATCCGCAAATAGCCAAAACAATCCAGATGCATCATTTATGGTGGAACCTTCAAACCAATTCCAAGATGAAACACTCGGAGAAGAACAATGGGATACTGAAACTCCAATTAATATAGCGGAAGAGAATCGCTTAATAAAGTGGACCAGAAATCATCGAACAGAACAAATCATCGGAGATCCTAACTCATGCACTCAGACTAGAGCCGCATCCACAAATGAATGTTTATTTGGAGCCTTCTTATCCATGACTGAACCCAAAACCATACATTCTGCTATAAAAGATCCAAACTGGGTAAAAGCTATGCAAGAAGAGCTAGCAGAATTTGAAAGAAATGACGTATGGAATCTTGTTCCTACTCCACCCGATGTTACTGTTATCGGTTCAAGATGAGTATACAAAAAAAAAAGACTAACGATCAAGGAATTATTTGTCGAAACAAGGCACATCTTGTCGTCAATGGATATTTACAACAAGAGGGAATCGACTACGATGAAATCTATACTCCAGTTGCCCGAATTGAAGCAATTCGCATCTTTCTTGCATATGATGCGCATAAGAACTTCAAAGTATTCCAAATAGACGTTAAATGTGCATTCCTACACTGAGAGATAGATCGTGAAGTATACATCCAACAACCACCAGGTTTCGAAGATCCCAAATTTCCAGATCACAACTTTAAATTGCAGAAAGCAGTCTATGGCTTGAAACAAGCACCCCGAGCTTGGTATGCCACGTTGTCAACCTTTCTCGAAGAATCAGGTTTTAAAAGTGGTTCAATCGATCAAACCCTCTTTCGTTAAATCTTTAATAAACATCTGTTAATCATACAAATATATGTTGATGACATTATTTTTGGTTCTACTGATGAATCTTTAAATGTTAAGTTTGCAGATCTAATGAAGAGCAAATTTGAAATGAGCATGATTGGGGAGATGACTACTTTTCTCGGACTTCAAATCAAACAGTCAACTGATGGCATTTTCATCAACTAAGAGAATTATGTCAAAAACCTACTCACTCGCTTTTCAATGGACAAATCCAATACTTCAAAAAAAACCCAATGGATTTTGGATAAAAAAATCGATGCAGACTTAAATGGCAAACCCGTTGACCAGAAAAGATATCGTGGAATGATCGGATCACTCGTATACCTCATTGCCAGCAGACCTGACATCAAGTTTTCTACATGTGTCTGTGCCAGATACCAGGAAAATCCTATGGAATCCCATGTAGTTGCTGTGAAACGCATCTTCAAATACCTTAAAGGCACTCCTAAACTTGGTCTTTGGTATCCAGCTAAATCCGATTTTCTGTTGAACGCTTTCACCGACTCAGACTATGGAGGATGCAAGCTAGATAGAAAGAGTACATCTAGTAGCTGACAATTCCTAAGAGGTAGACTAGTGAGTTGGACTTCAAAGAAACAAACTTGTGTATCCACATCAACAGCAGAAGTTGAATATGTCGCTGCCGCCAGCTGTTGTTCACAAGTCATATGGATGCAAACTCAACTGCGTGACTATGGCTTCAAAATCTCACAAATTCCCATATTTTGTGACTCAACCAGTGCAATTTCCATTTGTCCCAATCTCGTTCACCATTCCATGACAAAGCACATCGACATTCGATATCACTTTATCAAAGACAACATTCAAAAGGGTCATATCGAACTACACTTCATCAACTCCGAAGATCAAATTGCCGATGTCTTCACTAAGGCTCTCGATGAAACAAAGTTTCAATACTTCCTAGGCCGTCTAGGAATGTTAAATCCAGATAACATCCATCCTTAAACTTTTACTTTTTGTTTGTATAAAAGTGTATTTACTTTCATTCAAAAAAAAATTCAAAAACAATTGAAAATTGCCTTCTTTTCAAAAAACCAAAAACATTCAAATAACCTATATTTCCAAAAACATTTAGATAAACAAATTTTCACAAAGATACTAAAAGACTTACCATAATAAGATGTTATAGAACCTCGTGATTAATCGTCTATTGACTTAATTTTCAGATGCTTATGCCCGATGAAGATTTTAAGTCATATTGATTCTCAATTGGAGTGAAGGTTCAAATCTCCTACTTTTCATAATGTATATAACTTTACTTCCTTCAATTTTATTTCATTATTGATGATCTTAAAAAGGGACATAAGGTTAGCAGGTTCAGATGAAAACAAAAACCCATGTGAGAAGTTGTGCCTCGTCAATCTGTATCACTGTGGAATTCATTTCTTGTGAGATTAGGTGTGTCACTATTGCTTATAAGGTGTATCCGATTATACCTTGTCACGGTATCATTTTTGGTTAGATATCAAAATGACCAAGGACGATACATTCATTTCTTACATACTAGACAAACTGTCTTTTATGCCACCAATCCCTACCTAGATATAAGCCAACCAAAAATGAAGTCTTAAGATCCCGTGATCCATCAACAAGAAAAGACGAAACGAAAAGGATTTCAACAATCACTTATCGAAGAAAAAAAAAGATCTATCCACATCCAATCGTCAAAGATGAATCAAGATAAAGACAAATCAACAAGAAAGCCAAATCATTCACCGAAGAAATACCAAACAAAAAATACTCTACATTTGGTATTTTCAAACAAACTTTCAACCAAATGGTTATTTCAAAGCAAACATCAAAAGATCCCGTGATCTGTTTTTAACCATTTTTCACAAAAGAAGATATCTTAATCCTGCAAGACAGATACTCTCAAAAACCCAATTTTCTCAAATATAGCAAATTCTCGATGCTAAAAAAATCTCTTTACAAAAATCGATATTGATCAACAAACATAATACCATCAAAGAAGAAGCTACAACAACATTGGATTTCCCGGGATACTGTAACCTTCATCATTGAAGATTCTTAGTTGCAAACTGCACTATGAAAATTGCTAAACCCCTCTACATGTATTTCCCGACGGAGAGAGAGTGAACTTTAATGACATAAATGAAGAAACCCGTTGAGTAATGCTGAAAACAGTCTTATGTGATTGATTATTTAATAATGAGACTAAGTGACCTTTCAGGAAAAACATAGCTGAACACCTCCAATATGAGTGTGAGTCGTCAGAGAGAGATATGACTCATTTTTAGTGATCATTAACTTGTTCTGCTGCTAGAACAACCAAACACCCAAGTGAAGTGTGAGCTATACCTATGAGCGTTCATCTGAATCAACCTGTTAGACCACTTTTCGTCATTAATAATGCTATAAAATCTTAGGAAATTTCTTTAGATACATATATGGCTACCCTTTGGTAACCGAACCCGAGACTTTAATTCGGAAACAAATTTCTAAAAATCTTTTACATAATATATGTTAAACAAAGTGACAAACTTTCAAAACAATCACTATGTTTTATATATCTTATCTATCGACAAATCTTTTACCTTGAATCTTTAAAAGTCCAAAACTGTCAATATGATTATCTCATACCAGTCTTTATTTCAGCAATGATCACATAGGGGGAAATTGTTGAAAATGTTTTTATATGTGACCATCACTAAGATAAGACGAACTAGTTTTGTGTTATCTAACAAATATTATCAGTTATTTCAGGTTACATGAAGTCGTGACCAAACGGAAAATACGAAAATACACGAATGACAGAAAACGTATAGACAAGAAAATCTAGCTATGCGACTGAACACTTTCATTCCCACGTTGCTTTTTTGCTACTAGCCTCTACCACAACTTGAAATACCATCCATTACTTAAAACCAAAAACTCAAGCGCACTAGTATTAGATATTTGTTTCATATGTATATATGTATACGTGAGTATGTAGTGTGTGTTCATTTGTTGTTTGTAATACTTCCTACAATATATATATATATATATATATATATATATATACACACACACACACACACACACACGTAGCCTACTCCTAGTACCACTTGCACTTCCTATTCCTACTAGCACTTGGACATCACAGCAACATCTTCTAACCAACTCAAACTTAAAGTACCTTAGATATTTTTCTTTTTCTTCACCATATATACGTGTGCACGTATATGGTTTGATAGTGTGTGTTCATTTTTCTTTGTAATATCTCTCCATACACCAAGAATCACTCCCAACCAAGAACACCACCTCCCTTTTAAAAACAACTCTTGCAACTTCAACCTTCAAGAAAAACTAAAACAACCTCCAAATACCTTCCAAACACCCTCAAATACTCTCCAAACACCCTCCAAATACCCTCCTTAACCCTCCTCCAAAAACCCTTTCAAATCACCACAACCATCACCACCTTACTGTTTTTCACGACCTCAAAATCTTCAAGTCAGAAACGAAGCAAACTAGGCTCAGTACAAGCACAAAAATACTAGGGAGATTTTCACCACGCATTCTCCAGAAGTGTACCTGCATCTAGGAATTTTTGTGGACAATTTTGACCACGGGAAACCCCAGAGAGACGCGAGAGAGAATTGGATCTCCAGAGAGATCTCTGTTTTCGAGTTCAGAATCTTCATGTCAGAAAACAAAAAACTGGGCAGAACACAACCAAAATTCTACTAAGGAGATTTTCACCATCAATACTTCAGAACCTTACCTACATCTAGGAAGTTTCGTGGACGATTTCGACCAAGGGAAACCAAAGAGAGACACGAGAGAGAATTAGCTATCCAGAGAGATTTACTCCGAAAATCTACATCCATCACCACCCAAAGCTCCTTCAACTTCACCATCTTTGGTGCCTTACACTACCAAAATTACAACCTTATTCCACCTCCTAACACCCTCCAAATACCCACTCGAACCTCATCAAATCTCCTCAAAACCCCTATACCCGTATACAAATACATGACTCGTGTACTTTGCACTGTTTTGTAAACAACCCGTTTTAGATAAAAATGAACTTTGTGTTACTTATCAAATACCGGATTGATCTTTGGAAAAATATTGACCAGTCGTTCCATAACATAATAAAAGTTTTTCATAATCATAAATTTCAAGTTCATTTTCTTCTATAGTTCTCAAAATATGGCGATATTAAGAAAACATTCCATGAAATGGAGATATGTGATTTATTGGGTATTAAGAAAACTTTTAGTTAATGATTACCTTCCTTGTTGAAATATGACTCAAAAAGAAACATCTGATAAATATTTGTTATTTACTCTTTGATATATTATTAGTAATCAAAATATCTCGCCACTAGAATACAATAGATCGACGATAGAATTTCTCTACAGTCAATCAGCACAAAATCGACTTTTGCTAACTAGATAACATTGTAATTAATTTTAGTGAAGAAATAGTCAAACATTACAAAACGTCCATTATTGAAATTATATTAACATTTATTGTAATGTTTAAGTATTATATATATATATATATATATATATATATATATATATATATATATATATATATATATATATATGCAAGGTTTTAGAACTCGCTACTCGGTACTTGCTCGGCCGACTACCGAATAGCAAGTACTCAGGAGTACTCGGATTAGGTAATTTATGTAGAAATATTTTAAGAAATTTTTATTTGTCAAAATCACAAGTTAAAATTATAATTTGATTGAAATATATAACAAAATTAGATACATGTGAATACATAAAACTTGAAATACAGAAAAATTTCTCAATTCGTGAATAATTAATTAATTACTGAAAATTTAATATATATATATATATATATATATATATATATATATATATATATATATATATATATATATACATATAGTAATAATCACCTAGTAAGACCGAGTAGGCGCTCGGTAGAGAGATATTGACCGAGGTTGACAGTTTGACTTAATCCTTGTTTTTTTGCCGAGTTCACAAAACTCGTCTCGGTGGAGGGCCGATGCCGAGTACTTAGCTGAGTAGGCCGATTTTTACAACATTGTATGTATGTATGTAGGTGCGTTTGTTTCCTACATCTACTAAGTGCTCGAATGGACCAATTAGAATTTAGTAAAATTAAATTATTGTTTAATCAAATCAATATAGATATGAAATGATATCCGTATTTATAATTCTTTTTTTGGAAACTAATTAAAATTTTCTTTAATTTGAGCAATAATATAATTTTTGAATGAATTATATACATCTAGGTTTCTATCTATGTGTTGGTGTTTGTTTCAGAATTCATTCACTCAAAACACAACAAAACTGCATCGAACATGGTGAACGAGAGTTTGCTCTAGATGAGTAAGAATTTAATATAAGAGAATGAGAGTGTATTGTAGTAGAATACGCTCTCGTTCTCCATGTTCTAGTTAACTTTGTTGTACTTTAAATGAGTGGGACCTAAACCAAAACATGAACCTATATATGAAAACCTACATCCGAATTCATTTTAAAAGAATATTATTGTTTATATTAATGTCGGATTTAATTTGTTTCCACTAAAATATAATTATAATTAAGGATATCATTAAATATACATAAAATAATGGAATTTTTTTAATATATATCTTTATTTTTTTATATAATAATTTAATTTTACTAAATTATTTTTTGTTCATTCTAGCACACAATAGATATAAGAAATATTTCAACATAGCACTATATATATATATATATATATATATATATATATATATATATATATATATATATATATATATAATTTTACTGAGACATTAGTTGGTAAACAACAAAAGAAAAATAGAAAATCATGGGTAAAAAATTAATTTCTTTTTATGTAAGTTTATTCATAATGGACTTACCTATCTTCATATATGTGTAAAAATGACTACATTAATTGCAATTAAGAATTCATTTTTTTCTCAATATAAATATCTCCATCAAAACTCTTGTTATGCTGTATCCCGTACACTCATCATTTGAAGATGTCTATCAATAAGCAATTGTTAAATTTTCTAATTTTTTCCTACATTTTTAGCCTAGGTTAGGAGTTCTTTGGCATAAGCATATTCTTTCTTTGTTTTCTAGACAATATCTATTATATTAGTATATTTTATTTTGACATGTTTCATATGTAGGTATCGGTACGAACGACAATTACAATCAAACAACAAAATCCATGATGATGAAAACAAATTCCAATATTCATGATTCAAGCACGGATGCAATAAGAGGCATTTGTGTACCTAGTCCCGTATGTCGAGGAATCGTGGTCAATTTCTGTTATTGTTGTATAGGACCAAAGAGAGAAATTTGCACGACCAAGTATGAATTGTGCAAATTAATTTGTTCTTAAAGGAAATGTTCTACTTAAATGTAATAACATCATCATCATCAGAAATAATATAATATCCCTTGTTCTTTATCTGTAAGTTTAATAAATTTATCTTCAACAACATATTTTCACCACTTTATCACCATCAAGGTGGTATAACGATGATCTTTTCTACTAATTAGGGCATTGAAAAGAGTTTTCCCAGTTTTGAATCTCATGCGATTGAAACATGGGAAGGCCTAATATTAAGAAATATATCGTTATAGTGTAGATCCCATAATAAATGTGGTATAAAAGATCATACGTTAGATAATTTTGATAAATTAAATTGTATTGAACTACATGACAATTCTCTAAAGCCACTAATTTAGTACAACAAGTAAACTAATTTAACAAATACAATTTCCAATTTGTTAAAGACACAAATACAATTTCCAATTTTCTTAAAGACAATTTCATGATGACTAACGAAGAAGGTCGGTATATAGTTTCTCATAAACCATTGTTACTGTAACAACCCGAAGTTGTTAATCGACGAAAACCCATTCTACCCGTATAACTCACCGTATATCGAAACGTTCCGATGTCGTTTTTGGGTTAAGTTAATTAA
This sequence comes from Lactuca sativa, assembly GCF_002870075.4. Classification (NCBI taxonomy): domain Eukaryota; kingdom Viridiplantae; phylum Streptophyta; class Magnoliopsida; order Asterales; family Asteraceae; genus Lactuca; species Lactuca sativa. The sequence goes on from NC_056625.2 coordinate 247,639,983, forward strand.
ACTTATATGTTTAATTGATGCTAATGAGTGTCCAAACCTCTTAGGAACTCATGAATTTAGCTCAAAATGTTTATTTCATAAATTTTAGAAATGTCCTCGCCGGATTATGGAAACTTAATCGGGTGCGACCAAAAGCCCCGTTTAATGCCGGTATCGGGTAGAATTCCACCATGTCCAAGTTTTGTGACCTTTATAAACGTGTTAAACCTTTCATTTGAAGCTTTTGCTTCCTCTCTACTCTCTCTCTAACCTCTCTCCTAAATCTAAGTTCAAGGGTCCAAAACTCAATTTTAAGGCTTCAAATCTCTAAGGTACCTTCCTAAACACATTGTATAGCATATTTGACCTTCAAAATTAGGATTAAAACATAAATTAAGACCTTGTATATGAGTTTACGGCCATGGAAGGAGCTTAGGCCGTAAACACATAATTAGAGGGTTTTTAAGCCCTAAAACCCTTCCTAGACCCCAACCAGACATAGATATGAATTTTAGAAATTTGGTAATGGAGTTAGAACACTTTAAACATATATTTTGAGGGACAAATGAGAGTTCACGGCCAAGGCATGTGCTTGGGCCATAAACTCCATAACATGGGGAGTAAACTCAATGTAAAGTGTTAAAATGCCACTTTAACACACCTAAAGCCTTGGGATAAATTCTAGAAGTGTATACAAACAAGTTTTAGACCTTAAAACATATGATTTTCCCCATCTAAGGAGTTCACGGCCATGAGGGTGTTCATGGGCCGTAAACTCCAAAATCTAGGCCAAAAGTCCCTTAAAAATCCATACAAGGCTAGGAAAAATCATTAGAATCACATGTGATTGGGTAAGGGACCAAAACATTAAGGAATTGATGTGAGGGGGAATTTACAGCCATAAACTCATTGTTTACAGCCGTAAACTCCAATAAATAGTCCTTAATTATGTTTAATCCATTCCAAGGCCCTAGAATTGATCCTAGCAAATTTCCCCAAGTAGAATAAGGCCATTTTGCACCATAAAACACCCCACCATGAGTTTACAGCCGTAAAATCATGGGGAGGGGGTCATTAGGGCCGAAATCTCCTCTATGAGTTTACTCTTGAAGACTAAACTCCATATCCAAGCCTTATGTGACTTTAAACCCCACCTGGGTCCCTCCAAACACTTGTAATAGGGTGTTTCCGCGACTAAAAGTGTTTGTACCTAGAAATTAAATAATCTAAGTCCTAATTAGATACAAATGTGTATCTTTGCATTATGCTTAGGAACCTCGTGCATTTGCAAGCCCCGAACCAACGTTTAACATCCTAAATTGTCATGTTTCTCGTCCGGTGAGTTCTTACCCCTACGCTTTTTCCGTGTTTTTTTCAATGTTTTCAGGGGAGGAATACAAGCAAACTATAACTGTTTTCAAAACATAACGTTGATGTGTTTCAAATAATATCTGGCAAATTTATAAACACTTTTACTCCTTATGTATTATGCTGAGGATAAGGGATGATTTATCAACTACAACTAAATGGATTTTAGTTAAGAAAATAACCAAACTAATCAAATTATTATGGGAATAATTTGGGGTTCTTTAGTTCTCGTTTTATCATGTACTGATATGTGTATAAAGTTATTAGATAAACTATGTCTAATTCAGTTTATCTCTGCATCATTTGAATGTATTGCCAGAGAGTTTCATTGTATGTATCTATATTCATTGTATTATGTTTCATAATCTTTTGTATGTTTGATATCGTATGAGAACCCTGTGAATAGTTTAGTACTAGTTTGTGAGTTAGTCACTACCCTTTATGGATGATCAGTAAATCCTCCCCGGAAGTGTAACCAGAGTGTCCTGGAGGGAGAGCGAGGAATTTGTGAATAGATCTATTTGGGACTGACAATCCCACACCTTAACTGCTAGCTACAGTTAGGCGGGCATGCCTGGGGTGACAAATTCTGGATATCGTTCGGCGTCTGACGAACGTCAAGGAGGTCTCGTTTTCGTATCAGCATGGTTACCCGACTCACAATACGTATTAATATAAGTTTATTCACGACTTTAGTTTTGGATTTATTTTAAATCAATCTTCTATCTTTAGATCTTATATCTAGTACGGGATGGTAATCCCATGGTTTTTGGTCTATAGGGTTCATATCTATTGCAAGATGTTATTCCTATGGTTAGAATCTATATCTAGTTCGGGATAGTGATCCCATGGTTTTATCAAACTATCTTATATCTAGTCCGGGATGGTAGTCCCATGGTTTTCAATCTATATTTTTAAGTATATCAAACTATCTTGTATCTAGTCTGGGATGATAGTCCCATGGTATTAAATCTATATGTAGTACGGGATGTTAATCCCAAGGTTTTCAAACTATTTTCCATCTACAGTTCACGTATATTAAAATATTTTATATCTAATTCGGGATAGTAATCCCAAGATTCTCAATATATATTTTTGTGTATTAAACTATACTATGTGTTACTAAATCGGTCTTGTATTTAGGAAAATATGGGATTTTCCTGGGGTAACATATAACGCGTAATTGAACTGTAATGAAAGATAACTAAACTGTTTTACATAAGAAAATATGGGATTTTATTGGATAACAAACCTTTTCGGAAAACTAAAGGAAACCGGTACATTTTTCAGAAAACAAACATCTTATGAACTCACCAGCTTTATGCTGATTTTCAAACCGCTTGTATTCTCAGGTCCACGTTAGACAGGTACCCGGTGGTATCTTTTGGTGAAGACGGAGTGCGCAGAAGACTCGTCTCTACTTTTGTTCGTATGATATATGTATAACAATTGTACAATTTACTTTTGAAACAAATGTAAACTATCAAATATATGTAATGTAATGGTTGTTTACTGTGATTACTATGTGCATTGGATTTGATACTCAACATGGAGTCAACCCCGGAAATGTTTCCGCTTTTGGTTTTCGGGGTGTGATAGATTGGTATCAGAGCCCTTGTTTATAGTGAACAGAGTATACCAAACCTTACATGGTATAAAACTATAAACATTAAAGGGCCTAAGTGCGCTGAACTAAAAGTATCCTTCAAAATATAAGTATTTTCAAAAGTATACAAGTATACCGAGCCGTCGATATCCGTAACTACAAGTAGAACAAAACATAAGTAAATGGGTGTTGTACACTGTGGTTAAACCTGGGCAGTTATGTAGTCGTGTCTAGGATCAATATAGCCTGGCCAACTATATTCATTCGAGACACGGCCAACATGTGCTTGGGAGTGACTATGGTACGCAGCATACCTAAAACTTACCCAATACCCCAAACAACGAGTCGTCGTTGTAGTGAATCATGAAATACTATGGGAGTATTTCTCGAGTAAATCCTTTGTAGAAAGTCCTCGTATACGCGTTGTTCCTTGATCATTCCTCTAGCGATAAAATGTTCTATCTTGATAAATGTTTCCTGCCTTATCGCTTAATACGGTGCTATATCTGTCTTGATGAGATATTCCATGTTCCATATATCTTGATTCAATTCAGAGGACTTATGATCCTCTCTTTCCTGATCTTATTAGACCACGATGCCTCCAAGAAAGACACCCAGCTCGAAGAACACCAACAACCCTCCGCCACCACCTCCTCCTGAATTTGACCCTGTGATGTTCTAGGCAACTGTCAATGCCGTGGTGGCAGCTGCTATGTCTCAAAGGAACTCGGATGGTTCCGGTGGTACTCAAACCCAAAACCCAGAGAACAGTCAGGGACACCAAAAAGGGGGTTCCTATAAAGACTTCATGAACGCGAAGCCCACATCCTTTGATGGCACTGGAGGTGTCATTTCCCTCACCCGATGGTTCGAGAAAATCGAATCAATCTTTGAGATATGTGCCTGTTCGGAGTCTGACAATGTAAAGTTCGCCGCCTGCACCTTCCTTGACAAAGCCCTGACTTGGTGGAACGGCCGAGTCAAATCCCTAACTCTTCCTGTAGCAAATGCTATGGGTTGGGAAACTATGAAGGAGCTTCTACTCGCAGAGTATTGCCCTAGGGGCGAAATTCAGAAGCTAGAACACGAACTCTGGAACCTAAAGATGAAGGGTTCCGACATAGCCTCTTATACTTCAAGATTCGATGATCTGGCGTACTCTGTCCGGGAATGGTTACCCCGGAGAGTAAAAAGATTGAGAGGTTCATCTGGGGGTTGACCCAGCCAACCAAAGGGAATGTCTTGGCTGCGAAGCCAGACACCTATGATAGTGCTAAATGTCTTGCGCAAATCATGATCGATCATGAAGACAACTCTGATGAGGAGGCTACCACTCCTGAACCGGTCACAAGTGGAGGTGGAAGTAAAAAGAAATTTTGGAACAAGCGGAAGGCTCAGAGTACGCAAGGGTCTTCTAAGAAACAGCAAATAGTAGCAGTCCATGCTACTACTACCCCTGTTGTTGTTTCAGTTGTCGGGTCCACGACCCAAAATCCTACCAGTGGATACACTGGTACCCTTCCTTGGTGTGATAAGTGCAGCTACCATCACCGCATTCCTGGTCCATGTCGCGAAAGGATCTGTGACAACTGTGGCAAGAAGGGCCATCTTGCTCGAACCTGCAGAAAACCAGCCAAATCAACGAACCAATCATCCGGAACGGGAATCGGTCCAGCCTGCTACAATTGTGGCGAAGTAGGGCACTTCAAAAGAAATTGCCCCAAAGCAGCTACAACCGCTGATCCCACTGTCGCTGCAGGTATACTTCTCTTTGACAATTCTTATACCTGCAACTCTTTATGATTCTAGTACCAGAAGGGAAACTTGTTATCTATCCAACCGAGCAATTTCTAAACTTAATCCTTTGTTTGTAATCGAAATTGAGTACAATCGAGACGGCTAACCAGTGAGATAGAGAACACTAACTTCGTACCTATAGATTGTATCCTCAGTCCGGAGGATTATTCTGTTCCATTCGATTTAAATGGGGGAAACTTTTCACGAAATACTTTGATGCTATGTTGGACATGTAATGACCGAGTCTCATTCATGTTGTTATCCTTTAGTTTCAAAAGGGTCGCTAGTCTAGATCTTTTCCCTGACCCGTCTCTCGTGATCTTCGACATCAAAACTTCGTATCATTTCATGCCTTAAAGCTCAAAAGTTTTTCCCGATATGAATTATCACGCATCCCTCGTTTCTGTGATCATTAAGAAACGGGAAGTCAGCAGCTCTTTCCCTTAATTCTCTTTCCCGAAGAATTCCCGAGAATTCCTTTCGAACATTTTAGCTTAGTTCCGCATCGGCCTAATCTCTGGATCTACCTCGTGACCGAACCTCAGTGAGAATGACGTGTTCAAAACGGTGACCAAGAACTGATATGATCACTACGGATTAGTAGTGGTATCCTTTCGGTCAAACCCCTTTCCCTCGATCATGTAGTCAAGCAAAGTAGTCGTAACCGTCTACTTTTCCAACGTCCAAGGTGATAAGGAAATTAGTCGGCTCCGAAAATACCCACAGAAACCTGTTGATTCTTGGGTCCCATCGACTAATATCGCAGTCTTACCCATAAATTTCTTATAAAGCCATCAAACCCTTAGCTACACAGTGAGATAGAGAACACTAACTTCGTACCTATAGATTGTATCCTCAGTCCGGAGGATTATTCTGTTCCATTCGATTTAAATGGGGGAAACTTTTCACGAAATACTTTGATGCTATGTTGGACATGTAATGACCGAGTCTCATTCATGCTGTTATCCTTTAGTTTCAAAAGGGTCGCTAGTCTAGATCTTTTCCCTGACCCGTCTCTCGTGATCTTCGACATCAAAACTTCGTATCATTTCATGCCTTAAAGCTCAAAAGTTTTTCCCGATATGAATTATCACGCATCCCTCGTTTCTGTGATCATTAAGAAATGGGAAGTCAGCAGCTCTTTCCCTTAATTCTCTTTCCCGAAGAATTCCCGAGAATTCCTTTCGAACATTTTAGCTTAGTTCCGCATCGGCCTAATCTCTGGATCTACCTCGTGACCGAACCTCAGTGAGAATGACGTGTTCAAAACGGTGACCAAGAACTGATATGATCACTACGGATTAGTAGTGGTATCCTTTCGGTCAAACCCCTTTCCCTCGATCATGTAGTCAAGCAAAGTAGTCGTAACCGTCTACTTTTCCAACGTCCAAGGCGATAAGGAAATTAGTCGGCTCCGAAAATACCCACAGAAACCTGTCGATTCTTGGGTCCCATCGACTAATATCGCAGTCTTACCCATAAATTTCTTATAAAGCCATCAAACCCTTAGCTACCCGGCTCCATAAATACGTGCCTTCCTGTTGGAGCGTGTGTCCTGTTGATGGCTTTATCCCAAAAAAGCATGATACACTTTAGGAAGTATAGAATACTTCCGTCGTGATACATCAGGCCTTTCGAGATCTTCGTAGAATCGATTCTGCAATCTTCAGACTTTGGATGCCCTTAGAGCTTAGTATCATTTATTCGGTACTTCACGTCTCAAATCCTTAAAAGTACCTATCCGACGAAACCCTAGTGATTTCCTTTGAGGAAACCGAAGTCGTCCACGGTTGAAACTTCCATGAGAGAACCGATTGAGATCGTAGATTGAGAGAGAGTCAATGTGCAAAACAAAGTCACGTCCCGTTGGTGAGAGTTCGCTAGAACGCCCAGCAGAGACCGATCCCACTTGAGAACGTGAAGATCCGAAGCAACAAATCCATTCGTGTCTCATTCTAATTCATGATCTATATCTTAATCTTTGAATTTCGGGACGAAATTCCCTCTAACGGGGGGATAATGTAACAACCCGAAGTTGTTCATCGCCGAAAACCCATTCTACCCGTATAACTCGTCGTATATCGAAACGTTCCGATGTCGTTTTTGGGTTAAGTTAATTAAACTTATATGTTTAATTGATGCTAATGAGTGTCCAAACCTCTTAGGAACTCATGAATTTAGATCAAAATGTTTATTTCATAAATTTAAGAAATGTCCTCGTCGGATTATGGAAACATAATCAGGTGCGACCAAAAGCCCCGTTTAATGCCGGTATCGGGTAGAATTCCACCATGTCCAAGTTTTGTAACCTTTATAAACGTGTTAAACCTTTCATTTGAAGCTTTTGCTTCCTCTCTCTACTCTCTCTCTAACCTCTCTCCTAAATCTAAGTTCAAGGGTCCAAAACTCAATTTTAAGGCTTCAAATCTCTAAGGTACCTTCCTAAACTCATTGTATAGCATATTTGACCTTCAAAATTGGGATAAAAACATGAATTAAGACCTTGTATATGAGTTTACGGCCATGGAAGGAGCTTAGGCCGTAAACACATAATTAGAGGGTTTTTAAGCCCTAAGACCCTTCCTAGACCCCAACAAGACATAGATATGAATTTTAGAAATTTGGTAACGGAGTTAGAACACTTTAAACATATATTTTGAGGGACAAATGAGATTTCACGGCCAAGGCATGTGCTTGGGCCATAAACTCCATAACATGGGGAGTAAACTCAATGTAAAGTGTTAAAATGCCACTTTAACACACCTAAAGCCTTGGGATACATTCTAGAAGTGTATACAAACAAGTTTTAGACCTTAAAACATATGATTTTCCCCATCTAAGGAGTTCACGGCCATGAGGGTGTTCATGGGCCGTAAACTCCAAAATCTAGGCCAATAGTCCCTTAAAATCCATACAAGGCTAGGAAAAATCATTAGAATCACATGTGATTGGGTAAGGAATCAAAACATTAAGGAATTGATGTGAGGGGGGAGTTTACGGCCATAAAATCCATGTTTACAGCCATAAACTCCAATAAATAGTCCTTAATTATGTTTAATCCATTCCAAGGCCCTAGAATTGATCCTAGCAAATTTCCCCAAGTAGAATACGACCATTTTGCACCATAAAACAGCCCACCATGAGTTTACGGCCGTAAACTCATGGGGAGGGGGTCATTAGGGCCGAAATCTCCTCTATGAGTTTACTCTTGAAGAGTAAACTCCATATCCAAGCCTTATGTGACTTTAAACGCCACCCGGGTCCCTCCAAACACTTGTAATGGGGTGTTTCCGCGACTAAAAGTGTTTGTCCCTAGAAATTAAATAATCTAAGTCCTAATTAGATACAAATATGTATCTTTGCATTATGCTTAAGAACCTCGTGCATTTGTAAGCCCCGAACCGACGTTTAGCATCCTAAATCGTCACGTTTCTCGTCCGGTGAGTTCATACCCCTACGCTTTTTCCGTGTTTTTTTCAATGTTTTCAGGGGGAATACAAGCAAACTATAACTGTTTTAAAAACATAACATTGATGTGTTTCAAATCATACTGGCAAATTTATAAACACTTTTACACCTTATGTATTATGTTGAGCATAAGGGATGATTTATCAACTACAACTAAATGGATTTTAGTTAAGAAAATAACCAAATTAATCAAATTATTATGGGAATAATTTGGGGTTCTTTAGTTCTTGTTTTATCATGTACTGATATGTGTATAAAGTTATTAGATAAACTATGTCTGATTCAGTTGATCTCTGCATCATTTGAATGTATTACCAGAGAGTTTCATTGTATGTATCTATATTTACTGTATTATGTTTCATAATCTTTTGTATGTTTGATATCGTATGAGAACCCTGTGAATAGTTTAGTACTAGTTTGTGAGTTAGTCACTACCCTTTATGGATGATCAGTAAATCCTCCCCGGAAGTGTAACCAGAGTCTCCTGGAGGGAGAGCGAGGAATTTGTGAATAGATCTATTCGGGACTAACAATCCCACTCCTTAATTGCAAGCTACAGTTAGGTGGGCACGCCTGGGGTGACAAATTCTGGATATCGTCCGACGTCTAACAAACGTCAAGGAGGTCTTGTTGTCGTATCAGCATGGTTACCCGACTCACAATACATATTAATATAAGTTTATTCACGACTTTAGTTTTGGATTTGATTTTAAATCAATCTTCTATCTTTAGATCTTATATCTAGTACGGGATGGTAATCCCATGGTTTTTGGTCTATTGGGTTCATATCTATTGCAGGGTGTTATTCCTATGGTTAGAATCTATATCTAGTTCGGGATAGTGATCCCATGGTTTTATCAAACTATCTTATATCTAGTCCGGGATGGTAGTCCCATGGTTTTCAATCTATATTTTTAAGTATATCAAACTATCTTGTATCTAGTCCGGGATGATAGTCCCATGGTATTAAATCTATATGTAGTACATGATATTAATCCCAAGGTTTTCAAACTATTTTCCATCTACAGTTCAAGTATATTAAAACATTTTATATCTAATTCGGGATAGTAATCCCAAGATTCTCAATATATATTTTTGTGTATTAAACTATACTATGTGTTATTAAATCGGTCTTGTATTTAGGAAAATATGGGATTTTCCTGGGGTAACATATAACGCGTAATTGAACTTTAATGAAAGATAACTAAATTGTTTTACATAAGAAAATATGGGATTTTCTTGGATAACAAACCATTTCGGAAAACTAAAGGAAACCGATACATTTTTCAGAAAACAAACATCTTATGAACTCACCAGCTTTATGCTGATTTTCAAACCGCTTGTATTCTCAGGTCCATGTTAGACAGGTACCCAGTGATATCTTTTGGTGAAGACGGAGTGCGCAGAAGACTCGTCTCTACTTTTCTTCGTATGATATATGTATAACAATTGTACAACTTACTATTGAAACAAATGTAAACTATCAAATATATGTAATGTAATGGTTGTTTACCGTGATTACTATGTGCATTGGATTTGATACTCAACGTGGAGTCAACCCCGGAAATGTTTCCGCCTTTGGGTTTTGGGGTGTGACAGTTACAAACAACGATCATTATTGTTGTTGGAATATATATATATATATATATATATATATATACATAGATACATATATATATATATATATATATATATATATATATATATATATATATATATATATATAGAAATTTCATAGATATGACTTTTCCCAGGTAATTTGTACCATATTATAATACATGCATCTTCGTTGGCTTTATCAGTTATAAGATCTTAAAAATAGGAAGATGTAAGAGAGGTCGATGATTTTAATAACAATGGTGAAAAGTACTAGAAAACATAGGCATTTTCGATGAACAAGCCCATCAATTATCCATCAGAAAACCCTTTTACTTCTAGAACTGTTGAAGAGAAAATACATTTGAAAAAATACGTGGGTTATAGTTTATCAAATATATTTTAGGTAGGTTACCAACAAAAGACATTGACGGTAATTAGGCTGGTAGATTACAAATGGATCCTCTTAATAAAGTATTATTTACAAATTAAATGATTATTTAGTGGTTTCATTTTCTTGGCAATCCATTTGTAATTTTTAGGACTTAATGGCAACACACAAACACACACACACACACATATATATATATATATATATATATATATATATATATATATATAGTTATTATGTCATCGATATTGAAAAAGAGAACCATAATCAAATGGAAGTGATGAACACAAGATGTGGATAATGTATGTTTATATTGATTATGCTTTATTAAAGTACAGAGTGAATGGACAACATACAACAATGTTCTTATCTAACTCTAGTATTGGTCACCTATTTATAGGGAACTAGAAATCATACAAAAATATAAGGGACTTAACATTAGATTTTCGAAACTAAAATTCCCTTATAAATGTTGGGTTTGAGTATTCTAACACTCCTATGGTGTACATGCAATCCTATGTTGTTTGGATCTATGTTTTCTCTATTATACACACATACATTCAAAATTCCAAAGCATCATCCTAACTAGCATACAATGGAGTATCTATACTACATAAGTCTAATTAGATGACACACCTTTCGATCGAGCTTGAACTCTTGAACCTTTAAGAGTTTGGTGCCCCAAGTTTTACACCTCAAATGGAATCATACAACACCACCAACAATTGGAATACCTTGAGAAGATATTACTTTGTTCACTCTATAAAATCGACTTTGCCCTCTTTGTGTAACCACTAGTCACATTTCATGAACCATGGGGTCCTTTATATAGTGTGGCTCATTTAGGGTTACACCATGTAAACCCTAATGTGAATGACTTTCCATTTCTTTCATGATCCATGGGTTTTAACCTCCATGTAGTATCTATAGGTTACCACATCGGTTAATCCCAACATGAAGGACTATGGATCACAAGCCCATATATATAAGAATGAATGATTTACATAGTCAATCCCATATATTTAATTAGTCTCTTTTGATCACAAAATTAACTCCAAATTAATTCTTGATCAATACTAATTAAATAATATGATTTCATATTAATATATTATAACTTACTATATATTAATATAAATCATAAATAACCTTTTCTTATTTTTCTATCCAATTGTTACGATGCCATGCAACCTAAACGGACCATGCTACTCTCGGGTCGAGTACTTACCAATAATAGTTATGGTCTTAGACACCTAATCCAACAGTCTCTCACTTGGATAAGTCTAAAAATATTATTCAAATATCTCTCCAAGATCCGTACTAGCAATCATAGCTCTTAAAGTCGTTGTCGAAATCTGACCTAGTCAAATTACGTGTTCATTAGATAAGGGATCATATATTCCCCCATTCTAGATATCATATGGACTGAGACGTGGATTATAATCATTCTCTCTGTCCATACGTTGTTTCCATATTTCCAATTTATGACAACTCACTAATTGAACAAATCAAGTCGGTCCAGGCTTGGCCAAGCACTCAGGGGTGTCATCACTAAATCATCGAGGGGCCCACATATATCGCTTTTATCTCTCCAAGGGTAAAAGGAATGGATAAACTTCGACCCAAATGCCACTTTTACTTACTCATCAAATTACACACAACGATATGTTTTATAACATCCAAGTTACTGGTGCGTTTAAATATGTCAATGTGCAACTGACTCACAACTACAACTCACACATCTTCGTTTTAAGATTATAAGCTATTATCGTCTTGTGATAAAATCCATGAAGTGATTCAAGTGAGCGTGGGTTAAATCTAATACTCGAATCTCATTCCGTAAGTAGTCATGAACACTACAGCCACTTTGTCCATGACAAACTACAGACCCATCTATGTGTTCGTGTTTTGTTTCAGGATTCATTCACTCAAAACACAACAAATCTGCATCGAACATGGTGAACGAGAGTTTGCTCTAGATGAGTAAGAATTTAATATAAGAGAATGAGAGTGTATTGTAGTAGCATACACTCGCGTTCTCCATGTTCTAGTCAACTTTGTTGTACTTTAAATGACTGGGACCTAAACCGAAACATGAACCTATTTATGAAAACCAAGATGCGAACACATTCTAAAAGAATATTATTGTTTACATTAATGCCGAATTTAATTTGTTTCCATTAAAAAATAATTATAATTAAGGATATCATTGAATACACATACAATTATTGAAATTATTTAATATATATCTTTATTTGATTATATAATAATTTAATTTTACTAAATTATTTTTTGTTCATTCTAGCACACAATACATATAAGAAATATTTGAACACAACACTATATATAAAGATGTACGGTCTAATGAGGCTACTATGAAATATTTACTCATGGGTGGGGCAAGCTCTTCTATTCTGGTTCATGGTTTCTCTTGACTATATGGTTCATCCGGGGGAGAGATCGAGCTTCAAGAAATAGTGAATATATATATATATATATATATATATATATATATATATATATATATACATATATATATATATATATATAATTTTAGCGAGACATTAATTGGTAAAGAACAAAAGAAAAATAGAAAATCATGGGTAAAAAATTATTTTCTTTTTATGTAAGTTTATTCATAATGGACTTACCTATCTTCCTATATCTGTAAAAATGAGTACATTAATTGCAATTAAGAATTCATTTTTTCTCAATATAAATATCTCCAACAAAACTCCTCTTATGATGTATCCCATACACTTATCATTTGAAGATGTCTATCAATAAGCAATTGTTAAATTTTCTCATTTTTTTCTCCACTTTTAGCCTAGGTTAGGAGTTCTTTGGCATAAGCATATTCTTTCTTTGTTTTATAGACAATATCTATTATATTGTTATATTTTAGTTTGACCTGTTTCTTATGTAGGTATTAGTACGAACGACAACGACAATCGAACAACAAAATCCATGATGATGAAAACAAATTCCAATATTCATGATTCAAGCACGGATGCAATAAGAGGCATTTGTGTACCTAGTCCCGTATGTCGAGGAATCGTGGTCAATTTTTGTTATTGTTGTATAGGACCAAAGAGAGAAATTTGCACGACGAAGTATGAATTGTGCAAATTAATTTGTTCTTAAAGGAAATGTTCTGCTTAAATGTAATAACATCATCATCATCATCACAAATAATATAATCTCCCTTGTTCTTTATTCGTAAGTTTAATAAATTTATCTTCAACAACAAATTTTCACCACCTTATCACCATCAAGGTGGTACAACGATGATCTTTTCTACTAATTAGTGCATTGAAAATAGTTTTCCCAGTTTTAAATCTCACGCGATTGAAACATGGGAAGGCCTAGTATTTAGAAATATCGTTATAGTGTAGATCCCATAATAAATGTGGTATAAAAGATCATACGTTAGATAATTTTAATAAATTAAATTATAATAAACTACATGACAATTGTCTAAAGCCACTAATTTGGTACAACAAGTAAATTAATTCAACAAATACCATTTCCAATTTTCTTAGAGACACAAATACAATTTCCAATTTTTTTAAAGACACTTTTATGATGACTAACGAAGAAGGTCGGTATATAGTTTCTCATTAACCATTGTTACAAATCAACGATCATTATTATTGTTGGAATCTTTAGTGATAGCGTTGTACAAATATCATATGATAAGATATATATATATATATATATATATATATATATATATATATATATATATATATATATATATATATATATAATAGACCAACAAACTCATATCTATGAAATATATATATATATATATATATATATATATATATATATATATATATATATATATATATATATATATTTCATAGATATGAGTTTGTTGGTCTATTAGAGGCTAATATAAACATAATAAAACAAATAATAACTTTTCCCAAGTAATTTGTACCATATTATAATACATGCATCTTGGTTGGCTTTATCAATTATAGGATCTTAAAAATAGGAAGATGTAAGAGAGGTCTATGATTTTAAAATCAATGGTGAAAATTACTCGAAAACATAGGCATTTTCAATGAACAAGCCCATCAACTATCCATGAAAAATACCCTTTTACTTCTAGAACTGTTGAAGAGAAAAGACGTTTGAAAAAATACGTGGGTTATAGTTTATGAAATATATTTTAGGTAGTTTACCAACAAAAGACATTGACGGTAATTGTAACAACCCGAAATTTCATATCACTTCTTGTAACTCCAATTGTAATCCAATTCGATCAACCAAACGCCGTTTCCAAATCCGTTTCTGATTTCGTCAATTAATTAAGTCATTAACTTGTATTAACCTAAAATGACTTAATGGGTGTCTTAATGCCATTTGAAATCATTCTAACACCCCATAATAGTCATCGGAATAATTCTAGAATCGACCATATCGGGTTACGGCAACTTGGTCGGGTGCGATCAAAAGCCCCGCCTAACGCCGGTATCGGGTAGAATTCCGTCGTGTCCAATTCCCGAGCACTATATAAAGGATTCAAAGCTTCCATTTGAAGCTTTTCGCCATCTTTCCTTAATCACTCTCCAACCTCTCTCCTCATCCATAATCAAAGATCCAAAAACAAAGATTTAAGGCTCCAAATCAAATAGGTAACATCCCTAACTTGTTATCTAACCTCTTTAGCCTTCAAATTGATGTTTAAATTGAGTTTTAGGACCTAGAACATGTGTTTACAGCTAAGGATCAAGCTTTGGCCGTAAACACTTAAAAATGGGGTTTTTAAGCCAATTAACCCTTCCAAATCATTGTTGGGACTTAGATACGACTTTAAGGCTTACAAATTAAAGAGAGTTTATGGCCAAGGCTTGTTCTTGGGCCGTAAACTCCTCAAAAATGGGGATTAAACACCTTAAATCATGTCCAAATGCCTTGTAACTCAACCAATAGCCTTATGGTAAATCCTAGATCCATCTAAAAATATTTTGGGGGTTTATAACACATCAAAATACCACATATAGGAGTTTACCGCCTAGGCACATACCCTTTGGCCGTAAACTCATGAAACCATGCCAAATGATGCCCCTAATTCACCCCAAAGGCTTGGAAAAATTTCTAGAATCACATGTGATTGTTTTAAGTGTCAAAAATTAATTATTCATGAACATAGGAGAGTTTACGGCCAGAGTGTTTACATCTGGGCCGTAAACTCCTAAAATGATGTTATATGGTGCCCAAAATTGATACGAAACCTTAGAAAATTAATTAAAATCACATGTGATTACTCCTTGTGCCTCAAATCAATTTTTGTTGACCCTAGGAGAGTTTACGGTCGTTAACTCCAAGTTTAAAGCCGTGAACTCCCTTTTAAGTGGTATTAATTCATTCAAACTATTCTAAGGCATTTTAGTAAGTCATTCCAACAATCCCCAAGTCCAAACAAGTCATTAAACCCTCAAAATCACACCCACATGAGTTCATGGTCGTGAACTCATGTATGTGGATGTTATATGGCCGTAAACTCCCTCATATGTTTACTCTTGGGGAGTAAACTCAAATCCCAAGTCCCTAGTGTCATTACACGTCCGAAGATGTCACCCGGGACACTCCAAACGCTCGTTTTGAGGTGTTTAACCTCGTTGGAGTGTAATGTTCCATATAATTAGTTATTTTAAATCTAATTAGATATATATGGGCATTATTTCATTTTACATTGGAACATCGTGAGTAATCAAGCCCCGAACCAACGTCTAGTATCCGAAACCGTCGCATTTCCGAGTCTGGTGTGTTCATACCCCTACCTTTTTTCACTGTTTTTCCCTGTTCTCAGGGGGGAACACAAGCAAACTACAAGGGTTTCTTGTACTCAAAAACTTGTTTGTGTGTGTGTGTTTCACATTTTATATGCTTTAAATACTGATTGATACAACTGGTAACCATTCGAGCATGCAGATCACGTAAACATTTATTTGTGAAATGGGTTTTATAAACTGTTATGTTTTATATATTTCACAAATGTTTTCCACATTTTATCAGTTTAAAATCATGACATTAGAACATATGAACATGAAACTTGTACACTGTCTTGTCCTCGGTAACACTCCACAGAGATACGCGAGTAGAGGATTATCATATTATTACTAGTAAATTTGTTATTCCTGTATGATTGGAGACACATCCTCGGTGAACACTCCACAGAGATACGCGAGTGGAGGACTACACCTGTAACTAGAATCTCTGGGATTTAGAGAGCATGACTTGAGTGTATAAATCTATATGGGGCTGACTACCCCACACCTAGCTGCTAGCTACAGCCGAACCGAAATGGTTCAAGGGTGACGAAAGTCATAAGGATGTGGACTACTTATTGCCACAGGTTCAGTCTATAGTATGGTTATGGAACTCGCAATTAGGATAACAGAGATTTACTTATAGCAATAATGAACAACTTTATACAATTCACAAGATAACCAGGTTTCAGAATACATCTTTTACATTGATAACCAATATTCAGGAAAGTATGGGACTTTCCTGGGAAACCTTGTACATAACTAGGTCTAACGGAATACATCTTTACAATAAAAACCAACATTCAGGAAAGCATGGGGCCTTCCGAGGGAACATATACATACCTAGAAAAGTGTAACAAAATAGATAACATTACATCTTTTACAATTGATAACTCACAATCAGGAAAGTATGGGACTTTCCTGGGGATAAATTGGAACTCAAACAGAACAGTTTAACAAACCGTATAATCAAACTATACATTTTTCACATGAGTAAACGTGTTTTCAGTGTACTAACCTACTATATTATGTAATTGTGAAACAACAATCTACTTTTAAGAAAATGTGGGATTTTCTTGGCGTGTGTTACATTTTCAGAAAACAAAAAGGAAACATGAACATTTTCACAAAACAAAACTACTTATCAACTCACCAGCGTTATGCTGATTTTCAAACCGCTTGTGTTCTCAGGTCAACGTTAGAACAGGTACTAAAGACCCTTTTTACTCGAAGTCGGAGTGCTCATAAGACCCGTTTCATTTTGTTATATATATATATATATATATATATATATATATATATATATATATATATATATATATATATATATTATGTAACACAACTGTACAACTTTACTTTTGAAAACAATTGTAAAACTTTTATATGTAATGTGATGGTTGTTCTACTTTACTTACTATGTACATTGGATTTGATACTCAACGTGGAGTCAACCTCGGAAATGTTTCCGCCTTCCGTTTTCGGGGTGTGACAGATTGGTATCAGAGCCCTTGTTTATAGTGAATAAAGTATACCAAACCTTACATGGTATAAACTATAAACACTAAAGGGCCTAAGTGCTCTGAAATAAAAGTATCTTCAAACTATAAGTATTTTCAAAAAGTATATAAGTATACCGAGTCGTCGAGATCCGTAATTACAAGTAGAACAAAACATAAGTAAATGGGTGTTGTGTACTGTGGTTAAACCTGGGCAGTTATGTAGTCGTGTCTAGGGTCAATATAGCTTGGCCAACTATATTCATTCGAGACACGGCCAACATGTGCTTGCGAGTGACTGTGGTATGCGGCATGCCTAAAAACTTACCCTAATACCACAAACATCGCGCCAGTGTAGTAACGAATCATGAAATAGTATGGGAGTATTTCTCGAGCCAATCTTTTGTAAGAATCCTAGTTCACGTATAGATCCTTGATCATTCCATTAGCGATAGTTTACCTACTTTGATAAGTCTTTCGTGCTTTATCGCTTATTTGGAATAAATATCTGTCATATCTCTCGATTCAATTCAGAGGACTTATCATCCTCTCTTTCTTGATCTTATTAGATCAAGATGCCTCACAGAAAGAGACCCAGCTCAAAGACCAACAAACCTCCGCCACCACCTCCTCCTGAAATTGATCCCGTGTTATTCCAAACAGTTGTTACCGCCGCGGTGGCAGCTGCTATGTCCCAATTAAACACCCGTGGTTCGGGTGGTGGTACTCAAGATCAAGAAAGTAATCAGGAACACCGAAAGGAGGGTTCGTACAAGGACTTCATGAATGCGAAGCCTTCATACTTCGATGGCACTGGTGGTGTCATTTCCTTGTCCCGATGGTTCGAGAAAATCGAATCCATCTTCGAAATCTGTGCCTGTACTGAGTCCGATAAAGTCAAATTTGCAGCCTGTACCTTCAGTGATAAGGCCTTGACTTGGTGGAATGGCCGAGTCAAATCCTTGACCTTACCCGTAGCCAATGCCATGGGCTGGGACGCCATGAAAGAACTCCTCCTTGCCGAATAATGTCCCTGTGGTGAAATGCAGAAGCTAGAGCATGAGCTTTGGAACCTAAAAATGAAAGGTTCCGACATTGCTGCATACATTTCCCGATTTGATGATCTCGCACTCCTTTGCCCTGGTTTGTTCACTCCTGAAAGCAAAAAGATCGAGAGGTTTATTTGGGGGCTAACTAATCCAACAAAAGGTCATGTCTTAGCTGCTCGCCCGGACACATATGATAGTGCTAAGACTTTAGCCGAAGCCATAATTGACCACAGTGATGATGTCGAGGAAACCACCACCGCCCCTGATTCGACTAAAAGCAGTGGTGAGAAAAGAAAATTTTGGAAGAAAAAGAAGGGTCAATCTTCCCAAGGATCTTCCAAAAGACAGCAAACAGTAGCAGTTCATGCTGCTACTACCCCCGTTGCTGCTGCTTCTGTTGTGGGATCCACAGCGCCAACTCCTACCAGCCGGTATGTTGGTAATCTCCCTCTATGTGACAAGTGCAAATATCACCACAACCCTGGCCCCTGTCGAGAACTTTCCTGTACCAATTGTGGTAATAAGGGGCACACAGTCCGATTCTGCAAAGCTCCTGCCCAATCGGCCAATCAATCTTCTGGAGCAGGCGTTGGTCAAGCCTGTTACAACTATGGTGAAGCTGGTCACTTTAAAAGGAACTGCCCTAAGAAGTCTACTACTGATAACACCGGAAGAGTGCTCTCCATGGGACGGGAGGAAGCGGTCGCCGATCCCACTGTCGTCTCGAGTACGTTCCTTCTCGACAACTCATATGCTAATATTCTTTTTGACTTGGGTGCTGAGAGGAGCTTTATTAGTCATGCATTCAAACATAACCTAAAACATAATTCCTGACCTTTAACCGAAACGTTTACCGTCGATATGGCGAACGGTGAGAAAGAAAGCGCGAGCGAAGTATTCGTAGGTTGCACCCTTACCCTGAACGACCATTCGTTTCCTATCGATCCCATGCCAGTATCCATAAAGAGATTTGATGTCATCATTGGCATGGATTGGTTGAGTCCCAATCATGCGGACATCCTTTGTTTCGAATAAGCAATCTGTCTCAACCTTCCTTCGAGTCAAACTCTAGTAATCTATGGCGATAAACTCAGTTCCAACCTTCGTATCATTTCCTGCATCAAAGCTCAGAAGCTCCTGCGAAAGGAGTGTATTGCATTCTTGGCCCATGTAATCAACGAGAAGCAGGAAGTTAAAGACCTCGCGAGTATCCCCGAAGTCTGTAACTTTCCTGACGTATTTCCCGAAGAGCTTCCAGGAATTCCTCCCGAACATCAGGTCGAGTTCCGTATTGACCTAATTCCTGGAGCTACTCCTGTAGCGAAGTCTCCGTATCGCTTAGCTCCAGCAGAGATGCAGGAGTTATCCAGTCAACTCAATGAATTGCTCAGTAAAGGATTCATTACACCGAGTTCCTCACCCTGGGGAGCTCCGGTTTTGTTTGTCAAGAAGAAAGATGGATCATTTCGTATGTGTATCGATTATCGCGAGCTGAACAAGTTGACTGTCAGAAACCGATATCCTCTTCCGCGAATAGATGACCTCTTCGATCAACTCCAGGGAGCCAGTTGCTTTTCTAAGATAGACCTTCGGTCATGGTACCATCAGTTATGAGTTCATGAAAGTGACGTTTCCAAAACAGCTTTCAGGACTCAATATGGACACTACGAGTTCGTAGTGATGCCCTTTGGTCAAACCAACGCACCAGCGGTGTTCATGGACCTGATGAACCGGGTGTGTCATCCTTATCTGGACAAGTTTGTCATTGTGTTCATTGATGACATACTCGTCTATTCCCGAAACGAAGAAGACCACAAACAACATTTGAGGCTAGTGTTGGCAACCCTGCGATCCGAGAAGTTGTACACGAAATTTTCCAAATGCGAGTTCTGGATTCGGAAGGTAACTTTCCTCGGTCATGTAGTAAGCGAGGAGGGTATTCATGTAGATCCTTTCAAGATAAAGGCGATAGAGAATTGGTCAGCACCGAAGACACCCACAGAAATCCGGCAATTCTTGGGTCTTGCTGGCTATTATCGAAGATTCATCCAGAACTTTTCTAGAATCGCCAAAACCTTAACCACTCTAACACAGAAAGGTGTACCCTTTTGTTGGAGTGATAAGCAAGAAACCGCATTCCAGACGCTGAAGAAAGCCTTGTGCAGCGCGCCTGTTCTGTCCCTACCCGAAGGGACAGAGGACTTCGTTGTCTACTGCGATGCGTCTAATTAAGGCTTAGGTTGTGTGCTTATGCAAAAGGGAAAAGTAATTGCCTATGCTTCTAGACAGTTGAAAGCACACAAGGTCTACTATACCACACACGACTTGGAGTTAGGAGCCGTAGTCTTTGCGTTGAAGATTTGGAGACATTACCTCTACGGAACCAAGTGCACGATTTTCACCGATCACAAGAGCCTGAAACACATCTTTGACCAGAAAGACTTAAACGTGAGACAAAGGCGATGGGTAGAACTACTCAGTGATTATGAGTGTGAAATCTGTTACCATCCCGGCAAGGCCAATGTGGTAGCAGATGCCCTTAGCCGAATGGAGAGTGCAGGCCGTAAAGTGAAGAACCAGACGTTGACCATCCATTCCAACCTACCCATGCAAATCCGAGAAGCCCAGTTAGAAGCCCTCAAACCCAAGAATGTGTCAACCGAAGCCTTGAGAGGAATGGAAAAGAAACTTGAGATCAGAGGTGACGGAGTCCATTGTTTCATGGATCGGATCTGGATTCCCAAGTTTGGAGGATTTAGAGAGATAGTTATGGAGGAAGCGCACAGAACCAAATACTCTGTTCACCCGGGCTCTGACAAAATGTACTTAAATCTCAAGAAGCAATATTGGTGGCCAAACATGAAGGCTGAAATAGCTACATTTGTGGGAAAGTGTCTGACTTGCGCCAAGGTAAAGGTTGAGAACTAGAAACCCTCGGGTCTACTCCAGCAACCTGAGATACCCGAATGGAAATAGGAGATAATCACCATGGATTTCATCACCAAACTACCCAAGTGTCCGAGTGGGTATGATACCATTTGGGTGATTGTCGACCGTTTGAAAAAGTCCACCCATTTCGTTCCGATCAAAGAATCATACAAGATGGATAGACTCGTGCGGATTTACATCCAAGAAGTAGTCCGACTGCATGGTGTACCTGCGTCCATTATCTCTGATCGAGATAGCAGGTTTACCTCCCGATTTTGGCAGTCTCTTTCAGAAAGCTCTTGGAACCAAACTTGATATGAGCACGGCGTATCATCCTCAGACCGATGGACAAAGTGAGAGAGCAATCCAAACCCTAGAGGACATGCTTAGGGCATGTGTCATTGACTTTGGAAAGTCGTGGGACACACATCTAGCTTTAATCGAATTCTCGTACAACAACAGTTACCACACCAACATTAGGGCTGCCCCGTTTGAAGCCCTATACGGTCGCAAGTGCAGATCCCCTCTGTGCTGGGCCGAGGTGGGGGATACACAGTTAGCCAAGAGTTGGGTCCCGGATAGTGTTCTCACTGGTCCGGAAATCATCCATGAAACCACCGAGAAGATCATCCAAATCCGAGAAAGACTGAAAGCTTCACGTGATCGCCAAAAGAGTTACGCTGATAACCGTCGGAAACCACTGGAATTCCAGGTTGGAGACCGCGTTTTGTTGAAGGTCTCGCCCTGGAAAGGCACTATACGCTTTGGTAAGCGTGGGAAACTTAATCCGAGGTACATTGGACCTTTCGAGATCCTCGTCAGGATCGGTCCGGTAGCCTATAAACTTAGTTTACCTCACGAGCTGAGTAACATCCACCCCGTCTTTCATGTTTCAAATCTCAAGAAGTGCCTATCCGATGAAACCCTAGTGATTCCTTCGGACGAGATCGAGATCAATGAAAACCTCAAATTTGTGGAGGAACCGATCGAAATCATGGATCGAGAAGTCAAACGTACGAAGCAAAGTCGCATCCCATTAGTGAAGGTTCGCTGGAATGCCAAGCGGGGACCGGAGTTCACTTGGGAGCGGGAAGACTCGATGAAACAGAAATATCCGCAACTCTTTCCAGATCCATGACTTGTATTATGTCTTATATATTGTCTTGAATTTTGGGACGAAATTCCCTCTAACGAGGGGATAATGTAACGACCCGAAATTTCATATCACTTCTTGTAACTCAAATTGTAATCCAATTCGATCAACCAAACGCCGTTTCCAAATCCGTTTCTGATTTCGTCAATTAATTAAGTCATTAACTTGTATTAACCTAAAATGACTTAATCGGTGTCTTAATTCCATTTGAAATCATTCTAACACCCCATAATAGTCATCGGAATAATTCTAGAATCGACCATATCGGGTTACGGCAACTTGGTCGGGTGCGACCAAAAACCCTGCCTAACGCCGGTATCGGGTAGAATTCCGTCGTGTCCAATTCCCGAGCACTATATAAAGGATTCAAAGCTTCCATTTGAATCTTTTGGCCATCTTTCCTTAATCACTCTCCAACCTCTCTCCTCATCCATAATCAAAGGTCCAAAAACAAAGATTTAAGGCTCCAAATCAAAGAGGAAACATCCCTAACTTGTTATCTAACCTCTTTAGCCTTCAAATTGATGTTTAAATTGACTTTTAGGACCTAGAACATGTGTTTACGGCTAAGGATCAAGCTTGGGCCGTAAACACTTAAAAATGGGGTTTTTAAGCCAATTAACCCTTCCAAATCATTGTTGGGACTTAGATACGACTTTAAGGCTTACAAATTGGGACTTGAAACACTTAAAACATGAATTTTGAAGGACAAATTAAAGAGCGTTTACGGCCAAGGCTTGTTCTTGGGCCGTAAACTCCTCAAAAATGGGGATTAAACACCTTAAATCATGTCTAAATGCCTTGTAACTCAACCAATAGCCTTGTGGTAAATCCTAGATCCATCTAAAAATAATTTGGGGGTTTATAACACATCAAAATACCACATATAGGAGTTTACGGCCTAGGCACATACCCTTTGGCCGTAAACTCATGAAACCATGCCAAATGATGCCCCTAATTCACCCCAAAGGCTTGGAAAAATTTCGAGAATCACATGTGATTGTTTTAAGTGTCAAAAATTAATTATTCATGAACATAGGAGATTTTACGGCCAGAGTGTATACATCTGGGCCGTAAACTCCTAAAATGATGTTATATGGTGCCCAAAATTGATACGAAACCTTAAAAAATTAATTAGAATCACATGTGATTACTCCTTGTGCCTCAAATCAATTTTTCTTGACCCTAGGAGAGTTTACGGCCGTAAACTCCAAGTTTAAAGCCGTGAACTCCCTTTTAAGTGGTATTAATTCATTCAAACTATTCTAAGGCATTTTAGTAAGTCATTCCAACAATCCCCAAGTCCAAACAAGTCATTAAACCCTCAAAATCACACCCACATGAGTTCACGGTCGTGAACTCATGTATGTGGGTGTTATATGGCCGTAAACTCCCTAATATGTTTACTCTTGGGGAGTAAACTCAAATCCCAAGTCCCTAGTGTCATTACACGTCCGAAGATGTCACCCGGGTCACTCCAAACGCTCGTTTTGAGGTGTTTAACCTCGTTGGAGTGTAATGTTCCATATAATTAGTAATTGTAAATCTAATTAGATATATATGGGCATTATTTCATTTTACATAGGGACATCGTGAGTAATCAAGCCCCGAACCAACGTCTAGTATCCAAAACCGTCGCATTTCCGAGTCTGGTGTGTTCATACCCCTACCCCTTTTCACTGTTTTCAGGGGGAACACAAGAAAACTACAAGGGTTTCTTGTACTCAAAAACTTGTTTTCGTGTGTGTGTTTCACATTTTATATGCTTTAAATACTGATTGATACAACTGGTAACCATTTGAGCATGCAGATCACGTAAACATTTATTCCTGAAATGGGTTTTATAAACTGTTATGTTTTATATATTTCACAAATGTTTTCCACATTTTATCAGTTTAAAAGCATGACATTAGAACATATGAACATGAAACTTGTACATTGTCTTGTCCTCGGTAACACTCCACAGAGATACGTGAGTGGAGGATTATCATATTATTACTAGTAAATTTGTTATTCCTGTATGATTGGAGACACGTCCTCGGCGAACACTCCACAGAGATACGCGAGTGGAGGACTACACCTGTAACCAGAATCTCTGGGATTTAGAGAGCGTGACTTGAGTGTATAGATCTATACGGGGCTGACTACCCCACACCTGGCTGCTAGCTACAGCCGAACCGTAATGGTTCAAGGGTGACGAAAGTCATAAGGATGTGGACTACTTATTGCCACAGGTTCAGTCTATAGTATGGTTATGCATCTCGCAATTAGGATAATAGAGATTTACTTATAGCAATAATGAACAACTTTATACACTTCACAAGATAACCGGGTTTCGGAATACATCTTTTACATTGATAACCAACATTCAGGAAAGTATGGGACTTTCCTGGGAAATCTTGTACATAACCAGGTCTAACGGAATACATCTTTACAATAAAAACCAACATTCAGGAAAGCATGGGGCCTTCCTGGGGAACATATACATACCTAGAAAAGTGTAACAAAACAGATAACATTACATATTTTACAATTGATAACTCACAATCAGGAAAGTATGGGACTTTCCTGGGGATAAATTGGAACTCAAACAGAACAGTTTAACAAACCGTATAATCAAACTATACATTTTTCACATGAGTAAACTTGTTTTCAGTGTACAAACCTACTATATTATGTAATTGTGAAACAACAATCTACTTTTAAGAAAATGTGGGATTTTCATGGCATGTGTTACATTTTCAGAAAACAGAAAGGAAACATGAACATTTTCACAAAACAAAACTACTTATGAACTCACCAGTGTTATGCAGATTTTCAAACCGCTTGTGTTCTCAGGTCAACGTTAGAACATGTATTGAAGACCCTTTTTACTCGAAGTCGGAGTGCTCAGAAGACCCGTTTCATTTTGTTTATATATATATATATATATATATATATATATATATATATATATATATATATATTATGTAACACAACTGTACAACTTTACTTTTGAAAACAATTGTAAAACTTTTATATGTAATGTAATGGTTGTTCTACTTTACTTACTATGTACGTTGGATTTGATACTCAACGTGGATTCAACCCCGGAAATGTTTCCGCCTTCGGTTTTCGGGATGTGACAGTAATTAGGCTCGTAGACTACAAATGAATCCACTTATAAAGTATTATTTACAAATTACATGATTATTTAGTGGTTTCATTTTGTTGGCAATCCATTTGTAATTGTTGGGACTTAATGGCAACACACACACACATTTATATATCCTCTAAATCTATTCTAAAGGAACGACAAGGGTTTCATCTGATCGACACTTTTTTAGATTTGAGACATGGAACACTGGGTGTACGTTGCTGAGCTCGACAGGTAGTTGCAGCTTGTAAGCCACTGGACTAATCCGGGCAAGAATCCCGAACGGTCCAATGTACTGTGGGTTTAATTTTCCTCTTTTCCTAAATTTAATCATTCCCTTCCATGGAGAGACCTTTAATAGCATGTGATCCCCGACTTGAAATTCTAGTGGCTTTCGCCACTTGTCAGCATAGCTCTTTTGTCGGTCTTGCGATGCCTACGACGAGCTTTGATTTGGACTATCTTCTCGATTGTTTCACGAATGATTTCGGGTCCTGTAAGAGCACTGGCTGGCGATTTCCGTTTTGCTAATTGAGTGTCACCCACCTCGTCCCATCATAGGGGTGATCTACATTTACGACCATAGAGATCCATGAAGGGAGCAACCTTCATGCTCATATGGTAATTGTTGTTAAAATAGAATTCGATCAGAGGAAAGTGGGTATCTTATGACTTGTCGAAATCGATCACAGAAGCTCGTAGCGTATCTTCTAGAGTCTGGATGGTGCGCTCACTCTGACCATCTGTCTGTGGGTGGTAGGCGATGCTCATATCTAGCTGTGTTCCCATTGACTTCTGAAGAGATTGCTAGAATCTTGAAGTAAATATGTGTCACACCCCAAAACAGATAACGGCGGAATACGTTTTGGGGTGGAGGATGTCATGTACAGTATCATCACAATTGCATAATAGTAAAAACAAGAAACATACAGCCATTGCATTACATAGTGAGTTTAATTACAAGTGTGTTTTGTAATGTTCAACAAACACCAAAAGTAATACAAAAATAAGAGATGGATCTTGTATGCTCCACCTTGTCCAAAATGTTGCACCTGTACCTGTCTATCTTTGACCTGAGGATACAAGTTATTTTGAAAACGAGTATCAGCATAAAGCTAGTGAGTTCATAAGAGTTTAGTGTGAGTTTTGTATAAAAGGCATTAGAACTGATAGTATGAAAAGCTGTAATTTACATTCATAAGTAGTAGAAAACCCTAGAAAATCCTATATTTTCCAGAAAATATATTGTAAGTGAAAACCTTTAAGAAAACATGTAATTATCATCTTTGAAAACCGTTTAGTGTAAAAGTATATTAGTGAATCTCCAATAAGTAAGGTATTAAAATAGGTTATGCCTGTAGTCAGTAATAGAGGTGCACACTTCCTTTAGTGTTAGATACTTGTTTACTTCGGGATGTTAACTTAGCCTTTAGTTTAGTATTTTAGTGTGGATATAGTGTATTCCTTGTATGCTACCGATAGTGTGAATAATAGAGGACCCCATGACCTTCCCGGTCATGCACAATGTAGTGAAGTAGCGGCATCCATGGGCCTGCACGGCTCGGACTGAAATTAACAGTCGGGATGTAATAGTGTCTGCCCCGTATGGATCTATACATGTAGCGTCGTTCTCCTGTCGGAAAACTCTGGGCGTAGTGTGTAGCGAATAGAGTATCTCATAGTGAGTTAGTGTGTTATCTTCGGATTAGTACTTTCTCTTGTATTATAGTGTAGTAGTCTTTTGTATAGCTCATAGTGTGTTCTCTTATTAGTGTATAGTCTCGTAATAGTGTGTATTATAGTGTGTAGAGTAGTAGCTATAGCGAGTAGTAGTGGCCTTAACTATACCTATTATAGTTAACTTAGTGTGTATGGTTCTTGTCAATTTAGTGGTTTAAGCATCGGGTGAAATGAAAATACTCGTATCCAACACTAATATACATGATATATAACTAAGAAATCAATGACAGTCGGACGGATAACAACTACCCTAAGCCCACAATCAAACAAGAATAGGAAATAAGGCGAGCTATCGGTCCTAAGTCCTTCAAGTCTTACTTATATAAATATATTAGTGTGGTTTCATTTTGTAAGAAAAATTTATTTAATAAAAATCTTGTCCGAAGGGAACATTTAGAAATTGTTTATTTATCCAAAATAGTTTTGAAAACGTAAAATCCTTTTATAAAGCGTAGCGGTAAATCACATGTGATTTGAACTACGGATAGTGAATCACATGTGATTAATTTCCATAAACATGTATATTTGACTTGTATCCCCCACTAAAACATATAAAAGCATTTGAAAGGTTCATTAAAGGGGTATGAACTCACCTGAAACCGAGTAAATCGGGTAAATCGAGTGAAAGTGTCGGTTGAGCGTTTTGTACCAAATAAGGACTTGTGCACCTTTTAAGACCCTAATATCATATGAAATATGCATTTTTACAAGAAATTAATCATTTTGTGCTTTTCTTTAAAATATTTAGATATTCTAGCATTGCTTCGGGGTCTTACGGCTTAGAAGGGTTTCCTGGGAATTTTACAAGGCCAAGAGGGGTTTACGGGGGAGTCCAAGAGTTTGACTCCGTTGGAGTTTACGGCCCAAAGGTCACTCCTTGGGAGTTTATGGCCGTAAGCCCCTAGGCTTGGCCATAAACTCTTGTTCTCCTCCAAAAATGAATGTTAAGGCCTTAATTCAATTCCCTATTTTTCTAGTAAATGCCTAGAACCAATTTGGAGGGTTAAAACCTTCATTTGGTTGAATTTAGGGGAGTTTACGGTCCTAGCCTAGGCTTGGGCTGTAACCTCCAAAATACCCTTCAAAGTTTGATGTTTAATGGCCCTAAGCATTCCCTTAATTCATAACAAATTCTAAAAGGCCATAGATGAGTTTTTGGGACTTTTTAACATGGAAATTGGGTGTTTACGGCCTAAGCATAGTCTTGGGCCGTAAACTCCCTTTTAGGCTCTAAAATCTTCAGTTTTCATGTCCAAACTCATCTAGGTATATCCCTTAATTGGTATACAAGCTTATAGGAAGGAAAAATGGGACTTTTGGCCAAGTTTTGGGTGTTTACGACCTAAGGAGCTTCTTAGGCCGTAAACTCCTTGTTTGCCCCTCATTCTTATGATTTCCTAGATATAAACACTTTGATGTATGATTAGAACAAGTTAGGGCAGAAAATCTTACGTTTGGAAGCCGGAATTCGCGTTTTTGGAGTCGGGTTCGGGTCTAGAGGGAGAAAGTAGTGAGAGAGAGTGAATGAGTGGTAAAAAGTGTTCAAAGTGGTGTCCATTTCCTTTATAAATGCCTCAGGTATTGCACCCGTTACAAGGCTACCCGATGCTAAAGTTTAACGGGGTTAAAACTTTTTACCAGGGTGAAGTGGTTGAAAAGTAATATAACTTTATTTGGTTAAACGGGGTTAACACTTACAAGTTATATTTACTTATACTAAAATGATAATGTCAAGAAAATATAAATAAATAGATATTTATTTATTGACGACTCCAAATATTACGGAAATTTATATATAACGACGAATTCCGTTAGTGAAAACGGGATTATGTAACGGAAATAAATTTGGATTCTCACATCATCCCCCCGTTAGGGGAATTTCGTCCCGAAATTTAGAATTTATACAGATTAGTATTACAATACTACTAAGCGAAGAGATGCAAATATTTGAGTTTCATTTGATCTTCGCGGTCCCAAGTAAATTCTGGTCTCCGCTTGGCGTTCCACCGAACCTTCACAATTGGGATGCGGCTTTGTTTCGTTCGCTTTACTTCCCGATCCATAATCTCTGCAGGCTCTTCCACGAAGTTGAGGCTCTCATTGACCTCGATCTCGTCAAGGGGAATCACAAGAGTCTCGTCGGACAGGCATTTCTTCAAGTTTGAGACGTGGAATGTAGGATGTATGTTACTTAGCTTGTGGGGTAGGTTGATTTTGTAGGCTACAGGGTCGATTCTAGCAAGGATCTCAAAAGGCCCTATGTACCTCGGGTTCAACTTTGCACGCTTTCCGAAGCGTATCGTGCCTTTCCAGGGCGAGACCTTCAAAAGGACTCGGTCTCCCACCTGGAATTCTGTAACAACCCGAACTTTCATATCACTTCTTGTAACTCAAATTGTAATCCAATTCGACCAACCAAACGTCGTTTCCAAATTCGTTTTTGATTTCGCCATTTAATTAAGCCATTAACTTGTATTGATCTAAAATGACTTAATGGGTGTCTTATTGCCGTTTGAAATCATTCTAACACCCCATAGTAGTTATCGGAATAAATCTAGAATCGACCATATCGGGTTACGAAAAATTGGTCGGGTATGACCAAAAGCCCCACTTAACGCCGGTATCGGGTAGAATTCCGTCGTGTCCAATTCCCGAGCACTATATAAATAAATCAAAGCTTTCATTTGAAGCTTTTGGCCATTTATTCCATAAACACTTCCAACCTCTCACCTCATCTATAATCAAAGGTCCAAAAACAAAGATTTAAGACTCCAAATCAAAGAGGTAACATCCCTAACTTGTTATTTAACCTCTTTAGCCTTCAATTTGATGTTTAAATTGAGTTTTAGGACCTAGAACATGTGTTTACTGCCAAGGATCAAGCTTGGGCCGTAAACACCTAAAAATGGGATTTTTAAGCCAATTAACCCTTCCAAATCATTGTTGGGACTTAGATACGACCTTAAGGCTTGCAAATTGGGACTTAAAGCATTTAAAACATAAATTTTAAGGGACAAACAAGAGTTTACGGCCAAGACATGTGCTTGGGCCGTAAACTCCTCAAACATGGGGGATAAACTCATTTTTACATGTTAGAATGCCTTGAAACTTAACCAATAGCCTTGTGGTAAATCCTAGAACCATCTAAAAATAGTTTA
Source organism: Lactuca sativa (assembly GCF_002870075.4). Taxonomy (NCBI): domain Eukaryota; kingdom Viridiplantae; phylum Streptophyta; class Magnoliopsida; order Asterales; family Asteraceae; genus Lactuca; species Lactuca sativa. The sequence continues at coordinate 247,670,628 of NC_056625.2, forward strand.
GAGACCTTAAACACATCAAAAATACCACATATAGGAGTTTACGGCCTAGGAACATAACCTTTGGCCGTAAACTGTAACATCCCCCTCTGGCACGTATCACAATATTGTCCGCTTTGGGCCACTCGGCACGAGGACTTCCCAGGGGGTCACCCATCCTGGTACTACTCCCGCCCGAGCACGCTTAACTGCAGAGTTCTTATGGGATCTGTTATCCTCACGGCTTTAAAACGCATTGTAATAAGGAAGGTATTCACACCCCTTATATGCAAATGTTTCGTTCTCCTTCCAAGCCGATGTGGGATCAGATCTAACCCACTTTCACCCCCCATTATAGGGTTCGACGTCCCCATCGAACACATCGACCCGTGCCCCAACTCTGATACCAAAGTGGGTTAGATCCGATCCCACATCGGCTGGGAAGGAGAACTAAGCATTCCTTATAAGGGGTGTGGATACCTTCCCTATCACAACGCATTTTAAAGCCGTGAGGGCAGCAGATCCCATAAGAACTCTGCAGTTAAGCGTGCTCGGGCGGGAGTAGTACCAGGATGGGTGACCCCCTGGGAAGTCCTCGTGTCGAGTGGCCCAAAGCGGACAATATTGTGATATGTGCCAGAGGGGGATGTTACAGCCTCGAGCCAACCAGCATTGCCTTGGTTTGGGAAGTACGGATCGCCATGGTGAAATCCAGCCATTTTAATCTACGCGAGAAAAGGGATTATAAGAAATAGCTAAATAGAAGAACTGACTAAGATAATTACAGTAAGACCAAATACCCCTATGGTATTTCTTTATGGTTGTGTTGGTAAGTTTTTAGACTTGTTGCCATATCACAACCATTCTTGGGCATATTCTAATCACTCCTCAGACCAGCATAGTTGATCAGGCTATGCCGTTCCCAAGACTAACCATATATCTCCAGGCTTACTTGTGATATTCAAGAATCGTAATACTTTTGTTCTTGTCGTTGTGACACTGATTTTAGTATGAATACAGGCACGTATACTTACTTAAATATTTTATTATTTAAAAGTATAACTCTGAGACAGAGTGTTTTAATCCCATGTATTTATAGTTAGTATATCTTTTATGGGTTGATATACTTAATTCACTATAAACAATGCTCTGATACCAATCTGTCACACCCCAAAACCACGAACAGCGGAAACGTTCAGGGGTCGAGGACGTCATGTATAGTATCACAACAGTGTAATATAATAAACAAGCAACAACATCATCCATTGCATTATAAGTAAAGTTTTAATACATGTGTTCTTTCATTGTAGTAAGACACCAAAAATATACAATCAAAATAAAAGACGAGACTTGTCTGCTCCGTCTTCTCAAAACCTGGCCTCCGTACCTGTCTACTGATGACCTGAGAATACAAGTTATTTAGAAAGCGAGTATCAACTTTAAAGCTGGTGAATTCATAAGTATTTAAGTGTCATTGTCTTTCTTATGAAAATCTGTTATGAAGGCCATGTAAACCTTTAAGTGAGAATTTTGATGTAAGTATGAAAAACCCTAGAAAAACCCTTATTTTCTATAAGTATGAAGTGTAGTCTTCTACCAAGACCCGAATGTTTTGTGAGTATAATGATAGTTTTCCTTTAATTGTTTAGTACTAAAGTACTTAGTCTAACTCATCGTTTATGTGAAAGTGCCACAAAATAAAGTAAACAGGAAAGGTACTACTGTAAGTGTTGTCACTGGGTACTAGGACTAACACAACATATGTAACAGTTATCCCGAGGTACTAGGGTTAAGACGACCTATATAACCTAATGAACATCCGAAGATTGTCCAATTGTCCTCTGTAGCAGCAGCAGGGCGGAGGAAGGGTTAGTCCCTGTAAAGGTACTCCTAGTATAAGTAATAACCGTAGGTATCCGTAGATGTTCATCACCCACTGTTTCTAACAGATGAGTTCCGGAATGGTTAGTCCCATACATATATCCCGTGGTACTAGGGATAGAGACCCATCTAGGTATCCCAAGGTACTAGGGATAGGTTCCTGTCTAGATATCCCGAGGTACTAGGGATATGCATGAAGATTTACACAGAAGGTACTAATAATCATCCTCGCAATTGGAGATACAAGTATTCATGTAAGTAATACACAGGTAACTGTATCTACGTAAAGGTACTCATGTAAGGTATTCATGTATCATGTAACCATATGTAAACGTACTCATGTATCAGGTAATGTACTAGTAAAGACTCATGAATGAACTGACTCTTGTGTGATTCCTTGTAATAGGACTAATGTTTGATATCTCCAAACTATCCCTATGATAATTAACTGGAAAGTAAGCGTTTGTTCAAGTAGATTTATGCACCCTCGATACACCAGGGTGTGGGAAACTGAATGAAGGATGAAAACTATAATCTCTATCATATAAATGAACATATATGCATAAGTATAGTTTGATTCAATAAGGTAAAACAATGGTTTTGTAAGATATCCAGGAGTTTTGAACAATAATTAAAAATGACTTGATGTCATTTTAATAAACATTTCAAAACTAATACTTTTGTTATCAATGTATTTTAAGATAGAAAACCACTTCATGTGTCACCTTTTGAAATATGTGAAATCTATTGAGTGAAAACATAGTTATAAAATACATAATATTGAATTAAATAACATATTGTTTTCTCCTTGTATCCCCCCCCCCCCATTAAAGCATTTAAAATCATTTAAAACATTGATTAAGGGGTATGAACTCACCTGTAGTTGGTGATTGGGATGAACTGAACGGTATAGGATGGCTAGGTGTCAAGCGAGGACTTGTACACACACTACGATCCTAATGAGCATATAATCACACATATATGCATTCAATTAGTCTTAAATCACTAATTGATAAAGTTAAGACATCCTAGACATAATAAACACTTTATATAAGTGTTTTAATCCCTAAGGATTTCATCTAAGCTATTGTGGGACAAGGTATTTGTGTTTAGGGTTCCAAAGGACCCCATATATGAGTTTACTCCTCATATACTAACACACATGGAGTTTACGGTTGTAAACTCTTGAGTTTACGACCGTAAACTCCCAACCATGGGGTATTTGTGTGTTTTGAAGTCCCAAATGCTTTCTAGAATTATTCTAACTTGGTGGTTCCATACTTGAAGGGGTTTAAGGTCTACAAACACTCCATTTAGGAGTTTACGGCCCCAAGGCCATTCCCCTTGGAGTTTACGGTCGTAAACTCCCTTGGGGTGTTGTTTTTGTTGTTTTCAAGCCTCATGCATTTGAAGGATATGTTCTAGTCAATTGTTTAAAGCTAATGAGGACCATTGACACACTTTGGTGCCCCTTTAATGAGTTTGTGGCCCATGAACCATGTCATGGCCGTAAACTCACTTTGAAATGTGGTTTTGATGTGCTTTGGTCCTTAGATTAAGTGGGGAACATTTCCATGTAAAGGTCTAGGGCTTTAGGTGTCTTAAAAACACCCTTTGGTCCATTTCTATGGAGTTTACGACCTAAGATACACTTGGGGCGTAAACTCTCATTTGTTGGTGTTCTTTGATGTGTTTAAGGCCTTACATTAAATGGGAACTAGCCTTGATAAAAGCCTTAAAGCTTTAGTGGCCTTAAAACACCATTTTGAGGTTTGAAAATGCAGTTTACGGCCTATGATATTCTTGGGTCGTAAACTCCCAAACTTGGGTGGATTTATGGATTTTTTCTTGTCCCTAACACACATACATAATAGTCTAAAGCAGTTGTATAACACAAAGGTCGGTTTTGGCTTCGTTTCGGGAGTTTACCGCCCAAGAACACCTTGGGGATTAAACTCCTAGATCTAATGATTTAGCCATCTAAATCATGTTATAAGCACATAATAAGCATTCTAACACTACTAGAAAGAGTTACTCATGTTTTGGTATAAAAACCCGAAGATCCGTGAGAGAGAAAATGGCTTTTTTCTAGTTGGAAATGTGAATAATGAATGAATTTGGTTCAGAAATCTACTTATAGTCCTGAAATATTTTTGGCAGAAAATATTTTTATTCCTGAAATGATATCTAATATAATAGAGTGTTGGAATAATAGTGTTGCACAAAACCCTAGTGCACCCACTCTCCTGATATTTCCTGAAGTGTAAACCCTGAATTACTCAAACTTACGCAGAAAGTCTGAAAGTTAACTGTGACTGCTATAACTTCGATTGAAGTGATATAGTTTGTACAGAATGGAAATTTCGGGTTGTCACACTCTTCCAGATTTATCTTTCCCAGCAAAAACTATCCCTAATGGTTTTAAGCAGATTTCACCATCTTCGTATTTATTCAGCTCACTTTGCTTCTTTGTTGGAGCAATTGGTGCAGTTATATCGATTCCTTTGACTATTGCAAGTTCTACATCAGTTTGAGCCAAGCATTCCAAGTAATTTTCCAAGAATATTTTATGTGCTTGCACCCAAGGCTAAAAAAATCAGGCTCAGTGTCTTGGAGATACGAAAAAGATTTGTCTTTAAGCATCAAGGCAGTATTGATGAGATCATATGTATTCATTAAAGGAAAGTTTGCAACAATAAATTCTTGAAGTTTCCCACTTGTTCTTGCAACAGTGTATTTGATATTTTCAAACTTCCCTTCGAAAATGACATCCCTTTTAATAGATATCACCTTTCGTATCTTCTCCAAAGACCAAATCTCTTCTGGATCTTTTCCCAACACTGCATGGAATCAAATCTTCATCTTCTTTCCCTCTTCTGTTTCAAGTGATCTTGCCTCAGCTTTAAACTGTGGCATTACGAACATCATCTCGTTGATTGGGAAATCAAGTTGACATAAATCAGAGTTTGTCACCATGTAGCTCTTCTTCGAAATCTTCTCAAAGGAATACATATGATCAAACAAAACCCTAGATTCAATGGTTTCGTAATTATATACCTTTGACGGATCACCCTTGTCAACCTTCGAACTATCCAAAGCTCTCTGTCTCATGATACTTTGAGCCTGTCTCATTCTTTCTACTTCAGCTACAACCTCAGGTTTCTTTTCTTTATTAGTCTTCTCAATAGCAATACCCTTCCCCTTATCCTTTATTTTTGAAGCATCAACTTTAGTTGAAGAAGATACATCAGTTTGGTTTCCAATAACAACCCCCTTCATGATTGGCTTTGAAATTGGAACTGTTGTGATCACCGTTGAAGTAACTGGACCAGCAGAAACAACAATTTGCTTTCCCGCTACTTTCGAAGGAAACACCTTATCAACCACCGTTGCATATTTTGTGGTTGCTTTCATCCCTTCGCAAGTTTTCACATGTTCCCTAGCCTTCGTTTGTTCTATCTTCTCTCCCCGTTGCACCCCTGTGAAAACAGGTGGGGCATCTGATAAAGTAGGTAAAAGGCTGGAAATTCGAAGCAATGGAGCAAGTTGCTTTTGTAAAATGGCTTCGAACTGAATAAACTTCTGGGAAAGGAATTCTTGTGAAATAATCGAAGAAACAGACTTTGAAGATAGTTCGTTTAATTCGTTCAACAAATTGACCAACTCTCCAAAGTTCTGTTCCACTTTGGCAGAAAGAGTTGTCAATGTTGGATGCATGTTTTCGAAAAGTTTGACATATCTGGTGACTGTATCACAGATGATATCAATCTTCTGATTAGCCAAAGCATAATCTTGTTGTATGATTAGAACTTCCTTCTGCATATCTTCTCTAAGTTCTCGAATTTGTAGGTTGACATCCTCCCGTACCTTCTTTACTTGTTGTATGAAGAGCACATGACGCTCCTTCGTAACCACCTTCAAATCTTTCAGTTCTCTCACAAAATCTGCTCTTTGAGAATTGATTCAATTTTCAGTAGTAATATCATGATTTTCCACATTTTCAAGCACTCTACTTTCTGAATCCCGAATTAGCCCAGATACCTTCGAAACGACCCGGCCTTCCATCAATTTCATCAAAGAATCAACCTCCAAGCTTGTAACCCCAACACCACCAACATCTGCTTGTGATTGCAAGATTGAATTCAATTTGGAATTCAAAATCTTGAATTGCTTCATCGTCATAAGCATATGGTCTGGAAAATCTTCTTCAGAGTTATCAAAGTGAAGATCTTCGAATGTTCCTCCAAAGCCTTCATTATCAGTACCAGCATCAGTGGCCATTGTGTTATCAACAGGTGAGGATGAGTTTGGTGGATCAGTAGATTGAGTAGAAAAAATCGTAGTGAACGGTTGATCCATAATTGACTGGAAAGTTGGAGAATTAGTGGTTGAAGTAACTTGGGGTAAAGAGACAACAATATCTTGATCAACAGTTGCTTGTTGAACAACAAGCTTTGAATCATCAGGCTTCGAAATATTAACAGGAGGACTAGTCTTCGCTTGTTCACCATCCTTCGAATCCATAGGGGTGATTAAGACCATGTTATCATTGGGTGAATTTTCTTCTTGAAGATTTGCCTCAAGCCCTACATCAGTCCGTTGGTTCTTCTGTATGAATTTTGCAAGATCCTCAGCCCTTCGTTTCTTCGAAGATGGAGAAACAGGGGCTGGAACTTCATGGACCATAACACCCTGGTGTGTTACTTCGGTTTTTCTAACAACCTCGGATGAAGATTTTTGCTTGAATTTGAGTCATCGAAAAACCCCTGACTTGGATGGAATAGTCTCCTTCTCCTGAGACTCTTCGAAAACTGGTGTATCAGCAACAGTCACAGAAATAGTCGAAGCAGGCTGTGGAATAACTTCTTCGATTGTAGCAGGCTTTGGCTTAGGAGATTTCTTCTTTTTCTCTACCTTCTCTGGGTGTTCCGAAGACCCAACCTCTGTCTTCTTAGTTTTCTTGGACTTTTTCTTCTCAGCTTCGTACAAAATACCAGTGAGAAAGGTTGTGTCTATCGTTTGAAGATAAGACAACAACACGTTATTTGTAGGATCCACCCTTTTGAGCATCGCATCCGGAATGCGAGCAATAGACGTAAAGATTTCAGGATCATCAACAACCTCCTTTGGACATCCATACATATGAAAAGAAGCTTTTTCTTCGAACTCAGGAACTTCAACCCTCTCCTTAGTGTAAACATACTGAAGAATAAGACTCCAATATCTGGCACATGAAATCCCCTGCCTGACATTGGTCTTCGTAATGCTCGTTAAGAACATCGTCCATATCTGTTCGGAATAATCAACTTGCAAATCATAATAAAGCCCAACCACCATAGCATAGACTTCCATTCTCCCGTTGTCAAGAACCACTGTTCTTCCCGTAAGACAACGGAGAAAAATCCCAAACAAGAAATTCCATACCGTGGGTAAGCTAGATTTCTTGAAATCACTTATTCTCGTCAATGGGGGTTGATTACCCATATCGTTGAACATAAAAACAATCTGTGGATAGGTGAATTCCACATTCGGAGAAGTGTTTGGAATCCCCAAAATCTTGCAAAACAATCTCTTTGACACCCGAATTCTTGTTTCATTCACCATGGTAAACTCCACACTTTCAGTAACTTTGTTGTAAGATGTTGTTGATCCAGCCTTGGACAACCAAGACATCGGAACCGGAAAAGAATCAAACATCGCTTTTCAAAGAACTGAATTCTTCAAAGCAACCACCAGCATCTTTAGTTCATCCGGATACTTGGATAAATCCGACTCCACTTGATAATTCAAACCCTGGATCTTCAAAATTGGAACAGAAACAACTTCTTCAGTTGTTGGTGATGATGGAATAGGTTCTTGTACTAGAGTCGCCATTGTTAAGAGTTTGAAGAAGATTGATTACAGAGAGAATATGTAAGTATGAGAGTATTTGATCGCATAAAGTGATTATGATCCCTGAATTCCCTTTTTATATGTAACCCTAGAATTTTGAATTTCAAGCGGGATGCATTAAATGCTTGCTGACATGGCACCTTGAAATATGGACCTCAACTCCAAAAAAATAGGCACTCATCAAAATGTAACAAATGTAACTGTCAGCATGCCTAAAAAATTGTATCGTATACCATACGTCACCAAACGACAGAACTTCGAAAGACCTCAAGGATTTCCACTTTTGGGTTAAAAAGCGAAGTCATATGCCAGAATTTCGAAATCATCAGCCTGAGTTGGTATTACTCAAAACCTCAAGGATTTCGTGTGTGATGTCTTCCAAAAAAAATTTAGATAAGAAACAAATGAAATTTTTTTCTGGATTATAGTGATGTGAAAATTTTGATTTGACACAAAAGCAGTTAAATCCCGGGCCAAGATTACTTCGAAAATTATCAAGAGAGATAATCAACAGCTTGCTTGGTTTCCCGTGAATTACAATCGACAACTTGTAGAGAAGTTTCGAAGGGTTTCTTTTATAAGGCAAATGGGTGGCTTCGAAAATTTCGTTACATATCAACCTAAACATAAGGTGAGTAAGTGTAACTGAAATTATTTGTTTGACTAGTGTAGTCAGTGACAAATTGGTTTAGAATAATATTCAAAGTAACAAGGATTTTCGAATTATACTCACACGGAAATCATATTCATGAAAAAATATTATGCTAGATCTTGTTAGGAACAAACATCATAAGCTTCGAATGTTTGATCAAGACCACTCAAAAATGTATGAACAACTTGAATACTACACTCATTATAGCTTCTCAAAAGTATGTTTCCATTTAGTAAGAACAACTTGCTGATATAATAGCCCTTTAAACATAAAGTTATTTTTGTATCAAAACCCTATAAGAACGATATTATAATTATGTTTATAAAACGATACTTTGATTTGTAATGTACTTGTATTTCCCCCCCCCCTAAAATGTGAGAAGAAGTGAAAAGTAGGGGTATGAACTCACCCGTTAAGTTTGAAGAGAGAGGCTAGAGTTGAGCAGAGTTTCAACCGCGGAAAGTTGCGTCTTCGGGTTCTCGGGAATCTCTGCAGCGTAGATCCTTCGTCGGGGGATCGAGTGCGGAAACCAAGGTAAGGAAATGGTCTCTGGAGCTGGGAGAATGGCTGAGGAATTGTGAAGGTGTGCCAAAACTTGAAGCTCATGCCATATATTTATAGTGTTGGAAGAGTGAGTACGCGGGGCGTACTCACGTACGCGGCGCGTACCTCGTTACGTTGGGCGTAATATGGCGTCATGGCTTACGACTCCTGGCTAGCTAAGCATAGAGGGGGCAGGCCGATGGGACTCGACTCTGGGTCTAGTACGCGGGGCGTACTCCCAAAGAACGCGGGGCTTAATCCGGCCTGTCCTCTTCTAAATTCCGTAACTTTCGCGTACGAGCTCCGTTTTTCGTGTTCTTTATATCCACGCGTAGGTGAGATTATGCTCTACAACTTTCATTTAGACTCCGTCGGCTAGTTTTGACTTTATTTTTGATGATATATTTTTAATAGGCCGGGCCTCCTAAAGTTCGTAAAAAAATTCATAGGTTCTTTATTCGACGTCGGTTTTCGTTTGTCTTTTTATCGTTTTATTACCACTGAGGAGATCTTCAACTTCCGTTTAGGTCGCGATAGCAAAATAACACTCGATCTTTAATCCGAGTTTTTACCCCTCTACTACTGTTACGAAACTTTGAAAATTCGTAACTTCTTCATACGAGTTCCAATTTGGGCGATCTTTTTATGCGCGCTCACCTTTCAACGAGATCTACGAATTTTGTTTAGATACTTAAGGCAAGAATGTATTTTATTGAGATTTTACTTTTTACGTCAAATAATATTTTAACGTCGTGTCGTAAATATACAAGTGGTTATACTTTCTTCAATATAACCCGGTTTTGAGCGTTCTTTATGTTTTTGGAAACCTTGGCATGATATCAAATATTTGAGGCATCCCAACTTAGATACTTGAACACTTTATTTTCGAGGTTAATTCCGTTGTATTTGGCTTTCGAGTGTTACAATGCTTTTGGAAAATATAGGGTTGTCACATCATCCCCCTATTAAGGGAATTTCGTCCCAAAATTTAACCTAAGATAGAGTTTACAGTTTTAGGAAAAAGATGCGGGTACTTTTGTTTCATCTGATCTTCGCATTCCCAGGTGTATTCAGGTCCTCGCTTGGCGTTCCAGCGGACCTTTACAATGGGTATGCGGCTTTATTTAGTCCTTTTGATTTCCCGATCCATGATCTCTACTGGTTCCTCCACAAATTGGAGGTTTTCATTTATTGCAATTTCGTCTAGAGGGACGACAAGGGTCTCGTCGGATAAGCACTTCTTTTGATTCGATACGTGAAAGGTAGGGTGTATGTTGTGGAGCTCCTGAGGTAGTCTAAGTTTGTAAGCCACTGGACCGATCCTGGCAAGGATCTCGAATGGTCCGATGTATCTAGGGTTCAGTTTTCCACGTTTTCCGAAGCGTATTAAACCTTTCCAAGGCGAGACTTTGAGTAGGACATGGTCTCCAACTTAGAATTCCAAGGGTTTCGTCTCTTATCTGCGTAACTCTTTGTCTATCCCTTGATGCTTTTAGACGTTCTCGGATTTGAACAATCTTCTCCGTAGTCTCCCTTATGATTTCTGGCCCAGTGAGCGTGTTGTCAGTTGCTTGCCCTTTTGCTAATTGTGTGTCCCCCACTTTGGCCCAGCACAAAGGTGACCTGCATTTGCGGCCATAGAGGGCTTCGAACGGGGCAACTTTGATACTGGTGTGGTAGCTATTGTTGTACGAGAACTCGACCAAGGGTAGATGTGTGTCCCATGCTTTGTCAAAATCGATTACGCAAGCTCTCAGCATGTCTTCTAGGGTTTGTATAGTTCTCTCGCTCTGACCGTCGGTTTGTGGGTGATAAGCGGTACTCATGTCTAGTCTTGTCCCCAAAGCTTTTTGTAGCGACTGCCAGAACCTTGAGGTGAATCTACTATCTCGGTCCGAGATGATGGATATGGGCACACCATGCAGTCGCACAATTTCTCTGAGGTATGTCCTTGTTAACTTCCCCAATTTATCCGTCTCTTTGATTGGTAGCAAATGCGCTGACTTAGTTAACCTGTCGACAATTACCCAAATGGTGTTGAGTCCGCTTGTTGTTTTGGGTAATTTTGTTATGAAATCCATGGTTATCCGCTCCCACTTCCATTCGGGTATTTCTGGTTGTTCTAATAAACTCGAGGGCTTCTGGTATTCCACCTTGACTTTGGCACATGTCAGGCATTTGCTCACGTAGGTAGCAATTTCAGCTTTCATGTTTTGCCACCAGTACAACTTCTTGAGGTCGAGATACATCTTATCGGAGCCGGGATGTATGGAGTATCGTGTTTTATGGGCTTCGTCCATAACGATTTCCCTGAATCCACCAAACTTCGGTATCCAAATTCGATCCATGAAATAACGAATCCCGTTGCTCTTGGTCTCAAGGTTTTTATCCATTCCCCTTAGGGTTTCTCCTGTCACATTTTCGGATTTCAAGGCTTCTATTTGGGCTTCCTTGATTTGCGTGAACAGGTGTGATTGGATCGTCATAGTTAGGGATTTTACTCGGCGACCTGAGTACTCCTTCCGACTGAGTGCATCAGCCACTACATTAGCTTTTCTAGGGTGATATTGAATTTCGCACTCGTAATCACTTAGTAGTTCTACCCATCATCTCTGTCTCATGTTGAGTTCCTTCTGATTGAGGATATGTTGGAGGCTTTTATGATCAGTGAAGATGGTACATTTTGTGCCGTAGAGATAGTGTCTCCATATCTTCAGAGCGAAGACGACTGCTCCTAGCTCAAGATCATGCGTTGTGTAGTTCGCTTCGTGCGTCTTTAGTTGCCTTGAGGCGTAGGCGATGACCTTCCCTCTTTGCATTAAGACACACCCAAGTCCTTGGTTTGATGCATCACAATAGACCACGAAGTCCTCCGTTCCCTCTGGCAGGGTTAAGATGGGCGCACTACATAAGGCTCGCTTTAGTGTTTGAAATGCGCTGTCTTGTTTTTCTCCCCAGTCGAAGGTCACATTCTTCTGGGTTAGGGTGGTAAGTGGCTTGGCAATCTTTGAAAAGTTCGGTATGAATCTTCGGTAATACCCGGCGAGTCCGAAAAATTGCCGGATTTCTATAGGGGTTCTTGGAGTAGTCCAACTATCTATTGCCTTTATCTTGGAGGGGTCCACGTGTATTCCTTCTTTGCTTACAACATGTCCTAGGAAATCCACTTCCCGAATCCAAAATTCACATTTGGAAAATTTTGCGTAAAGTTTCTCTGCCCTTAATGTTTCCAGTACTTGGCGGAGATGTTGGCTGTGTTCTTCCTGGCTTCTTGAATAGATGAGTATATCATCTATGAATACGATCACGAATTTATCCAGGAAGGGACGACATACTCGGTTCATCAAATCCATGAACACTGCTGGAGCATTCGTCAATCCGAAGGGCATTACTACAAATTCGTAGTGACCATAACGTGTTCGGAAAGCCGTTTTGGGGATGTCTCCCTCCAGTACTCGCAGTTGGTGATAACCAGATCTTAGATCGATCTTTGAGAAGTAGCTTGCTCCCTGTAGTTGGTCGAATAGATCGTCTATGTGCGGTAAGGGATATCGGTTCTTGATCGTGAGTTTGTTTAGTTCCCGATAACCGATGCACATGCGAAAGGATCCGTCCTTCTTTTTCATGAATAGCACTTGCGCTCCCCATGGTGAGAAGCTCGGTCTGATGAATCCCTTGCTCAGCAGCTCGTTTAATTGACTGGATAGTTCCTGCATCTCGGCTGGGGCTAAACGGTAAGGTGACTTTGCTACAGGGGTAGCTCCGGGGATTAAGTCGATTCTGAACTCGACTTGACGTTCCGGTGGGATTCCTGGAAGATCTTCTGGGAAAATATCCGGGAAGTTGCAGACTTCCGGAATGTCTTTAATGTTTTTCGATTCTCGTTTCTTATCTACTACGTGGGCTAGAAAGGCATGATGTTCCTTACGAAGATACTTTTGTACTTTAATACAGGAAATGATTTGTAAACTTGAACTAGGTTTGTCGCCATAAATGATAAGAGTTTCGCCGTTTGGCAGATTTAGGCGAACATCCCTTTCGTGGCAAAGGATATCGGCATGGTGAAGGCACAACCAGTCCATACCGATGATGACATCGAAACTTCTTATGGAAATGGGCATAAGATCGACTCGAAACAAGCGCTCGTTTAAATTTAGTGTGCACCCTACGTACAAATCGTTTGCGTGTTCTGTTTTACCGTTTGCCATTTCTATAGTGAATATTTTATTGAGTGGTTGGGGTTTTTGATTAAGTAGGTGTTTGAATTTATGACTCACAAAACTTCTCTCCGCACCGCAGTCAAAAAGTATGCATGCATAAGTGTTGTTGAGTAGGAACGTACCCGTAACCACCGTGGGGTCCGCAATTGCTTCATTCTGTCCTACTGCCAGCACTCTCCCCACACCGCCAATATTCCTTTCCTTGGGACAATCCCTCCTGAAGTGTCCAGTCTCTCCACACCCATAACACGCCCGGCTTACTCCAGTGCCAGAAACTTAAGTGATTGGTCGTGCCGGTGCTTTACAGAAACGGGTTGTGTGCCCTTTCCTGTCACAGTTCTTGCAGTGCATCTCGCGACAAATGCCATGGTGATGGTAGTTGCACTTGCTGCACTTGGGCAGATTCCCCGCATATGGTTTTGTTGGTGTAGAGGTAGCAAGAGTTGTGGTGGGGGTAGTAGCAGCATGAACCGCAACCATTTGCTTCTTTGAAGGTTCTTGCGAAGTTTGCCCCTTCCTTTTGTTACAAAATTTCTTCTTCTTGTTGTTGTTGTTGGCATTGATCTCATTGTTGCTGTTCCCTTTGGTTGGTTCAGCCATGATAGCCGTGACTCCTTGACAGACACCATGATCAACAAGAGATTGCGCCAGTTCCTTGGCGCTGGCGAAGGTCAAGGGTTTGGAAGCTAATACACTTCCTCGAAGTTGGGGTGATAGTCCCCAGATGTATCTCTTGACCTTTTGGCTTTCCAGGGTTAACATTCCTTGGCAAAGTGTTATTAAGTCACTGAACCTGTTGGTGTAACCTGCTATGTCCGAACCTACCATCGAGAGGTTCCACAGTTGCTGTTCAAGCTTCTGAATCTCGCCTCTTGGGCAGTATTCTCGAAAGAGCATTCTTTTCAGGTTTTCCCAACCCATGGAGTTCGCCACCACTAGGATTAGTGTCTGGACGTGGCCGTTCCACCATGTCAGGGCGCGTTCATAGAAAGTAGAAGCGGCAAACTTTACTTTGCTTTCTTCAGGACATGCACAGATTTCGAATACAACTTCCGTTTTCTCTATCCATTGAGATAGAGCCAATACTCCCCCAGTCCCGTAAAAGGGAATAGGTTTTCCATTGGTGAAGTCTTTGTAAGTGCATACCCCTGAATGGCTTTGACCTTGGCCATTTTTAAAACTGTTTGTTCCTCCCCCCGATTCGTTGTTGCTCATTTGTGCCATTGCTGCAGTTACAGCAGCGGTTACAGCAGTCTGGAACATAACGGTGTCCATAATTGGAGGAGGTGGTGGAGGTGGTGTTGAAGTTGAGTTTCTGCGTGTTGATCTACGAGGAGGCATGTTCTGGTAGAGAAAATAAGGATGAATACTATAAGTTTCTAATGTTTGGACAATAGTGTTAGTTGTAATTTGTAATTTGTTTTGACCTTAGTTTAGGGTTTCAAGGCTGGCATAGAAATTTTTAGTTAACCCATAAGTTTCCGAGAGTTATTATAAAGAAGTACTTCATATTAATATATATATATTGGTCACACCCGTGGTGTGTTACATGTCTTGCTTGGAAAATTTGACCTACCTAGAGGTCTCCGACTATAGTTACAAAGGAAATAAGCGAAAAGAAAAACTTTTATCCGAAATCCTAATTTATAACAAAATTGTTGGAGCTCGAACAAGCTCTACTTGCGGCGTTTGGAGCTAGATTCGACATCCGACCGTTTGACTCCCATTAGTCGCCTCTCAAGATCTGCTTGTTGTTCCTTCATTTCTCTTATTTCTGCCAGAGCCGTTATCATTTGGTTCTGAAGTGTTCCCGTGTAGATTTGGGTATTCTCATGTAGTCCTTCCAAACGGCGGATGTCAGCGGCGTTACCTTGGGTAGCAGCATTGACCTCGCGAACTCTGGCTGCTTGCCTGTCCGTCTTGTAGTTCTGGGTAGCTATAGCGTTCACAATAACAGGAAGTGCTCGATCAGATGAGCTTCCCCCACGAAAGGAGGGCATACACCTTGCTGGCGGCTCCAGTAGTAGAGGTGACTTCCCCACATGGGAATGGGTCCCGGTTGATACGGTCTGATTTCGGGAGGATGAGGGATGGGAGGGTCGAACACTTCTGGCTCGGAGTCTGTCCCGCTAGAAATCTCCTTGATCTCTTCGTCGACTTCGAATTCCTCTCTGACTTCGACTTCGAATTCTTCCTCGATAACCCCTTCGAGTTCTTCCTCGACCTCTTCTTCGATTTCCTCTGGGTCTTCCTCCGGGTCTTCTTCTATCCAACCGCCGTTGCCTTGGTTTGGGTAGTAGGGATCTCCTGGTAAATGGAATCCATCCATTTGTCTGTACTAGGATAGATGTATGAGAACTTTATAAGAAAATAAAATTCTATTTAACGACTTACTATCTTTAACTATAATTTGTACAGCTATTTTTAATAATACTCCTATAATATTTCAATTTGGCGAAACTAAAATAATTTGTATTTGGTAAGTTCTTGGCTTGTTGTCCACTACGACCATTCCTCGACGTACGTTGGTCAAATCCAGGATAAATATAGTTGATCAGGCTATATTTATTCTCGACCTGATTACATACCCCGGGGCTCAATCGTAGTGTCGTAACTTGCCTTAATACTTTTTAGTAAAACTTGTTATGATACGAGATTAATGCATGCTTGTAAAAATGTATATCTTTAAAAGAAAGTATTTTGTTCATGAAAATGTTTCGTCAGAGGGTTTTTGGTCCCCTTTGCATTTATAGTTTGTATATCGTATGTGGTTCGATATACTTAATTCACTATAAACAATGCTCTGATACCAATCTGTCCCACCCCCAAACCAGAATGGCGGAAATATTCGGGCGTGGATGACTTCACGTAGTATCACAACCATTGAATATTGTAAAGAAAGTAACACAACCAACACATATATAATGAAAACGTATGTTGTTGCGTTATACATATTAGCAAAAGAATATTACAATAAGATGACAAATGTTCAATAATAAAACATCCTTAGTGTTCCCTTCTCCAAAAGCTGGTGGTTACCTGTATTACAGATTCCCTGAGAAATACAAGTGGTTTCGAAAAAGTGTCAACAATTAAGTTGGTGAGTTCATAAGTGTTTTGCATTGAAAAATATGTCCTTTTTGATAGTAAATCGATGAACGAGGTTTTCAGAAAATCCAATATTTTCTATAAATGATTCGAAAAGCTTCCCGTGTTGGAGTGCATTAGTGTTTTCCATACTTGAATAATAGTGATAAAATTTGTGTTAACAATAAAATGGAAAACTGAAATGCATATATGAATCTCGTAAATCAAACTTGTTTTTATACTTTTATTTGAGTTTTATAACCATACTATTGACACTGACAGCCTGTAACAACATTCTTCAGGTGTTGTAGTGTTATGACATTTGTCACCCCAGATCTGCCGGTCTAACTATAGCTAATAGTTTAGGTGCGGGGTTGTCAATCCCGTATAGATCTATACACAAGTATCACGTTCTCTCTCCAAGAGATTATGGTATATAATACAGGACTTGAAACGCATACATACGAGTATGTTGAAGTTTAAATGTCTCACATTACTTGGTATAAACAGATTTACGATAATAAAGACTTTACTTCTTTTGAAAGCATTTCATTTTTCGAGATGTATATGTAAAATGTATGAACAACTTGAATACTACACTCATTATAGCTTCTCAAAAGTATGTTTCCATTTAGTAAGAACAACTTGCTGATATAATAGCCCTTTAAACATAAAGTTATTTTTGTATAAAAACCCTATAAGACCGATATTATAATTATGTTTATAAAACGATACTTTGATTTGTAATGTACTTGTATTCCCCCCCTAAAATGTGAAAAGAAGTGAAAAGTAGGGGTATGAACTCACCCGTTAAGTTTGAAGAGAGAGGCTAGAGTTGAGTAGAGTTTCGACCGCGGAAAGTTGCGTCTTCGGGTTCTCGGGAATCTCTGCAGCGTAGATCCTTCGTCGGGGGCTCGAGTGCGGAAGCCAAGGTAAGGAAATGGTCTCTGGAGCTGGGAGAATGGCTGAGGAATTGTGAAGGTGTGCCAAAACTCGAAGCTGATGCCATCTATTTATAGTGCTGGAAGAGTGAGTACGCGGGCGTAATGTTGGAGTACGCGAGGCGTACTCACGTACGCGGCGCGTACCTCGTTACGCTGGGCGTAATATGGCGTCATGGCTTATGACTCCAGGCTAGATAAGCGTAGAGGGGGCGGGCCGATGGGACTCGACTCTGGGTCTAGTACGCGGGGCGTACTCCCAGAGAACGCGGGGCGTAATCCGGCCTGTCCTCTTCTAAATTCCGTAACTTTCGCGTATGAGCTCCGTTTTTCGTGTTCTTAATATCCACGCGTAGGTGAGATTATGCTCTACAACTTTCATTTAGACTCCGTCGGCTAGTTTTGACTTTATTTTTAATGATATATTTTTAATAGGCCGGGCCTCCTAAAGTTCGTAAAAAAATTCATAGGTTCTTTATTCGACGTCGGTTTTCGTTTGTCTTTTTATCATTTTATTACCACTGAGGAGATCTTCAACTTCCGTTTAGGTGGCGATAGCTAAATAACACTCGATCTTTAATCCGAGTTTTTAGCCCTCTACTACTGTTATGAAACTTTGAAAATTCGTAACTTCTTCATACGAGGTCCAATTTGGGCGATCTTTTTATGCACGCTCACCTTTCAACGAGATCTACGACTTTTGTTAAGATACTTAAGGCAAGAATGTATTTTATTGAGATTTTACTTTTTACGTCAAATAATATTTTAACGTCGTGTCGTAAATATACGAGTGGTTATACTTTCTTCAATATAACCCGGTTTTGAGCGTTCTTAATTTTTTGGAAACCATGGTATGATATCAAATATTTGAGGCATCCCAACTTAGATACTTGAACACTTTATTTTCGAGGTTAATTCCGTTGTATTTGGCTTTCAAGTGTTACAATGCTTTTGGAAAATATAGGGTTGTCACACAAAGCTCTTCGAAAATTTAGATTGAAAGCATTGTTTAGTATAAAAAGATTGGTTAAGAAGCGAAGTGTACCTCTGTTATAATGGACAAAACAGAAAACTCTTAACTCCAATGAGAAGAGTAAGGTAGCTCAATCGACTAATGTGAATTTAAGCCTAATTGGGAAAAACCCTCCGTATGAAAGATTCATTAAGGCTTTCAGTTTTCACACATTGAGTCTTGTTGAGGCTTTTGGTCTACATACAGCAACATGCTTCTAGGGACAACTTAAGTAGTTATGAAAATTGAATAAAAGTAATGTACCTCCCCTAGAAATGCCAGACAAGAAGTCATCTAATGTTATCGTCATAAAAACTTTCGCTTTTCATGCTTCCCATCAAACGTACGAATACGAAGCACTCGAAGAGTTGACTTTGAACAATAACCTCTGAATAAGAGCTTCTTCAAAGAACAAAACATACGAATGCGAAACCTTCGAAGAGTTGACCATGAACAGCAACCTCTGAATGAGGAACACTTTTTAAGCTAACTGTCCTTCAGTGCACTGAAACATTCTGACCATCACTCTTCGCTTTTGTCGCATGAAATTGAATTTCCATCAATCATTCCCAATCCTTCTAAAATAAGAAGAAATGATTTTTTATCCAATGCCTTTGTGAAAATATCTGCCAGTTGTTCCGTTGTTTTCACAAAATGAACTTCAATATTTCCTTCTTCCACATGATCTTTTATGAAATGATATCCGAGAGCAATGTTCTTAGTCTTCGAATGCTGCGCAGGATTATGACAAATTCTTATTGCACTTAGTGAATCACAATATAAAGGAATCTTTTTCATATTTATAGCATAATCACGTAATTGACTTTGAATCCAAATAATTTGTGATGTACACGCAGCAGCATCAACATATTCAGCCTCGGCAGTAGAAATCGAAACACATGTTTGCTTCTTTGATTGCCAACTGACCAATTTTCCATCTAGTAATTGACATCCACCAGTTGTGCTTTTTTGATCAAGACTGCATCCTCCCAGATCAGCATCTGAATAAGCTTGAATAAAGAACCATGTTTTCGAAGGGTACCACAAACCTAACGAAGTAGTGCCTTTCAAATATCGGAAAATATTCTTCACTGCCGTTAGATGTGGTTCACGTGGATTCGATTGATACCTAGCACAGTTACAAACAGAAAACATAATATCAGGTCGATTGGCAGTTAAGTATAATAATGACCCTATCATGCTTCTATACAGAGTTAAATCAACAGCAAATTTGTCTAACAAAGGAGTTAGCTTTATACCCGTTGCCATTAGTACTCGTAACCTTGTGCTATTCGTCATTCCAAATTTTTCAAGCAGATTCTTCGTATATTTCTCCTGATTAATGAAGATGCCTTCTCTGTTTTGACGAATATTTAAACCCAAAATTATTAATTTTTCCCATCATACTCATTTCGAATTTGCTTTTCATCAAGTCTTCGAATTCTTTAGACAAAGCAGGGTCAATAGATCCAAATATTATATCATCAACATAAATTTGAACAAGCATTAGGTGACTCCCAACTTTCCTTCGAAATAATGTGGGATCAGCTGATCCTTATTTAAATTTTGATTGTTTCAAAAATGATGTTAAAGTTGCATACCATGCTCTTGGTGCTTGTTTTGACCCATATACAGCTTTATCTAAAATGTAAACATGATCAGGATGTTCGTTATTTATAAAACCTGGTGGTTTTTCAACATAAACCGTTTCTTCAAGTTCGCCGTTTAGGAATGCACATTTTACATCCATTTGATAAACGTCGAAATCTTTATGAGCTGCATAAGCCAGAAAAATACGAACAGCCTCGAGTCTTGCGACAGGGGCAAATGTTTCTTCGTAATCAATTCCTTCTTGTTGAGAATATCCTTTAACAACAAGTCTGGCCTTATTTTGAATAATATTTCCATCTTTGTCAGTTTTGTTTTTGAAAATCCATTTAGTCCAACAATTGAAACATCGACAGGTTTAGGAATTAATCTTTAAACCTTGTTTCTTTCGAATTCAGAAAATTCAGCTTGCATAGCAACAACCCAATCAGAGTGTACCAGTGAAACCTTAAATGTCTTTGGTTCGATTTTGGAAATAAAGACATTAAACATGCATAGCTCTTGGTGAGTATTGAGTACCTTATTTCTCGCATGAAGTTGAGCCCTTGTCAATACACCCGCTTGAGGATTTCCAATTATTTGTTCTTTTGGATGATTTCTTGTCCATTTTTCCATAGGCGGATAAGCAGGATCAAAGTCCAAAGGTGCATCTTCGAACATATCATCGTTTTCTGATCCATTTATTGAACATTTATCCTCAGCATCATCAAAATGCTCCCCTTCGAGTATTGGTTCCCCCTCGAGTATTGGCTCCCCCTCGAGGATTGGCTCCCCCTCAACATCAACATTGGTAGACATATTATCTTCTTCGTACAAGTGCTCCCCCTCAACCAAAGTGTTCGAATCCAAATGCTCCCCCTCCACTCGACCATCAGGTATTTCATTTGGGTTCGCATGCGCAAACGACATTGATTCATCATCAAACTTTGAATATTCTGATTGTTGATTATCTGGTGCACTTCTTTCTGCGTCTATTGCGTGATCTGAAACACCAAAAATCAATTCATAATCAATATCATCCATTTCTATGGGTTCGTTCTCATTTTGAGAGTTTTGCAAAATAGGATAAGTTGCAAATTGATGATCAGTTTTCTTAAGATAATAATCATCAAATGTCAAATTGAATGTTTCTTCCACTTTGCGAGTTCGTTTATTTAACACTCTATAAGCTACAGAGTTGTGTGAATATCCCAAAAAAATTCCTTCATCAGCTTTTTTTGAAACTTCGAAAGATTATCCTTGAGATTCATTATGAAACACCTGCATCCAAAAACATGGAAGAATTTGACATTAGGTTTTCTATTATTGATTATTTCAAAAGGAGTAACATTAAACCGTCTATGAATGAAAGCTCTATTTTGAGTAAAGCAGGCAGTTGACACAGCTTCAGCCCAAAGATATTAAGGTAAATTCGAATATGCCAACATTGTTCTTGCGGCTTCACATAATGATCAATTTCTTCGTTCAACTACACCATTTTGTTGCGGTGTATATGGAGATGAGAAATTATGCGAAATGCCTTTCTCCACCAGAAATGAATCCAAAACACAATTTTTGAACTCAGTTCCATGATCACTTTTAATTTTTCGAACTGGCTTCTTCAACGAAATTTCCAATTTCTTTATAAAATCAATCATCAGTTGTGAGACTTTAGATTTTAACCTGAGAAATTAAACCCACGTAAATCTTGAAAAATCATCCACAATAACTAGAATGTACCTTTTCTTGTTAAGAGTAGCAACTGTTGAAGGACTACGTAAATCAATATGCAAAAGTTCCAGTGGTTCAACAATCTTCGAATCTACTGTTACTGAATGACCTTGTTTGTGTTGTTTTCCTACTTCGCAGGCTGCACACAAACTGTCATTATCATATTTAAGAATGGGTAATCCTCTTACCAGATCTTTTACCACAAGTTTTTTGATGTTTCGAAAATTGAGATGTGATAGCCTCTTGTGCCATAACCAGCTTACATCGGCAGCAGGCTTCGAAAGTAGACACACAGCAGGTTTGCCTACAATTGGATTGATATCTAATGTAAACATATCACCTTTCCGTTTTGACTTGAGTAAAACATCGTTTGTCTCAACATTCGAAATGACACTTCCTTCTTCATTGAAAAGAACTTGATTTCCAGTGCCCACAAAAAGTTGTGAACCACTTATCAAGTTATGTTGTAAGCCTTCTACAAATGCAACTCGATTGACAGTGAATTTTCCATTCGTTATCTTTCCATAACCCTTGAATTTGCATTTATGGTTATTTCCAAATTTTACCACTCCACCATTCTCTAGGCTTCGAAAATCACGAAAGTTTTCCTTCTTCCCAGTCATGTGACGTGAGCAACCGCTATCGATATACCATTTGTTGTCATATTGCTCGTCACAAAGTACCTGCGATTATTGAAAAATTTTAGGTACCCAAGACTTTTTGGGTCCATTTATATTAGGTTTCTTTTTCAAATGTAAAGTATAACCATTAACCCAATCACAAACTCTAGTTTTGATATTGTCAACAAAGTTAATTTCTTCATTCAAAGGGTCAGATATATGAGATTTTACTGTCTTCAAATTTTCACTGACTGTACCCTTCGCATTTTGAGTCTATGATATGACAATCTTCGTTTTTGTGACCGGTTTCCAAGCTTTGACACAAATATTGGATTCCTTGGATGATGAACTTCCATTCATTGAAGGATTTACATACTTTTCATATGCTTCATGTATCTGGTCTTTCGAAAACTTACTTGATTGATACACTATTCCCTTTCCTTCCAACCAATAATCAATATGTCTTTTAGTTGTTATACCCTTCGCATTTGAAGCTTTTTCAGCTTGTTTCTTCGGAAGATTGGAACAATTTGCTGAAAATGGAACATAATCCAATTTTGGTTTTGAAAGATATGATTCATGATAAGACGAATTTATTTGTGATTTTGAAATCTGTTTTTCAAACTTTTTCTGAAAACTTTTTCTTGGAAGTGTTGTTATTGGTTCTTTAGCAAACGTTGTTTGCTTATTTCTTTCAGAGAATTGTTTAGGTTTTTGAAAATCTTTTCTAAAACGAGTTTGATTATTTGAAAATGAAGCATTTTTCTTTTCAAAAATTTTTCCTTTAGACATAACTCGATTTGTGTTATTAAGAACTTTCTTTTCTTTTGAAAAATTTTTTGATGTCATATTTAATGACTCAATGGTTTGCCAAAAAATTGTTGTTCTTTAAACTCCTTTGAATTCAATTTTATCACTTTGTTAACTTCTTTAATTACTGGTTTAACAAATTCTTTCCTTGTCAGCACATTTTTAGTTGTATTAACCAACTTCTTTTCAACTTTTGATTTTTCAACCCATGTTCGTTTTGGTTTTTGACGTTGAAATGTATATGAGTTCTTTGTTAGATTGTTTTCAACCGTGCTTTGATTTGCGAAGAAACCTTCATCAGAAGTTTTCTGATTGTCCTCCTCCACCAAATTTTTGAGTTCAGGCCTTATATTTTCAACATTGCCTGTTGTTACGAAGACTTGGTTTGGGAACACAATATTATCAGTGCATTTGAAGATTGGATAAACCAGGGTATTTGATACAAGATAATGAGCACCTTTTTCTTTATGAATTTTCTCAAACTCTTATGAATCCATATAAACCTGATCGACAAGAACTCGAGGAATTTCAATCCCTTTCAGACTTTTCTTTGTCTTCGAATGTTTTGTTTCTTCCTCATTGTCACCATCATCTGTTTGACTATCTCGTATGTCCACGAAATCCATATCACAAACTTTCGAAGTTGAGGGTTGATCATTGTCAATTTTCACCAATAATTCCTGACATTTTTCTTTCCCTTTAAAAGAATTTGTAACATTTATCACAGACAACTGGGAACAATCTACATCCTCTAACTCACTAATTTCACTAATATTATCATAATTATCTTCAATATTAGCAAAATTAGATTGAGAATTAGATGTAGAATTCTCAGTCTTTTTCAAAATTCGAATTTGTTCAGATTTGGTCAAGGTCTCATTAACAATTTTTACTAAGTCATCAGCATCAAGACACTCTTCGACTTTAAGAATTCCATATCTAAACCTATCATCTGGAACTTTGTTAAAATCAGCTATTTCTTTTTCACAATCATATGAAACATTATCTACCTTAGCTCTTTCATAAGCTAAAAATGGTAGTAACTTTCTATGTTGTTCCTTACTAATCTCACTAGAATGATGCAATTTAGTTAATTTTCCATAGAGTATTTTTGTAGAATTACAAAAAATATTACACTGCGCCAGTAACAAATTTATATCTCTAGCTAAATTCTCCCTATCTGCCATAATATTTGAAACTTGCAATTCTAGATAATCAATCCTAGTGACTTTCAAATCTAGCTTCTTTCTCGTCTCTAGTAATTGATCATTTAACTTTTTCGCCTCATTGCTAGCAGATACGACAAGTGAATCAAAGTAAGTAACAGTTTCAACAAAAGCTACTAATTCAAAATTGTATGCAGAAACTGGAATATTAAAAGATTCAAGAATGTTACGTACCTTTGTTGTCATAGGCGACTTGTCAGTAGACTTAGATACGAAGCACTGCCCACACACTTCATAAGTCTGCTCTTCATCCGAAACCTCCTCAAGTTTTGCAAACATGGCTGCATGTGATGGATTCATCATTTCTTCATCATCAGAGCCCGAAGACCATATTTTATATGTTCCATCTGATTCATTTTCTCCATGAGCCACCAAAGACAAATTCTTTGCTCTTGACTGTACTTCCTCTAGCTTCTCAGTATAATAGGCTTCATCCTTTGTTTTGTTTTTCTTTTCCGCCTTCTTTCTCAACATACAATCCAGTGCCAAGTGATTAGCACCATTGCAATAGTGGCAATCAATCCTAGTGTCACCCTTTAACTTCTTTTCCATTTTCTCCACTCCACTCTTCGAATCCTTCTTTTCTTCCTTCACCTTCTCAACCATTCCACTTTTGTTCTCAAAACTTCCCTTTGAATCTGATGACTTGTTCTTTGTATTAAAAGGTTTCTTAAAAAATTTCTTTACTCGATTGTTTGAGTAAAAAGCCACAGCTTCATCATCAGAATTCATCAGAAATCCTTCTTCTTCATTAGACTTCGATTTTTCACTCTCTTTTTCTGAAACCTTCGAAATTAGAGCCAATGGACCACCAAGACTCGCCATTGCTTCCTCAGCTATTTCATTAACCTCATTTTCATGAGATTTCAGTTGATTGAACAAGTCATTTAATGTCGAAGTGTCAAAGCTCTGCTGGTTTTTCACCATCATACTTACACTCCTCCACTCCTTTCAAAGTCCCATCACAAATATCAAGTTGAACTCCATTGATGACCTTATGATACCATAACGATTGCAATGGTAGATTAACTCGTTGAACTGATCATAGTATACTTCAATGGATTCAATCTCCTTCTGTTTGAAATCCTTGAGTTCCACTAGACATTGTTTCACAGAAGTGATCTTCGTATTCTCACTGCCTTGAAATGTATCTTTGAGATTGTTCCAGATTTCTTTAGTTGTTGTGCAAGTCCTGACATAGTTGTACACAACAGGAGGCAAAGCACCTCTTAATTCCCTCATACACCTCTTCTCTAGCTGTTTCAGACGATTAGATTGATTATCAACCTCTGAATTGGTTGAAGATGAACCAATTGGCTGAACTGTTGCAGGTGGATTGATTTCGCCTGAAATACAATTCCATAGTTCCTCATCCAATCCATTCAAGTAGTCTTGCATACGATCTTCCCACTGATCATAATATTTCGGAATTAACAACGGAATCTTTGTGGATGATCCAAGGAGATGAGAAAATGATGTCATGGAGTTTAGATTGAATAACGCCATTGTTGTACGGAACGAAAACTTAAGATTTTGATGAAAACTTGGAGAATTTGAAATCAAATTTTATGATTCAGATTAGAATCACAAAACAAACACTCGATTCGCACAAACTTTTGCAGAATCAAATCCTAGATTTGGATCTAGAAGAATTTTTCACACACAAAAGAACGAAAACTTTTTGAATCAAACAATAGACTAAAAAACCTTTTTGAACGTATGAAAATCAGATCACATAAAGGATTCCTGCTCTGATACCTATTGTTGAGATTTGAAATCGAGTTTAATGTAATCCAAGTATGAATTGAGTAAATGATTGAAACGATGAACACTGGAGTAAATAGAATCTTTTTTCAGCTCGTATTATGCTTTTCAGTTTACAGAATACAATAACTAAAATGTAAATCTATGTAAAAGTGATACCTAGATCACCAGAACAGACCCCTATATATAGGTGAACAAAAGCATAACAATCTTCTAAGGACTAAACGCTAAGCCTCGACTTTATAATGCCTTAGAAAAATAACAATACATACGAAGACCCCTACATACGAAGACTAAAGACTCTTCATAACAAACTGACTCTTCGACTATTACAACATTTCGCCCTAACATATATATATGTTCATTATATGATAACTAGGCTCGTGCGTGTGTACAAGTCTCCGTTTGCCACCTAGCACAGTATCCGACACTTCAATCCAATCCACTCACCACAAGTGAGTTCATACCCCTTTAATTAACCTTTGAAATACTTTTAAATGTTTTAAATGCTTTTATGGGGGAGAATACAAGTTGAATAATTATAGTTATTACATCAATCACATGTGATTAATAACTATAAAACCAATGATTTTATTTTCGTTCAAATTGTTTATCAAACTGTTTTACTTCAAACTGCTTTACAAACTCTTTTACTTATCAAATACTTCTACTTAAACTTTGTTATACTTATAATAAATTGCATGCCCGTATATGTATAGTTATATAAGCAATGTTTAAAAGGCATAGGAAGGCCGTCCGCCCTGTTTCCTTTTCCTCGATTTGGATGTGGTCTGGTGGGATATCAGGTAGTGGTCCGAAGGTCATTTCAATATTGATTATATATCATGTGTACATATATAGACATAAAAGTGCTTCCATAATCATGCGTACTAGTTATATCATTAGTAAGCTACCATCGGGGTAGCACAGGATCATACGTATACTATTTCTAGATCAATGAGTCAGTTCATTCATGAGTCAATACTCATTACTATGAGAACATATACATTACATTACTATGAGTACATATACAACTATACTAGGAGAAGAACATATACAACTATACTAGAAAGAGAACATATACAACTATACTAGAAAGAGAACATATACAACAATACTAGAACGAGTAACAATACATTACATATACATATATACATTAACATAATTGTGATCCACTGTATCGGAGCATGCCTTAAATGTCATGGCCCGAGTTGTAGCCAGAGTCTCTTGGAGGGAGAGCGTGAGTTTGCGTATAGATCTATACTGGATTGACTATCCTACACCTTGCTGCTAGCTACAGCCGGACCAATAGGTCTGCGGGTGCCAAACGTCATTTCTTTTTACGACGATACCTTTGTCGTTGTTTGCAGTCGATAGTATGGTAAAATTAATCAGATGATACCTTAATATAAATCCGGTTTAAGGTAGTTAGTACAACAGTAGTTCCTATAATACAACACTACAGTACTACATTAATTTACCCTTTACATATATTTAGTGATTATGTCACTTAAACATTAATATACAAACTATATTTTATTAATGATAGTTACACTTGGGAAATTACACACTTTTACAACAAACGAACATACGGAACAGTTAAGCCTTGGTAGAAGGTTACTTTAATAGAAAATATAGGTTTTTCTAGGAGATTCAAACTTTTACAAACACTTACAAACATTTACATACCTTTTACAAACTCATACTTAAAACCGTGTTCAAACGTTTTGATAACAAACACCGACACTAACATACTTATGAACTCACCAGCTTAATGCTGATAAACTCTTTCAAAATAACTTGTATTCTTAGGTCGACAGCAGACAGGTACCGAGGCCAGCTTTTGAGAAGATGGAGCGCATACAAGACTCATCTTATTATTTTGATTTACTGTTTGGTGTCTATAACTGTACAGAACACTTGTATAAAAATTATATATTTAATGCAATGGATGATGTTGTTTGCTTATTTACTGTTATACTGTGTTGTGATACTTTACATGTAACGCCCGCAGATCCGGGCTAGTCAAATTAGAGGCAATAAGTGTCGAAAATGACTTTTCGACAGAATCTTATAAATAATTTGGACCAAGTTATAGTACATATAAAGAACACTGAAATCCGAGTTATAACGAAGAAGTTATTACCCGTCAAAGTTTCGCGACGGAACCGGCTCGATACCGGGAGATGTAAATAGTGAATTTATGATAGAGCAAGATTTAGCCTTGGTGCTTTAAACGAAAGTCGTAGAATATGTTAAACTAAGAACTTCAATAAAAAGAACGCCCAAATCTGACTTTGTATGAAGAAGTTATGATTTTTCGAAGTTTCGGATTAGTAGTGTACAACCCGAAATTCGAATATTAGATCGAACGATTTTTAGCCGACACAACCTAAACGAGAATCGAAGATCTCATTATTAGTAGCGTAAAAATAAAAAGATAGACGAAAATGGACATCGGATGAAGAAGTTATGAGATTTTAACGGACCAATCCTATCCCAGCCTTTTAAAAATATAACTTTAAAAATAAATTCAAAATTAGCCGACGGAGTCTAAACGAAAGTTGTAGAGTACGTCTCCACCTACGCGTGGATATAAAGAACGTCAAAAACGGAGTTCGTATGAACGAGTTACAAATTATAATAGCATATTTACGTATTAAAATAAAGTATAAATCATATATACGTACACATATATATACATATGTATATATCATTAGAAAGGTATCTATGATGCGGTCATTATAAGACTAATGTTGAGTTCTTTCGACATTAGTTTAGTACAAATATCTTTAAATCTATTTAAAATAGTAATATAAAGGGGTGTTTAGTTGTTTATATATACTATAAGGTCCTTAAGTAATTATGGAGGGTAGTTTTTATAAATTCAATTACTATAAATAAGAGGCTTGGGCTCTCATATTTCTTGCACCATTCTCTTGATTCAAGAGTCTTTCTCTCCTTATCCCCCAAGCATTTCGGTCCCTCGTGATTCGACTTCTCTTTATGTAGTTTTAGTATAGTAAGATGATGTGACATCCCCAAAATCACGGCCAGAAATGACCGATTTTGTTTATGCTTTATGAAAATCAGAGTACTTCGTTTTATAAAAAGGTTGCGGAATGTGTTCCCAGAAAAACATGGTAAATACGTTATTAAAACATTTTCGAGGAAACGTATTTATTTCATTTTAAAACGTTTGGGATGTCATCGTTAATACCGAAACATAAGCATAAACAGAACTTACAATGATTTACACTAGTGATCTACATCTCTTTAAATCTCTCAGTGTAATGTCACTTCACTTCGTCACCTGTGATATACATAAACTGAGTGGGTCAGGTTGGGAAACCTGGTGAGTACATAGGGTTTTCAACCCACAATAATATAATTGTTATGTTTAATCATCAAACAATTAACCCCATTACCCATCCCCGTTATCTTCTTTACTCTTAAGGATTTAACCTAAGAGTCGTCTATCCTGCATTCGTTTATTCCGAAGTCCCTTACTTCCAGGGTTATAGGACTGGCACTAAATCCATAGCTGCCAATGTTCGTTCATAAAGCACTAATTCCATAGCTGCTATAGTCTATTCATCGGGTACTAAATCCATAGCTACCAGTCTTTATCTAATAGGTACTAAGTCCATAGCTACCAATGTTCAACAGGTACTAAGTCCATAGCTACCAATTCCTACAGGTACTAAATCCTTAGCTACCAGCGTCTAACTAATAGGTACTAAGTCCATAGCTACCAATTCCCAACAGGTACTAAATCCATAGCTACCAACGTCTAAAAGGTACTAAGTCCATAGCTACCGGTGTTCGTCTCATAGGCACTAAGTCTATAGCTGCCAATATATACTCACGTCATCTTCTATCTCTCATCATCCATCTACCCATCTCATACCCAACATATTCGTATATATAAAATACGTATACAGTTTAAATCCTTTAAAACATGTATAAAACGTTCATCCAACATAGACAGCAAGTATTCAGATAATATGCACACATAGCACGTAAAATACTTCATATCTATGTGTAAGATGAAAGGGACCATGCACTCACTTGAAAGGTGGTGAGTCGGCACTCGGACAGCACTTCGTTACTCTTAAAACAATTATCCCTTGACGAAACCTAGTATCATTACCACTAGAGTTTAGTCCAACGCTTGACGAGACTAATTTAATAGTCTAGCTATTATTACTATTATATAAGCGTTGAATAACACTCAATATAACTCATAATAATAGCCTAAATAATTATTTTAAGGTCCTAACAATGTTACTATAATTAAATAAAATCTATATTAAATATACTATAGGCGTAGCTCACTTACAACGGGTTTTTATTAAAAACCGGGCTTCGCTGGAGCAGCGTTTCCGAGCCGAAAGCTTTTCTTCTCGGAGCCGTCGGGCGCTCCGGGGCTCTCTTCTCGTGCTAGGGAGGTTCCGTAGACTTGGGAGGGGTTTAGGGAGGCTAGAGAGAAGTTAGAGAGAGAAAGAAAGGCTTATGGTGTGAAGAAAATAGGAGGAGTTCACCCTTGTATTTATAGGAAGTGTATAGTAAAGTAGTCTCCAAGCTTCGTCCGTAACTTTTGCATACGAGCTCCGTTTTTGTCTGTCTTTTTACTGTTGAGTTCCTATTAATGAGATCTTCAACTTTCATTTAGACCTCGTTGGCTAATTCTCATTCTATCTCGGATTTACAAAACTGTATCAAATTCGCCGCGCTCGAAAAGTAGGGACTAAGCTTCGTCCATAAATTTTGCATACGAGCTCCATTTTTGTCTGTCTTTTTACCGTTGAGTTGCTATTAATGAGATCTTCAACTTTCATTTAGACCTCGTTGGCTAATTCTCATTCTATCTCGGATTTACAAAACTGTATCGAATTCGCCGCGCTCGAAAAGTAGGGACTAAGCTTCGTCCATAACTTTTGCATACGAGCTCTATTATCGATGTTCTTTATATCCACGCGTTGGTATTTATGAGTACTACAACTTTCATTCAGATCCCGTCGGCTAAAAATCGACCGATCTAAAATTCAGATTTCGGGCTGTGCACTGCTATGCTAAATCTTAGAAAAATCATAACTTCCTCATACGAAGTCAGATTTGGGCGTTCTTTTTATCGATGTTCTTAGTTTAACATATTCTACGACTTTCGTTTAGATCGCTAAGGCTAAATCTCGCTCTATCGTAAATTCACTATTTACGCTTCCCGGTATCGTGCCAGTTCCGTCGCGAAACTTCAACGGGTCATAACTTCTTCGTTATAACTCGGTTTTCGGCGTTCTTTATATGTACGAAAACCTTGTAAAATACTCTACAACTTGGTTAAGATTATTTATTCTAAATAATCTTTTGTCGAAAAGTCGTTTTCGACCCCTATTGCCTCTAATTTGACTAGCCCAGATTTGCGGGCGTTACAATTATCTCCCCCTTAGGATGATTACGTCCCGGAATCATCAACAAAACATGATCGTATAATGACTCCATACGTCATCTCTTCATCCTAGGTAATATTTATAACTTCTACATTCCTTCAATTCTATCTCTTAAACTCATTGACTGTAAGAGTACTCGATCGTGCACCTGCTCTCTACCTCAGGTTAGACTCCAAATTATGACCTTCAAGTCACAATCTCGATCCTTGCTGGATATGGACTTGAGATAAGTTCTTTTATTACTACTATAGATCGATGTGTCATATTCTAATGACCTATCATCGTATGTTGCAACACTTAGACTTAGGTCTCTTAGAGTTAAATTCTAAAACAGACTATGCCTTCCTTCATGTTCTAATGTGATATAATCACACTTTAACATTAGGCATTTCTAGCCACCAACTTCTTTAACAACGAGTGCGATACTTCTATTGATCGCTTTGATTTCAACCGTTTGGTTTAAGTCAGACGCTACATCAAACTTGGTTCTCTAAACCACACAACATACTCATCGTAGTCGGACTCGATTCGATATGACCACTAGGGTCGTAATATCAACAATCTTCTTAGTCATTACCGAAACGATGGTAACAACACACTTGAATAAAACGAAATCAATTACTAGCTTCTTGGTAACCTTGTGACTTTCCCTGATCCAAGTGTGAGTCCTGTGCTTCCGGTAGTATAGGCCTCTACTACCATTCACACCTACTCATACTCGTCCCAAGTATTGTCTCGCAGTTTCCCAAGTCACCATGCAGCAAATCACACAATCATTCGACACATCAGATAATAAAACGAAGGTTTTATATTAATTCTTGAAACAATTACATAGGTGTTCAAGTTCACCCTAGACTATGCCTCTACTAGGCTACTTCATAAAATACTATGGCTACTACATAACTTGCTCTTCTGATATGAAGTCCTCATCCGTGATTCCTCGCACGGTTTTCTGCTTCGTCGAGGATCATGTGAAATGCCCTTGGCCTTGGTGGCGTTTCTGGTCTTACTGCTTTATTTTTCTTTGGGCAGTCTCTGGACATATGCCCCTTGCCTCCACATCCGTAGCATACTTTATCATCATGTGTGCAGTCTTTGGAATAGTGGCCAGTCCTCCCACACTTGTAACAAGTCACTTCTTCATTGCACTTCCCACCATGCTTCTTCTTGCATCTATCACACCATCTTGCTTCACCTCCATCTGCTCCTCCAAGTTTTGAGAATTTTCTTTCCTTGTTCGACCTCGAAGATCCCTCAAACTTTCGCTTCTCTCCTACCTTATCTTTTTCTAGACCCTTTTCTCTTATCTGGGCCTCTACGTTCTTAGCTGCCCTAACAGCTGCTTTCAAGGTAGTTCCCATTTTGACCATTGGGCCAAAGTCAGTGGGCAGTCCGTTAGCAAACCTATCAATCTTGGAGAGTTCAGTAGGCACCAAGTAGGGGAATAGCTTCATCCTCTCGGTGAATGCGGTGGCATACTCATCAACACTCATCTTCCCTTTCTTCAGGTTCTGAAACTCGTTGTTTAGGTCTATCAGATCTACCTCTGAGCAGTACTGCATTTTCAACTGTTCCAAAAACTCTTCCCACGACATCCTTAAGGCTTCTCCTCGTGGCATCGTATCTGCCAATAGCTTCCACCAGCTCAAGACTCCAATTTTCAGTTGTCTTACAGCGAAGACAGTCTTCTGTTTCTCGTTACAGCTGCAGCTCTCAAACACCATCTCCATCTCAGAGATCCAATCCATAATCTCAACCGGCTTCGGGCTTCCTGAAAGACTTGGGGGTTTCGCACCCAAGAAATTCTTGTACATCCGCCCATCCTTGTTGTTTCTCCCTTCTGGGCCATCCCTTTGCTCACCTTGAGTCCCAACTTGACTCACTTGGCGGCTGTAGTTCCCTTCCTCAGATTGCTCGGGAATCAGTTCGGGTTGCTCAATGGGCATAGTAGGTCCGTCCCTATTCAACATCCGTCTCATTTCTTCCCTTTGTTCAGCCAACATAGCCCGAATCATGGCTTGAACTCCAGCCATGGTGACTGGCTCAGGCGCAACTTCTTCTACAACAGGTATTTGCTGAACCACTTGGGGTTGGTTCCTGTTCCCATTTGCATTTACGTTTCCGCTATGGGTCCTTACCATCTCGATCTATACACCGAATAAGGTGAATTTAGACCTTTACTTGACGTTTAAATCATCCTTATCACTCCGAAACGTTTACATGCTAGCTCTAATACCGTAGTCGTACGTTTAGAATCCTAAACACATAAGGTTTCCAGATCCGGTCGGCAACAGACCATAGATCCGAACAATTAACAACATATCATGCACAAAGCATTTAGCACATAAAAGCATTTTAGGCACAATTCATAAAATAAGCTAGTGCTCACACCCCACAATCATCGCTTAGCATTCTAAGTTTAAGTCTAGAAATAAATCCATATTCCTAGTTCGCTTAAACTAATGCTCTAATACCAACTGTGACATCCCCAAAATCACGGCCAGAAAAGACCGATTTTGTTTATGCTTTATGAAAATCAGAGTACTTCGTTTTATAAAAAGGTTGCGGAATGTGTTCCCAGAAAAACATGGTAAATACGTTATTAAAACATTTTCGAGGAAACGTATTTATTAAATTTTAAAACGTTTGGGATGTCATCGTTAATACCGAAACATAAGCATAAACAGAACTTACAATGATTTACACTAGTGATCTACATCTCTTTAAATCTCTCAGTGTAATGTCACTTCACTTCGTCACCTGTGACATACATAAACTGAGTGGGTCAGGTTGGGAAACCTGGTGAGTACATAGGGTTTTCAACCCACAATAATATAATTGTTATGTTTAATCATCAAACAATTAACCCCATTACCCATCCCCGTTATCTTCTTTACTCTTAAGGATTTAACCTAAGAGTCGTCTATCCTGCATTCGTTTATTCCGAAGTCCCTTACTTCCAGGGTTATAGGACTGGCACTAAATCCATAGCTGCCAATGTTCGTTCATAAAGCACTAATTCCATAGCTGCTATAGTCTATTCATCGGGTACTAAATCCATAGCTACCAGTCTTTATCTAATAGGTACTAAGTCCATAGCTACCAATGTTCAACAGGTACTAAGTCCATAGCTACCAATTCCTACAGGTACTAAATCCTTAGCTACCAGCGTCTAACTAATAGGTACTAAGTCCATAGCTACCAATTCCCAACAGGTACTAAATCCATAGCTACCAACGTCTAAAAGGTACTAAGTCCATAGCTACCGGTGTTCGTCTCATAGGCACTAAGTCTATAGCTGCCAATATATACTCACGTCATCTTCTATCTCTCATCATCCATCTACCCATCTCATACCCAACATATTCGTATATATAAAATACGTATACAGTTTAAATCCTTTAAAACATGTATAAAACGTTCATCCAACATAGACAGCAAGTATTCAGATAATATGCACACATAGCACGTAAAATACTTCATATCTATGTGTAAGATGAAAGGGACCATGCACTCACTTGAAAGGTGGTGAGTCGGCACTCGGACAACACTTCGTTACTCTTAAAACAATTATCCCTTGACGAAACCTAGTATCATTACCACTAGAGTTTAGTCCAACGCTTGACGAGACTAATTTAATAGTCTAGCTATTATTACTATTATATAAGCGTTGAATAACACTCAATATAACTCATAATAATAGCCTAAATAATTATTTTAAGGTCCTAACAATGTTACTATAATTAAATAAAATCTATATTAAATATACTATAGGCGTAGCTCACTTACAACGGGTTTTTATTAAAAACCGGGCTTCGCTGGAGCAGCGTTTCCTAGCCGAAAGCTTTTCTTCTCGGAGCCGTCGGGCGCTCCGGGGCTCTCTTCTCGTGCTAGGGAGGTTCCCCTTGTATTTATAGGAAGTGTATAGTAAAGTAGTCTCCAAGCTTCGTCCGTAACTTTTGCATACGAGCTCCGTTTTTGTCTGTCTTTTTACTGTTGAGTTCCTATTAATGAGATCTTCAACTTTCATTTAGACCTCGTTGGCTAATTCTCATTCTATCTCGGATTTACAAAACTGTATTAAATTCGCCGCGCTCGAAAAGTAGGGACTAAGCTTCGTCCATAAATTTTGCATACGAGCTCCATTTTTGTCTGTCTTTTTACCGTTGAGTTCCTATTAATGAGATCTTCAACTTTCATTTAGACCTCGTTGGCTAATTCTCATTCTATCTCGGATTTACAAAACTGTATCGAATTCGCCGCGCTCGAAAAGTAGGGACTAAGCTTCGTCCATAACTTTTGCATACGAGCTCTATTATCGACGTTCTTTATATCCACGCGTTGGTATTTATGAGTACTACAAATTTCATTTAGATCCCGTCGGCTAAAAATCGACCGATCTAAAATTCAGATTTCGGGCTGTGCACTGCTATGCTAAATCTTAGAAAAATCATAACTTCCTCATACGAAGTCAGATTTGGGCGTTCTTTTTATCGATGTTCTTAGTTTAACATATTCTACGACTTTCGTTTAAATCGCTAAGGCTAAATCTCGCTCTATCGTAAATTCACTATTTACGCTTCCCGGTATCGTGCCAGTTCCGTCGCGAAACTTCAACGGGTCATAACTTCTTCGTTATAACTCGGTTTTCGGCGTTCTTTATATGTACGAAAACCTTGTAAAATACTCTACAACTTGGTTAAGATTATTTATTCTAAATAATCTTTTGTCGAAAAGTCGTTTTCGACCCCTATTGCCTCTAATTTGACTAGCCCAGATTTGCGGGCGTTACAGATGAGCGCCGAAGTGATGCACGAATCTTTCTTAGAAAGATTCAGCAACGAAGTTCTGCCCCTGCAGAGCCCGACTCCTAGCTAAAACCCCCTTGTAACTAAGTTATGTTTACCCTATTTTAATATAGCATATATTTAAAATTAGTATTGTTATTATGAGTAAATATTTTAGCTATTATTATATAAGTGTCATTATAATATCTTTATAACTACTCGCGGTACGGGGAATCTGGTTTAAAGGGCCGCATAGGGTTGTTGGATTTCAGAAGTGTTATATGCCAAAATGGTCCTGCCCTCCGGTGTTTTATGTTTGGCCCTTGTCTATACATAGTGGTTAGAAAGTATTGTTTAAACGCTTATATAATAATAATAATAATAATAATAAGACTAATAATTAGTCACGGTAAATATTAGACTAAATCTAGTGGTAATAATACTAGGTTTCGTCGAAGGAAATTATTTTAAAGTAAACGAACCAATGTCTGAGTACCGAGTCACCACCTTCTCAGGTGAGTGCATAGTCCCTTTCATCTTACACATAGATATGAAGTATTTTAATAAAAATTACGTGCTGTGTGTGCATATTGTCTGAATACTTGCTGTCTATGCTAGGTGAAATATTTTTATACATGTTTTAAATGATTTAAACTGTATATGTATTTTATATCTACAAAATGTGTTGGGTAAAACATGGGTAGATGAAATAGTTGTTTTGTGATAACACGATGGGAGACATCAATGTTGTCAGTGGTCCAGTCATCTAGTGGAGTATAGATCATGACCATGGGAGATACTAGACGGTCCGGTGGAACGCTAGTAAGCTCGTAACCTGTAGGTGTTTTTGAACTAGGTGCTCATTAGGTATTTTGAACTAAGTGTGTTCACTACGTATCTTTGAACTAAGTGTGTTCACTAGGTATTTTGAACTAAGTGTGTTCACTAGTTACTTTTGAACTAAGTGTTTACCAGATGTTTTGGACTACGTGTTCACCAGTTGTAATCTATAAGCTTTGGTAACGATGGACTTTGTGCCGATTCCTTAGGATAATCCTTAGGAATGAATGAACGAGAAATAGCTGATTCTTAGGGTAGATCCTTAAGAGTAAAGAAGATAATGGGGATGGGTAATTGGGTTTATTTGCTTGATTGTTTAAACATAATAATTATATTATTGCGGGTTGAAAACCCTATGTACTCACCAGGTTTCCCAACCTGACCCACTAAGTTTATTTATATCACATGTGTTGATATGAAGACACATTACACTGAGAGATTAAAGAGATGTAGATCACTAGTTTAAATAAATGTAAGTTTTGTATATGCTTATGTTTCTGTATTGACAATGACATCCCAAATGTTTTAAAATGAAGAAAATACTTTTCTTCGAAAATGTTTTAATAACGTATTTATCGTGTTTTTCTTGGAACAAATTCCGTAACATTTTTATGAAAAGAAGTACTCTGACTTTTATAAAGCAGAAACAAAATCGGTCTTTTCTAGCCATGAAAATGGGGATGTCACATTACATGACGTCCTCCGCCCTAGAACGTTTCCGTCGTTCTTGGTTTTAGGGTGTGACAGATCTTGACCATCCTACATGTCAAGCACGTCTCGATGTACCAAGCGATTTCTCGCTTCATGTACGACCACAAATAACTCAAACTCAAGTCCCAGTATATATTTGTGGCGCCTGGGTGAATAGAAAAGTAAGACTTGTGAGCCTCCTCCATAACTGTCTGCCTGACCCCACAAGACATCAGAACCCATACCCGACCGCGTTGGTTCAGTAATCCCCGACTACCCTCCACTAACCGGGTTTTCTCGACCTGATCTTCTCTAGTTTCCAGTTCTCTGGTCGCTTGCCCACAACCTGAGCATCTTTGATCAAACTCACAAGCAGAGAATCCACTGTTATCCTCATATATATCGTTGGGGTGAAGACCCAGCTGACTTGTGGCTCAAAGCATACGCCACCACATTCGCTTTACTAGGGTAGTAAAGGACTCGTAGTCGTAGTCCTTGACAACATCCAGCCACCTGTGTTGTCTCATGTTAGGTTTGGGTGATCCATGATGTGTCTCATCCTCATTTGATCTGTGTATATGGTACAGCAGACCCCATGGAGGTAATGTCTCCAAATCTTGATAGCAAATACCACCACTCCTAGCTCCAAATCATGTGTAGGGTGTCTCGTCTCATGTGGCTTCAGCTGCCGTGATGCGTAGGGTATCACCGACCCTCTCTGCATGAGGACCGCCCCCAAACCTGTGATGGATGCATCACAGAACACCACGAAATCCTCAACTCCCTCTAGGAAGGTCAAAACAGGAGCCTCACACAAACATTGTCGGATGGTCTCGAACGCCCTCTGCTGCTCGGGGCCCCACTGGAAATCCACTCGCTTCCTCTTCAGACGAGTGAGGGGTACTACAATCTTGGATAAATCCCATATGAATCTTCGGTAGTACCCTGCTAATCCTAGAAAACTCCTGATGTCTGAAGGAGATCTCGACACCTCCCACTGCATGACTTCCTTGATTTTGGCCGAGTCAACCAAAATCCCCTTCTGGTTAACGAGATGTCTGAGGAACTAGACCTCTTGTAACTAAAACTCACATTTTAAGAGCTTGGCATACAGCCATTCCCATCTCAGAACTCCTAATAACTCCCTGAGGTGCTCCTCATGCTGCTCTCAAGTCTTGGAATACACCAAGATATCATCTACAAGAACAATGACCGAGCGATCAAGCTTGGGTGTGCAGACCCGATTCATCAAGTCCATAAATATTGCTGGCGTGTTGGTGACCCCAAACGGCATCACCACGAACTCATAATGTCCATAACGAGTCTGAAATGCGGACTTCTCCATGTCCTCCTCTCTGACCCAGACCTGATGATACCCAGACCTCAAGTCTATCTTGGAAAACCAAGATGCACCCTGTAACTAATCAAAACACCATCTATCCTTGGGAGTGGATAACGGTTCTTCACCGTCAACTTGTTCAACTCCCTATAATCTATGTACATCTAGTGCGTACCATCCTTCTTCCTGACGAAGAGGATCGGTGCTCCCCATGGAGAACTGCTAGGTCGAACGAACTGCTTGCCTAGCAGTTCCTGCAGTTGTGATGATAGATCCTGCATCTCAGGTGGTGCCAATTGGTATGGCACCCTGGTGATAGGTGCCGCACCCGGCACCAGGTCGATCTCGAACTCGACCCGTGTCTCCATAGGTAACCCTGGTAACTCCTCCGAGAACACATCAGCAAACTCTCCAACCACTAGAACCTCTGAAACTGGAGTCTGATCCATGACCCACGTATCCACCACAAATGCTAGATAAACCGCATACACATGCTGAATATACTGTCGAGCCCTGGCAGCTTAATAAAACCCTGATCCTACTCTGGTTCCCTCGCCATATACAATTAGTTCTCCCCCACTTAGGGTTCGAAGTACCGCCCGCTGATCCTCGCAATCAATCATGGCACCGAATCTACTAAGCCAGTCCATCCCCACAATCACACACACCTCCCCCATAGGATTCAGAATCAAGTCTATCGGAAAGGATACTCTGAAGATCTCCGACTCACATCCTCGGTAGACTGAATAAGTAGAAACTCCGTGTTCGTTGGCGGTGGAGACTCGCAACAGGAACTCTAGCTCGCCTACTTGCACTTTGAACTCCCTACTAAATGTCAGAGATACAAACGACCGACTCGCCCCTGAGTCAAATAAAACCAATGTAGGCAAGGAGTTCACTAAAAACGTACCTAATCATAGGTACAACAGATAACCATAAAAAAGATATAATAAAAGAAACAGAGGATAGAAACATACTGGCAACCATGTCCGGTGCTGCCCTAGCTTCCTCGGTTGTCCCTGCCACCTATCGGTAATCCTCAGTGTAGCCGACGATGGAGCCTGCACCGGTATGGTGGCTAGTAGAGGGCATTGGGCCTTCATATGGCCCACCGGCTCACAATAACGAAGTCCTACTCTGGAAGTCAGATTCTGCTGCCTGCAATCCCTAGCCAGATGGCCCTGCTTGCCACATTAGTGGCACCCACTCCTTTATCGGTACATCCGTGAACGAGCCTTCCCCCAATTCCCACATGTGCGGCATGGCTGTCCCCCAGTCCTGTTATCAGCGGTCTTAGACCGCTTCGACGCCAATTGAGACTGTGTCAGGGCATGTCGTTGCTCCCATAACTACAGCTCAATCTCCAACTCGTGCAGCATAGCTGTCACACCCCGAAAACAAAAGGCGGAAACGTTCCCGGGGTTGACTCCACGTTGAGTATCAAATCCAATGTACATAGTAATCACAGTAAACAACCATTACATTACATATATATGAAAGTTTACATTTGGTTCAAAAGTAAATTGTACAAAAATTATACATATATCATATGAACAAAACGAGACGATTCTTCGGAGCATTCCGTCTTCACCAAAAGATATCGCCGGGTACCAGTCTAACTTGGACCTGAGAATACAAGCAGTTTGAAAATCAGCATAAAGCTAGTGAGTTCATAAGCGGTTTTGTTTTGTGAAAAAGTATCGGTTTCCTTTAGTTTTCCGAAAAGATTTTGTTATCCAAGAAAATCCCATATTTTCTTATATAAAGTAGTTTAGTTATCTTTGGTTACAGTTCTGTTACAAGTTATAAGCTAATCCCAGAAAATCCCATATTTTCCTAAATACAAGATTGATTGAATGACACAGAGTATAGTTTAATATACAAAACTATAATTTAGAGAAACTGTAAATAGAAAGTATTTTGAAAACCTTGGGACTAACATCCCGAACCAGTTATAAGATAATTCGATAAAACCATGGGATTATCATCCCGTACAAGATATAGATTTAAAACCATGGGATTACCATCCCGAAAGAGATTTAGATACAAGACCATGGGATTATCATCCCGCAGAAGATATAGATTCTAAACAAAATCATAGCTGTGAATAAGTTTATATTAATACGTATTGTGAGTCGGGTAACCATGCTGATACGTCAACAAGACCTCCTTGACGTTAGTCAGACGTCGGACGATATGCAAAATTTGTCACCCCAGGCGTGCCCGCCTAACTGTAGCTAGCAGTTAAGGTGTGGGATTGTCAGTCCCGAATAGATCTATTCACAAACTCCTCGCTCTCCCTCCAGGAGACTCTGGTTACACTTTCGGAGAGGATTTACTTATCATCTATAAAGGGTAGTGACTATCTCACAAGTTAGTATTAAACTATTCACAGAATTCTCATACGATACCAAACATACGAAGATTGTGAAACATGATACAGTGAAAATAGATACATACAATGAGATTATCTGGCAAAACATTCAAATGATACGGAGATAAACTGAATCAGACATAGTTTATCTAATAACTTAATACATATATCAGTACATGATATAAAGAGAAACATAGAACCCCAAATTATTCCCATAATAATTTGATTAGTTTGGTTATTTTCTTAACTAAAATCCATTTAGTTGAAATCGATAAATCATTCCTTATGCTCAACATAATACATAAGGAGTAAAAGAGTTTATAAGTATGCCAGATATTAATTGAAACACGTTAATGTTATAATTTGAAAATAGTTATAGTTTGCTTGTATTCCCCCTGAAAACAGTTAAAAACAGTGAAAAAGGCGTAGGGGTATGAACTCACCGGACGAGAAGTATGACGATTTGGACGCTAAGAGTTGATCCAGGGCTTGTAAATACACGAGGTTCCTAATTATAATGTAAAGATACACATTTATATCTAATTAGGACTTAGTTTATTTATATGTTAGGGACACTTGCTTCAAGTCGCGAAAACACTTCGATACAAGTGTTTGGAAGGACCCGGGTGGCGTTTAGGGACACATATAGTTAGGATAATGAATTGGGACATCAAAGGAACACTCCATAAGGAGTTTACGGCCTCATAACCCTCTACCCATGAGTTTATGGCCGTAAACTCATGGTGGGGTGAGTTAAGGTTAAAAATGGCTTGAAACACTTAAGGGAATGTTTCTAGGTTTGGTTCTAAATGCTTGGAATGGATTTAAATCACCAAAATGATTAACTTATGGGAGTTTATAGCCTAGCATAGGCTCCTGGCCGTAAACTCCATAATCCTCATGAAAATGGTGTTAAATGGTTCCAAATCAAATCACATGTGATTAATAGAATTATTTCAAGGCCTAACATGAGTTTTATGGGACATTTGAGGGGTTTTATGGAGTTTACGGCCCATGAGACCCCCCTCATGGCCGTAAACTCTTCTATAGGGTGTTACAAGGTGTTTCAAGGCCTAAAACTTGCATAGAAGGACTTCTAAAATTCATTTAAAGGCTTTAGGGGTGTTTAGTTAGCATTCTAACACCATGAATCATGGAGTTTACGGCCCAAGAACAAGCCTTGGCCGTAAACTCTTAAAAATCCCACAAATCATGTTTCAAGTCTCCAAATGCTAGAATCAATATTCTATAAATCATATCTAAGCCATACTAGTGATTTGGAAGGGTTGAAGGGCATGAAAAACCCCATTTACATGAGTTTACGGCCCAAGCTTATGCCTTGGCCGTAAACTCCTTCAAATGACTCAAAATCAAAGTTTTAAATGTTCTAAGTCCATATCTTGAAGTCCCTTAGCCATATCTAAAGTCCAAATGAGTTTAGGAAGGAGTTTAAGGGCTTAAAACCCTTCAAATTGGTGTTTACGGCCTAGGCAGCCTCCTGGGCCATAAACTCACATATGATATCCTATTTCATGATTAAATGTCAAATTTGGAAGCTAAATATGCTATAGATTAAGGCTAGGAAGGTACCTTAAGGATTTGAGGCCTTAAAATTGAGTTTTGGACCCTTAATCTTTGGATTTAGGAGAGAGGTTAGAGAGAGAGAGTAGAGAGAGAAGGAAAAAGCTTCAAATGAGGGGTTAAACACGTTTATATAGTTCCTAAAACTTGGACACGGTGGAATTCTACCCGATACCGGCTTTAAACGAACCTTTAGGTCGCACCCGATTGAGTTTCCGTCACCCGACGAGGATATTTCTAAAACTTATGAAATAAATTATTTGGGCTAAATTCATGAGTTCCTAAATGATTTGGACCCTCATTGGATGATAATAAACATATGATTTTAGTTAACTAAACCCAAAAACGATATCGGGACTTTTCGATTTCCGACGAGTTATACGGGTAGAATGGGTTTTCGGCGATGAACAACTTCGGGTTGTTACAATAGCGGTCTCCTGTAAGTCCAACAGTGCATCACGTCGCTGAGTGGCAACGGACTGACGAATGTCAGTATTGAGCATGCTCAGATAACGTGTCATCTAAGCTTGCTCTGAGGGAAACTCCGGGCATAACATCGCCCTCTCAGTAAACATGTGGGTGATCTCCATCACCAACTATGTGCCCTGTCTCAGATCTAAGAACTCATGTGACAACCGCTCGCGCTCGACCCGTGGAATGTAGCGAGCGCGGAACATATCCTTGAACTTCACCCAAGTAACAACAACTCTTTGGTCATTCGTATATGACCCAGTAACCAATCTCCACCAATC
Organism: Lactuca sativa; assembly: GCF_002870075.4. Classification (NCBI taxonomy): domain Eukaryota; kingdom Viridiplantae; phylum Streptophyta; class Magnoliopsida; order Asterales; family Asteraceae; genus Lactuca; species Lactuca sativa. The sequence continues at coordinate 247,714,383 of NC_056625.2, forward strand.
CTTTGCCCTAGTCCTCAACAAGTTCAGGGCACATCTGACCTTCTGGTCAGTAGGACATGAGTGCATGAAGAATTATCCCTCCATGTTAGACAACCACCACATGGCTACGATAGGATCCTAAGTACCATAGAAAGTCGGGGGCTTCGTGTTATCGAATTCTTAGTAGTGAAAACCTCGGCCAGCCCTCCCCCTGCCACTGTTACAACTGTTGTAGCTGCTGCGGCAGCCGTCTTAGCAAGGGCTGCGTATCTGTCATCGATGATCTCCCTGACATGATCCTCTATTAACACTAGCCTTCCTGGCCGATAACCTCAGGCACTATTGAGGCCTCATGATCGTCCTGCCTTGATCTTGATCCAAATCTAGTCACAAAGCGCCTCATAACCCCCATACTGAAAAATATAAGAGGAAGATATCAGAAAATTCACATAATGAACTGGGAACCAACTCTTGACTAAACCCTATAGGTTGTGAGTTCCTTGCTACATGTATGAGTCACGTGCTTTCAGTATTACAGGCCCATACTACCTTCCACACCTACCCATATTCGTCTCAAGTATCACCAAAACAGCCTAACAATATACATGCACGTGGTGGTCGCTTAACCTCACTCCTAGAGGAAGGCTAACTGTCTCACAACTGACCTACCGGCCTCTCACAGCCTACCCATCCATGAAAATTCCTCCAACCCTGCAACACTAGTGTATGCTAGCCATACATAATGTTAGACCCTATAGACTTTCAAATATTTGATCCTACCCTAAGCCCCCAACTAAACAAGAACAATACATAAGGCCAAACCAAACATTCTCAGGCTATAAGATCTTTATTATGTATAGCCATGAGGCTTACACAAGTAACTACAGTAATGATGTCAATCTCATATAAGGAAAACCCTAGTCTAGCAGGCATTATGTAATCAAGAAATTCAATCATGCAATTGTTGAAGATCCCTACCCTAGTACTAGCATGCTTTTCTAACATATCACGATATCAAATAACTATATGGTATTTTGGGGTATACTTACTGGCTTCGGCTGATCGTACACCCTGCATCCTCCTTTACTTATTTTCAAAACCATTTTAAAATTATTTTGAAAATCCTTACTTGATTTGAAACTAGATTCACACGAATGTTCCTCCAACTCACTCAAACCAAGGCTCTGATACCAACTTGTAACACCCATAAAAATCATGTCAATTTAAACTTTTTAAAACATTTAAAAACCAATAGTTATTAAAAATTTGTTTTCAAAATAGTTTATATCAGAGTCTCCTAGAAAAAGTATCATAAAAAGTGAGGAGTTGTACGAGCACGCCTTTGCCTTGCCGTGATCCCCTGATGTACCTGAAACAATAAACTAAAATTGTAAGACCGAAATCTTAGTGAGTTCCCCCAAAATACCCATACCCACAACAATACACGTATAATCATAAACAACATAATATGGGTCCAGTCAACCATCGGGTTGGAATACCGATGGCCCTCAATCATCCGGTTGGAATGTCAACATACTATAGGTCCAATAATCCTCAAGATGGAATACTCCAGGCCCACAACCAACAGGTTGGAATGCCCACATATTATGAGTCCAATCATCCTCGGGATGGAATAGTCACGACCCACAACCAACAGGTTGGAATGCCCAGGTCTATTAAATTTTGCAAAAAGCAGATAAGCCTCAACCAGAAAATAAACATGTGCATATATAACAGATAATCACATAACAGTCTATAGACAACAAACCGAGCTAACGGATCATACCACATAACACGCAATACCATCCTATTTACCAGTATACCGATCTAACATATCATACTAGCATAACATATCCAGATAATAATGCAAAGGGCCGACCTTGGTGCCTTAGACCCTTAAGTATTGTGAGGATAACTCACCTCGCAAGTAGTGCCGAAGTACTGTAAATCTCTGATTGCTACCTCATCGGAAATCCCAAACTATTACATAATAAATACCAAGTCAATACACAACATAACAGTCTTGACTAAGTGTCCACACAATCCATCATGTCCATTCTCTTTGTTAGGCCAAGGCCCAATACCAAGTCCATAACCTTGAAAATCCTTATGTAAAGCCCATCATTGGCCTAATTTAGAAAATTGGGCCCAACTCCCTAATTGGGCCTAATCCCAAGATCCAATATCAAAACATAGCCCAAAACATCTTATTCACAAATTCCAACAAAGGCCCAAATCTAATTAGTCCATAAACAGCCCAAAACCGGAAGCCAAATTGTCAAAGGCCAAATAGAGGATCTACGTGGGGCATACTCCTCTGGTACGCTGGGCGTACTAGTTCTGATGTTGACTACCATCGGAGTGGTTGACCCAGTATGCTGGGCATAGTAGATTTACGCTGGGCATACATGGGGTTTTGCCAAAACCCTAATAAGTGCTTATAGGCTTAAGCACTTAAGCACAAACTTCAGATCCAGTGACCTAACGTGCCTAGGACCCATAAAGTCATGAACTTTATCACTTTGGATGTCCAAAAAGCTCTTAATACTTGATCTTAATCCATTAAGACCTTCTTACACCAGGCATGGGACACATTCAGCTATTGGGATCTCATTTTTTTCACTCAAAACCCCTTCAAGTGTCTAGAAGGACAACTCTTATCGTCCAAAAAACATCATGCACTGTCTTAGGAATTTTTGGGACAAGAAATGGTTCTTTAAAGAAAAATAGCAAGATCTATAGATATCTGCATAAAGTTTGAAACTTTTTACCTTATGGAGCTTCTAGGGCACAAACTAACTTCAGATCTACAAGCTTGATCTTCTTCTCCAAAACCTTGATGCAACACCTTCTTCTTAAAACAATCAAGAAACACTCAATAAGCTCAAACACTCAAAGGAATGGCTTGGTTTTAGGGAGAATGACTCTAAGCAGTGGGGGCTAAGGTAAGGGGAAGGTTAGTGTTGGATAAGTTGTCTAAGTCCATAACTTATTTGGTATATACTTGACCCGACCCGACATGGTCCATTTGGGTTGCATCTCACCTGAACTATTTATGGATAATTTTATGAGAGTTATACACATATGTTTATTAATATGTTATAAGTTATAATATGTTAATATGAGGTTATGTTATTTAATTATTTTTAGTCTTAAATTAATTATGAATTAATTTAGAGATTAAAAGGAAGACTAATTAGATTATGGGCTATTTGTTTTATATGGTGTGGGCTAACACTCATTTGTTAATGGGCTAGGCTTGGATGGAAGTCCATGGATGATCCATGGAGCTTTTAACCCATGGATCCTTGGAAAAGGAAAAGTCATGGGTTATTAGGGTTTCACCCTAACCATGAACACTATATAAGCATGCTTATGGAGCATGAAATGGCAACTAGTGAACTAGTGTGTGTGTGCTTGTGTGTGGCCGAAATATACAAGTGTGTATACTCTCTCAAAGTTTTCCGATAGTTTGTGGTGTTTTGTGATTCCATTTGAGGCATTCACACTATTGGTGCTTGGCCCTCAAACTCCTTAGGAATTGAACTCATCATCAAAAGGTATGTAATCTCATCTAATTCTTTTATGTTTAAAAGTACCCCATGCCATGTTAGAGAGGTTATGAACCTTGGAAAATTATTATTTTGCATGTATTTAGACAAACATAGATCCAAGGTTTATTAGGGTTGCATGCACACTTAGGAAGTGTTAGATTGCTCAAAACCCAACAGTGGTATCAGAGCCTAGGCTTGCTTGTTTGATACTTGATGCAAAATAGTGAAAAAAGTTGAAATTGTTGCTGTCTGGCTGATGGACTCGCCGAGTCCATGGGGGGACTCGCTGAGTCCATGGGGGGACTCGCTGAGTTCAAGGCAAAATTCATTCTACTCGGCGAGTAGGTTCGCGCACTCGGCGAGTAGAATGATCAGAATGCAGAATTTCGACTGTTGCTGCTGGAAATGGACTAGAAACATTACCCTAAACTGTTTTGGTGTTTTAAAACTTGTTTTAGTTGGTGTAATGGTTGTTCTAATCCATTTACAATAGCATATATCAAAATTCAATGATTTTTATGTGTTCATATAATTCTTGAAATTTTGATGATCATGTTCATGTTCTTATGAATTTAGAAGATGATAGGAATTATTTGCTGAATTGTTTAGAATTAATTCTTGATCATTTATGTGTTTTAATGGAGTCCATAATTTGTCCTCAAGTTATGGATATCCAAAGGTCAGTTTTATTTAACACACACTTAAAACACATAAGTTATATCAAAATGAAGAGTCTTCATTTTTATGAACCTTTAATTCATAAGCTATGAAATGAAAAGTCTTGGATGGTTACAAAAGATGAAGAGTCTTGTCCTTAAGTTATGGAGGTTCAAGAGTCACTTCATTAATAAATATATAAATAAAGTGTAACCTTAATTAATTCCATAAGTTATAAAATAAAGAAAAGTAATTCTTTTATTAGTTTAAAGTCTTCCATAACTTGTCCTCAAGTTATGGAACTTGAAGAGTTTTTGGATTAAAACTACTTTAAACACATAAATCATGGAATTAATTAGTTTTGAATAGTTTCAAAACTTGCCCTCAAGTTTTGGAATTTGGAAAAGTTTCACACACTTTAATAAACTTTAATTCCAACACTTAGAATTTTAAACGTTAAAATTCAACCCTTATACTATTTATAACATTAATGGTTAATTATATATATGTATAAGAACAAGTCATTTTACCGTTAGTAGGCCTCATTCACGAAGCCGGTCTATAAGGTGGGTATAAGGTTGTTCCCTATAAAATGGCGACTTAATGGGTGTCCACTCTCACCCACCGCTTGCTTGATCGGTGGAGGGTCGTTAGCCGAACGGGTAGGACAATGACTTTAAATTCTCATTAAAGGTATAATGATTATTATAAAGTAACTAAATATTTTTTATTTAATTCCCAATCTTAGTTACTTTAGGAAAAATGTGAATTTGGTGCTAGCCCATGGAATTTACACTTTGTACCTTACCAAGTCGTTGGTGTAGCGTGTGTGGTTAACCGGCACACTAAGTTGGACTAGTAAGGATCACGAAGGGTGACTTAATGTTTGTCATAGATCAATGGAGCGTGTGTGGTTAACCGGCACATTGATTAGGTGATAATATTAAGGGTACCAAGTGAGTTGGTATGGTTATTCACACCTTGTTTTGTGATCCTCGGCATCCCAGTCACAAAATTTGAGAGGGCACACTCGAGATTGAAACATGCCATTGAGAAGTTCAATGAATCTCAAAAGATCTAGGAATTTCAAATCCAATTAAAACCTAATAAATTATTTCGTTTTTCATGGTGGAAATTGGTGAATCGTCATTCGCCTACCTTCAAATATTTTATAGCTTGGATTACGGCATCCCTCTTCCAAATTATAAAATATTGTGTTGGGTCCTAGCCTTTATATTTCATATTGGGTGTTATATTAAGGACTTTGAATCAACTAACTTGATTTTCTCCCATTATAGATGTCTGGTTCAGACAACTATGATCTTCCCAAATCTCTTGAAGATGGTGTCCCTCAACATCATGCTTCACTTCCTCCACCTCCTCCAATTATTCTCCCTCACCCACAAGTTCTTGAAAAGTTTAAAGTCACTCAATCCCTATTGGCAAGCATAGTCTGTGTGTGCTCACGTCTTGGAGATAAAGTCACATATTGACAAGCCGGGAGAGTTGGGTGTCAAAGTCTCGTGAAATTTGGATGCTCAATCACTTTCTTAGTAACATAGTGAGTCTCTTTGGTACTACTATGAGACGGACTATGACATGACCCTTAATGATGTTATCTATTTTCTTGGTTTTGTGGAATCAGCAATGATTTGGAACACCAGTAAAGCAAATTTTATTAAAAGAACAACTTCCCAAGTCTACATGGACATTGACAATGGTAGCATTGGATATCTAGAAAAGGATTTCTCTTCCCAATGGAAAGGGATCGGCTATAGTCAACTCGGTTGACCAAATAGTAAAGAGAAAGGCAAATTCTGAGATAGTCTCATGTGCCATTACCAAAGGGTCCATGTGTTTTGTTGCCAAAGGAAGGGGCATTGGTTGCGAAGCTGCCCTATTCACCAGAAAGGTCATAAGGTTGATCAAGTCAAGAGGTTTGACTCTACTTCGGGTAAAGTCCATTGTCTAACTCTATTAAGTTCCTATTTGGAGATTCTTATTACATAATGTGAATGGGTCACATGCTGATGTTTTAAGAATCAAAGAAAAGATAGGAAGATTAAAGTAAGTATATGTTGATTCTGATTGCGAAGGTGGGTTTCGATCGCATGGTTCGGTAATCAGAATTTTGAGCTGTTGCTTAAGAGTTATAATATATTGCTTATGAATAGATAACAACAAGGTTTTCATGTGGATTGTAAGGATAAGTTTTTCCGCAAAGTTTTAAAATAAAAGAAAAAAGGGTTTTAATTTTATTTATTTATTTTAAAAATATCCTTACAATGGCATCTGTGGAAAATTGTTGCTTATATGTTTCCAGTAATAGCAATATTGGAAAGTGGATTTGATTCCTTCATTTGTGGTAGTGTCTGAATTTACCGAATGAAGAAAGTTTTCATCACCCAAGTTTCAATTGGACAGAAACTTGGAATCATACAAGTTGTATTGTATGATGAATGAGAATTTTCATCTTTGAAAATTAAGACTAATTCTTTGATCACATGTATATGTGAGTCAGTTGATGGACTAAGGAATTAGGTACACTGGGTGTGCGCTGGTCAAGGTCCACTACAAAGATTCATTTGTCATGATTTACTAAAGATTAGTAAATATGATTATACTTATGAGGTTAAGTATAATTCTGTAACATTGGAAAGGTTACAATGTATGACAGAACAAATGAGAAGAATCAAATTAGGCAGAAAGATAAAAGTTTCTCAAATCTGAAAGGATGGGAGAGTACTTTAGCATCATATTTCATGATCATCTTAATGATTATGAAACCATATCACAAATTCATACTCCAAGGACGTCTTAGTGCATTGTTATGGCTAAGAAGAGAGGTCATGAATTGTTGGATTGGTTAAGATCAAGAAGATGAGTCATACTTCGTTCCAAAACAATTCTTAGAGTCATACTCCAAGATTGTAACCTTGAGTGACATAAAGGAAGATTTATTAACACTAGTCAAATGTAAGAGTAAAATGTTTTCTACTCTTGTACATTTGAGATTGGTAAGTTGTGATGTCTTGGATGAGACAAAGACCAACTAAGACCAATTGTGTGAAGTGTTAGTCTTGATAAGAATCCGCGTTGTCCCTTGAATATTTGTTTTTTCAAGGAATTGTTCTTGACTGGGGAAACTTATGTGTCAAGGGGACAGTGGGAGCCTTAAAGATCCTGAAAGAGTTTCAAGATTTAATCAAGAGTAAAACCTGTATTTTATCACTAGCACACAACTTAAGGTTTGCAACCTATCGTGTTGACATAATTCTTATTTCTGTACCTACTTCAAATAAGTTGAATTTGCATGTAAGTTATCAGAGTTCAACTTGGAAGCATTGGTGGGCCTTGTGCTACCAAGGTGACAAGAAACTAAGATTGAACAAGTTTAATCCATGTAAGGCTGAATTTGTCACTAACCTTATCTTGTGATTATGGTTTTGACAAATTCACATGGATAGGAACTCATACACTATAAAATCTAAGTGTCATAAGGTTTCTCTCCGATTCATGAAAATGATGGTGAGGAAACGCTTTTACTAAGTAGATTTTACGTAGATATCAATTGTGTTATTTGCATTTTCAAAAAGTCGTTAGTGGAGCGTGTGTGGTTAACCGGCACACTAGCATGGACTTGGGAGAAATGGAAAATGTCTAAAACAATTAAGACTATGATTACGGTATCCCTTTTCATATTTCTGAAAATTGTTTAGACACACATGTGAGCTATCTAAGAAAGGGTGTATGAATCTAAATTTCAGAAGTCTAACAGATTTCTGGAAATATGTCAGAGCTAGTGGGAGCATAAGTGTTATGCTGATAATCATCATGTTAGTGGGAGCATGATTATTACGTTTAGTGTTGCAATTTAACAATGTTAATTATAGAAAACAAAGTTTCAATTCGTGAAGTTGCAGGGGTTGAAAAGTTGTCTTGCTATAATTAAGGGAGAGGAAATTATACTTCGTTTTAATTCTAGAAGCTTAGATTGAGATTTTAATCATCTTTAGTGAAGGACATATATATGAGTTTTATGTTGGAATGGTTCAACTTGAAGATATTCTATATATATTGCGTTTTCAAAATTTGATTATGATTACGGCATCCCTCTTCATAGTTAAATTTTGAAAACATGGAAAATAAAAAAAATATATTGTAGCAAAAGACTTGTCTAGTATCATGTCTTTATGTCAAACATCATGAATCGTGTCCCATATGCTTCGGATATAGGATCGATTGCATGTGCTATAATATTCATCTTTTCTAAAATTTCCAAATGCTTAAGGCATTAAGAAGGGAAAAGTCTAGAACTGGATATGACTAAAGTGATTAAGCAATTGTCGAGGACAAATATGAGGTTCTCCAAAGATTGGTTGCTCAGGGAAAGTTGGAAGTATGATGTAAATTGTCAGAAAGGACCGTATTGACATGTTCTGAAAAGAAGTAACTCTTGTTCGGAAGTGATAGTCGAAATGGGACTATGGAAATGTCTCCATAGATGGAAGTTATTCAATCTATGTAAGATTAGAAAACCTTAATGCAAGAAGGATGTTCAAGGCAATGTAATTTGAATATGAGACTTCCGTTCCATAGAGGTTGACCTTCTTTGGAATACTCTGTAATGACTGGTGACAAGGTTTTGGTGACTTTGTGCATAATCATTACAAGAGGAACATTGCATAAAAGTTTAAAATCTAACAGATTTTTTGGTAAATGATAGGAATCGGGGATTCTCACATTTACAATAAGGATTTGGGATTGTGAAACGAGTATCATTGGAATTATGTTCAATTGATCTACATCACAATGTAAGGATCATAGACAAACATAGTGTGCATACTTGGAGTATGGTATAACTATTGATTAGAAAAACAAAGCGTACATGCTAGGAGCATGGGACGACTGTTGTTTTTATTCAAGTCTTAAGTTGATTGTTTGAAACATTATACAATGAATAATGTGTAATCAATATGGTGATAAATAAAGGGTGGTTCTATTTATATTCAAAAGGGTTCTGAGACCATATTGGATTCGATTATTATTGTGTTTCACTTTGCATGTTTTGACTTCCAAAATAGCTAGGTTATTCTTTCCGAATGACTAAGTTATTTAAACACTCCACAGTCGTTCATATGTTGGAAGTAGGTATGAATCAAGACTGTCATGAATCGGGTTTGTAGATGGCTAAATGGATTTAGTCATAGCAATGGTTGCTATAACGTTCATGAGTGCTCATAAGTTATGAGTATTGGATTAAACCCACGCTCACTTGTATCACTTCATGGAATTTATCTCGAGTGATCGTGAGACGGTAATATCATATAAATCTTCAAGCCTAGAGATATGAGTTGTTACCTATGAGTTGGTTGTCCATTGATTGCACGTAAACGCATCAGTAACTTGATGTTGTAAAACGTGCCTTTGTGTACAATTCAACAAGTAGTAGAACAAGCATATGAGTCGAAGTTTATCTGTTCCTTCTAGAAATAGAAGCGATATCTGGGCCCCTCGATGATTTAGTTGTGACCTATGTACCGGCCGGTCAGAACTAAATTGATGTGTTCGATTATGTTCTTTGTCAAACAAATCGAAAATCGGGAAACAAACTGCTGGACAATAAGTATGACGTTGTTCCATGTATTTGTCCGGCTGATATCATGAGAACAGAGGATTATATGATCACTTATCTAAAATGGCTCTTCATAGTTCAACGGAGTTTTCAAGAGCTACGATTGCTGGTTGGTTCCTGAAGTTATATAGGCAAATACAGTTATTAGACTTATCCAAGTGGGAGTCTATTGGATAAGGTGTCTAAGTCCATAACTTATTTGGTATATACTTGACCCGACCCGACATGGTCCATTTGGGTTGCATCTCACCCGAACTATTTATGGATAATTTTATGAGAGTTATACATATATGTTTATTAATATATTATAAGTTCTAATATATTAATATGAGGTTATGTTATTTAATTATTTTTAGTCTTAAATTAATTATGAATTAATTTAGAGATTAAAAGGAAGACTAATTAGATTATGGGCTATTTGTTTTATATGGTGTGGGCTAACACTCATTTGTTAATGGGCTAGGCTTGGATGGAAGTCCATGGATGATCCATGGAGCTTTTAACCCATGGATCCTTGGAAAAAGAAAGGTCATGGGTTATTAGGGTTTCACCCTAACCATGAACACTATATAAGCATACTTATGGAGCATCAAATGGCAACTAGTGAACTAGTGTGTGTGTGCTTGTGTGTGGCCGAAATATACAAGTGTGTATACTCTCTCAAAGTTTTCCAAGAGTTTGTGGTGTTTTGTGATTCCATTTGAGGCATTCACACTATTGGTGCTTGGCCCTCAAACTCCTTAGGAATTGAACTCATAATCAAAAGGTATGTAATCTCATCTAATTCTTTTATGTTTAAAAGTACCCCATGCCATGTTAGATAGGTTATTAACCTTGGAAAATTATTATTTTGCATGTATTTAGACAAACATAGATCCAAGGTTTATTAGGGTTGCATGCACACTTAGGAAGTGTTAGATTGCTCAAAACCCAACAGTTAGGTGCTCATAACGTTCCTTATATATCCCCTAAACCCTAAATATTAGGGTTTTTTAGCTAAAGTCAAAATTCTTATCTTGATCCACTTTATTTAAGTAGATTTAAATCCTACTTTGTTATAGAACCTTTAAGCAGATGAGTTGCTTGAGTTAGAATTGATTTATAAGGAGCATTGTTTGAGAACCGAGAAACTTCACATGGGCCGTAAACGAGCCAGGGCCGTAAACCTATTCTGAATCGCAAACTCGTTAGCAATCGTGAAACCCACTTCGAACCGTGGACCTTCGGTTTGCAGCCGTAAAATCGCCTCGGACCGCAAACAAAGAGAAGTTCAGTGAACCCGAGGATCTTATCTCCTCGGGAAGTGTTTACTGCTGAAATATCCCACCTATATATATATATATGTATATATATATATATATATATCTATATATATATATATATATATATATATATATATATATATATATATTTGTCCGACTTCCGTTTCAATTTTAAATATATATCTTGTATATATGTATGAGTATAAAAGTAAGTTCATTCGGATTTCATATTCCCTTTGTAGCATGTTGAGCAAAGGGGGTGCATTCCTGAATATCACATGCTTAACAGAACACATATAAAAATTATAATATGTATAATTTATGGGTCGGTTCATGATAATAGTATTCTTAAACATGTATAACGAAAAGTTACAACTTTAATTACAAAAAGGTTTTTCATAGTATTACTCATAAACTCGTTAAATCACTCAATTTGTGAGATTCGTCTTCACGTATTTGCCAAAGTACGAAAGGATGTCTAGCCTTATGAACCAGAGTCTCATGGAGGGAGAGCGTGAGTTTGTGTATAGATCTGTACAGGACTGACAATCCCATGCCCTGACTATTAGCTTCAGTTAGAACAGAACTTCTGGGGTGAACATGTCATAAATGATATCGATGTCTACAAAACATTGTGTTAGGATATCCGTCATATTAGTATTGTTATAAGAACTCACATGGAGAAAATAACGAAACAATTACTTAGTAATATACTTTCTAAATAGTTTTTATTAGTATTTTCTATGATTATTTAGGGTGTACCCTAGAGTTATGTATGATGAGAAACTGATGGATAGTGGAATGTGAGAATCACATAATCAATTGTCCATCCGGTTCTGATTCTGATTATATATATATATATATATATATATATATATATATATATATATATATATACACACACACACATATATATATACCTAGTAAGTAATCGTAGGATGGCCTTAATATTTCATATCAAGTTATAACACATAGTTATATAAAGTACTATCACATATTCGAAGGTCAATTAGATCCGAGTTATATATAATTTTTATACACTATGTGATTATAGAAGGACCCGGTAAGCATCACACTCTAAAAGTTGTTACTAGAAATATTTTATTAATCTCATAGATTCTTTAGACATTCCTATTCTCGAACCAACAACATAGCCACAGATACCACCTCACTAGGATAGTCAACAGAGGAGTTAAGGATGGACAAGGAGGAATTCACTAAGAGAACTTCGAGAAGGGATCAAATGAGGAGTACGAAGCCAGAGAAATTCCCAAGGACACCATAGGAAGATAAGGAGACAACAAATCATTTTCGTCAAGAGTAGGACAGAGAACGGAGGAAACCACTTGCGAGTCATACGAGGTGGCAGAATACCTTATGCGTCACACTAACAACTAGTAAATTGACACAACCTAGTGAGTTGGTGAAGACACTACTCACACTATGTGGTAGGCTTAAAGCCTTTATAATTACAACTACTTAATAACAGTAAAAGAGGTCACATGATTTCAGTTAATGATAATCACAACTATTAATTCATAAGTCTATTTTATATCGACCCCTATTATGAATTGTTTACAAAACCACTTTGAAAACGCGAAACATGATACACTCTGATAACCTAGTTCAGATAACACTAGACTTGAAATCGTTACTAAAGGCTTAACATAATTTCTTCTTTTAATCTTTATAGCTAAAAGATGCCTCCAAGAAGAAATCCCAGGCACTTTAAGATCCCTACTACAACAACTCCGCCGCCACCACCTCCACAGTTTGACGCTAGCATGTTCCAAGCAGCAGTCACGATTACAGTATCAGCAACCATGAGACAAGTCAGCACGACTGTTACTAGTGGGTCGGATAGCGGTGTCAACAACCATAACCGTGAGACAAGTCAGCAAACCCAGATCCTTTGATGGAAACGAGGGAGTCCTTACTCTAATGCAATGGTTTGAGAAGAAAGAATTGGTCTTCGAAATCTATGGGTACCCAGAAAGGAGCAGAGTGAAATTTGCTACTTGCACTTTCTCAGACAGTGCCCTCACATGGTGGAATGGCCATGTGAAGTCACTGACCCTTTACAGTGGCAAATTCGATGGGCTAGGAGAACATGAAAGAAATGATGATGGGAGAATAGCACCCGAGGGGAAAAATCCAAAAGTTGGAACAAGAGCTTTAGAATCTCACCATGACCGGATCTGACATACTGGCCTACACTGATAGATTTAGTGATCTAGCGACACTATGCCCCGTGATGTTGACTCCGGAGAGAAATAAAATAGAGAGATACATTTGGGGACTATCTCCTCCAATTTAAGGAGATGTATTAGCCTCGAACTCAACTACTTTTGATAGCCCCAAACGCTTAGCACAGAGGCTCGTAGACCATGAAGTCGGCCAAGGCGTGATGACTCCTATCTCTGAGACATCAAAAGGGGATGACTATAAGTGAAAGTCTTGGAGCAAGAAAATGGGGCAGTCAACACAAGAGTACTCGAAAAGACAATAGTTAGTTGAGATTCATGTTGCCACAATACCTGCCACTCCATCACCTGTTAGCCGATATGCCAAAACACTCCCGGAGTGTAACAAATGTAGCTATCATCACAATGGAGCTTGCCGAGAGATTCATTGCAGAAATTACAACAGGAAGGGGCACACTGCTCGTTTCTGTAGAGCACCAACACAACCTATCTCCCAGGTCCTTGGCATCGGAATCATCCAGGCTTGCTACGGGTGTGGAAAAATGGGACACATAAAGAGGGATTGTCCAATAACAATGAAATTTGGCAGAGATGTAAGGATACTAATGATCACCGCAGGAGAGACTATTCCAGAGCCACCTGGGAATACTGGTATGTTCCTTAGCGATAATGTTAGACTTTTAAACTTTTCAAAAACTAGTGCAACTTAAATCATATCATTCTTCGAGATTCCATCAGTTCATAGGCACTCTCGTGCTACTAGTACTCAGTGAACGCGGTACATCATGTTCACAGCAGTAATAACGTAGATAAAACTGAAAGTACTAAAAACATATGCATAGGTTAAACCATCGCTTTAATGAAAATTTTTCCAAACTAATTTAACACTTATTACTTTAAAAAGTTTCGTCATTGTCATTTGACATGAGTTGACTCGATCCTCACTATGCCAATTCCATGAGAAGATTCTTTTCCGTAACCGACGTCTAGCAAAAACTTCATTTCAAAACTCCAATGCACTCATGCGAGGAGTGCCATATCTTTCATAACATTCCCGAAGTACCCTCAGGAAACCTCCCAGGAATACCACTCACACAGTACGTCAAGTTCTATATCAAGGACCCACATAGTTAATCTATCACTGTTAAGGGTATAAGCAAGTGTGGTACATAATTAATGTTCTACAGACTTAGAATTGATGATTTCGTTTTAACTCCTTTTCCTTGTTTGGATGTGGTCTTAGAGAAGAATCATGTATTCGACTGTCTTTTCAATCTTAATTATATACGACTTGTATACATGAGACTGTAATAGATGAACCAAGTATGAGTTCAATCATGAACTTCATAATGGAGACTTCCCAAGACTAGGAGTGGATGTACTACCATGCGAATAAATGTAAAAGCCAATTCTACACACTTTCCACCGATCAGAACAGCAGATGCAAAGGTGAAGATCCATGGGAACACCAAGCAAAGATCTAAATTCACTCAAGCACGAGAGAATCAAATGGAACTAAAGTACCCACATCTTTCCCAAATTCATGGGTAACCACTTAGAATTCTGAAATTTGGGACAAATTCCCTTTAACGGGGGGATGATGTGACAACTCGTTATTTTCACCAATGAAAATTTCGAGCTAAAATCAAAATTCTTATCCTGATCTACTTAATTTAAGTAGATTTAAACCCTAGTTTGATCTAGAACCTTTAAGTAGATGAGTTGCTTGAGTTAGAAGTGATTTATAAGGGGCATTGTCCGAGAACCGAGAAACTTCGCTTGGGCCGCAAACGAGCCTTCGGGCCATAACATGTTCCGAACTGCAAACTCTTTAGCAACCGTGAAAAACACTTCAGACCGTGGACCTTCGATTTGCGTCCGTAAACTCGCCTAGGACCGCAAATGAAGGGAAGGGTCGTGAACCCGAGGATCTTATCTCCTTGGGAAGGGTTTACTACCGAAATATCCCACCTATATATATGTGAAGTCAACATTTTCTCTCATTCTTCACACTTCAACCGTAAAACATACCCTTCTCTCCCAAAGTT
The DNA here is from genome assembly GCF_002870075.4 of Lactuca sativa. NCBI lineage: Eukaryota > Viridiplantae > Streptophyta > Magnoliopsida > Asterales > Asteraceae > Lactuca > Lactuca sativa. The sequence goes on from NC_056625.2 coordinate 247,729,722, forward strand.
CATTAAACGAAAACACACCTTCTCTCTCAAATATCATCCAAAATCCTTTGAATCTTCATAGGAGTTTGCTTGAATCTTCAAGTGCTCATCATTACGTCATCTTTTCTGAGGATTTCTCAACCTTGAACACTTGTATCTTTTTCATTTCTTCAAGAACACTAGCCGCCAACTCAAGAACACCAAGTGTTCTTGGGCCATGAACACCTCTTTTGGCCGTGAACAACTTCCAGCCTTCAAACCTGCTTCTAACACCCTTATTTGTAAGTTAGAATTGCAAATTAGTTTGATTTCCTATCATTCTTATGATTATATTTATTAATAGAATACGTATATATTATATTAATTGTGTTTAGGACTTGTTTTGTTAACGGGACTTCACTTGTGGAGCTGACATCCTAATCAAACCTTCAATCGAATCACTCATGAAAGGTGAGTTCACACCCCTGTGTTTTTACCATTTTTCACTGTTTTAGGGGGGAATACAAGTCTAAACACAAGAATATTGTGTTTACAATAAATAATTTCTATATAATTTTAAAATGATATTAAGTCACTAAAAAGAATTTAAATATTGTTATATTCTTATAAATATTGTTAACTCTTTTAAATATTGGTAAAACTCTTTTAAATATTTTATAAACTCTTTTTAACTTGTATTTTGTATAAATCATATTTATATGTAAATATTTATATAAATAAGATTTAAAGGGCTTAGGACTAATAATTTGCTTTATTTCCTTTTCCTGGTCTGGATGTGGGCTTAGGGTAAAATTATTTGTCCGGCTGTCGTTTCAATGTTAATTATATATCTTGTTTATATGTATGGATATAAAAGTTAGTTGAATCGGATTTCATATTCCTTTTGTAGCATGTTGAGCAAAGGGGGTGCATTCATGAATATCACATGCTTTACAGAACACATATATAAATTATAATAGGTATAATTTATTGGTCAGTTCACGATAACAGTCGTCTTAAACATGTATAAGGAAAAGTTACAACTTTAATTACAAAAATCTTTTCACTGCATTACTCGTAAACTTGTTAAATCACTAAGACACGTCTTTGTGTATTTGCCAAAGTACCAAAGGAAATCTAGCATTATGAACAAGAGTCTCCTGGAGGGAGAGCGTAAGTTTGTGTATAGATCTATACAGGACTGACAATCCCGCGCCATGACTGTTAGCTACAGTCCGAATGGAAGTTATGGGGTGACAAATTTCATAAACGATATCGACGTCTACAAAATGTCGTGTTAGGATATCCGTCATATTAGTATGGTTATAAGAACTCACATAGAGAAAACAACGATGCAATTATGTAGTAATATACTTTCTAAACAGTTTTCAGGAGTATTTTCTATGATTATTTAAGGTGTACCCTACAATTATGTATGATGAGAAACTGATGGATAGTGGAATGTGAGAATTTTGTTTTACTTCCTTTTCCTTGTTTGGGTGTGGGCGTACGGCAGAATCACACAATCAATTTTCCAACCATTTCTGATTATATATATATATATATATATATATATATATATATATATATATATATATATATATATATATATATATATATATATAGTAAGTACATAGTAAGTAATCATAGGATGGCCTTTACATTTCATATCAAGTTAAAACATAAAGGAACATAACAAAGCAGAAAACAATCTTTTTATAATTTTATTTAGAATGGTTTTATGGGATTTAAAACTACATTTCAATTACTTCAGAAAATATAGGATTTTCTGGGATAAACAGTATCATTTTACAAGTAAACCAGTATATCATAAAGGATTCTTAAAGGTTAATATTATGGTTCTTAGTTTATACATTCAAGTTTATATATAAAGAAGACCTGATAGATAATAGAATGTGAGATTTCTATCTTACTTCCTTTTCCTTGTTTGGACGTGGACTTAATATAGAACCCCACAGTTTATTATTTGTTAGACCTTGACTATATATAACATGTATAAACTAAGTGATTATAGAAAGAATTGGCTTAATCATTCTCCTGATTAAGAAAATATAGGATTTTCTTATAGATCACCCAAACTTATACAAAGAACAAAGAAGATACTTTCTATAACAAAATACTTATGAACTTACCAACTTAAATGGTAATACTCTCTTTTTCAAATACTTGTATTCTCAGGGAACTCGTAAGACAGGTATTCTCACTAGAGTCACAAAGATGGAGCACTGTAGCAATCTCGTCTTATATTTTGATATTTTTATAATACTAAACATGTAATTTTTCAAATACAATGTAAACACTTTATTATTAATACTATGTATGTTGTTGCTTTGATTACTATGATACAATTATTGTGATACTACACTTGACGTCCTCCGCCCCGAACGTTTCCGCCGTTCCGGTTTGGAGTTGTGACATCCAGCATACAAAGGTGGACCTTACTACGCTTAGCGTACTATTATGTACATGCAACGTACTCCTTCTTGGCCCAAGGTTTCAACCTTGGCCCTTAAACTTATCTTGGCTCTTCGCTTCCAACCCCAAGGACTATAAATGACAAAGTAATGATAGAAGAGGGTTCCGAATACCTGCAAAATCGCGGGATGTGACAAACCCGTTACGAATCTTCAAATCATTTCTTGTATCAAGGCCGAGAAATATCTTCGCAAAGAATATTGTTCCTTTTTAGCTCACATAGCAGATAAGACATAATAAGTGAAGAACATCAAGGATATCCCTGAATTTTGTGATTTCGCTGATGTATTCCCCGAAGATCTCTCAGGAGTTCCTTTTGAACGTCAAGTTCAATTCAGATGTAACTTGATTCCTGGAGTTACCCCTGTAGCCAAATCCACATATCCTCTAGCACCATCATAGATGCAGGAACTATCCAGCCAATTAAACGTACTTCTAAGCAAAGGGTTCATAAGACCAAGCTTCTCACCCTGGGGAGCACCAGTTTTATTCGTGAAAAAGAAGGATGGATCATTGTGAATGTGCATCGATTACTGTGAACTAAAAAAGTTGACCGTTAAGAACGGATACCCATTGCCACGAATAGACAACCTCTTTGATCAACTTCAAGGAGCCAGTTTCTTCTCCGAAATTGATCTAAGATCAGGATACCATCAGCTACGAGTCCTAGAAGATAGTATTCTAAAGATCTCTTTTGAGAACTCGTTACGGTCACTATCAATTCAAAGTGATGCCCTTCGGTTTAACAAACACACCGGCAGTTTTCATAGACCTGATGAATCGTGTGTGTCGACCTTACTTAGACAAATTCATAATAGTTTTCATTGAAAATAATCTAATCTATTCCCAAAGTAAGGAAGAGTACAGCCAACACTTACGACAAGTCTTAGAAACCTTGAAGGCAGAGAAATTGTATGCAAAATTTCCAAATGCGAATTTTGGATTCGGAAGTTAAATTTCCTCGGCCATGTAGTCAGCGAACATGGGATACATGTTGATCCCTCCAAGATCATACCTGTCGAAATTGGACGACCCCGTGAATCCTAACAGAGATTCTTAAATTTCTTGGTCTCGCTAGCTATTATAGAAGATTCATTCAAAACTTCTCAAAGATCACGAAACCACTCACCACCTTGACCTAGAAGGGTGTAACCTTCAAGTGGGAGGAGAAGCAAGAAACTGCTTTCCAGACACTAAAGCAAGCTCTATGCAACGCCCCGATCTTGTCCTTCCCATAAGGGACGGAATATTTTATACTTTACTGCGACGCATCCAATCAAGTGCTAGGTTGTGTTCTTATGTAGGGAGGAAAAGTTATATCCTATGCCTGGAGACAACTTAAGAACCAAGAAATCAACTATACCACACATGAACATGAACAAGGAGTAGCGATTTTTGCTCTAGAAATCTGGAGGCATTACATTTATGGTATGAAGTGCACAGTCTTTACAGACCACAAAAGCCTCCAACAAATATTTGATCAGAAAGAACATAACATGAGACATCGACGATGGGTGGTACTACTAAACGATTACGAATGTGAGATGCGTTATCATCCCAACAAATCCAATATAGTAGTAGATGCCCTTAGTCGAAAAGAGTACTCGGGTCATCTAGTGAAGTCTCTAACTATTACAATCCATTCATACTTGTACACTCAAATCAAAGAGGCTCAGCTGGAAGCCTTAAAAACTGAGAATGAGACATGTGAAGCTTTACGAGGAATGGAAAAGAACTTGTAAATCAAGGGTGACAGAGTTTGTTATCTAATGAATCGAATTTGGACACCAAAGTTTGGTGGCTACAGAAATGTTGTAATGAACGAAGCCCATAAAACTCGATATTCTATTCACCCAGGTTCAGACAAGATGTATTTGGACCTCAAGAAACTCTGTTGATGGCCGAACATGAAAGCTGAGATTTCTACCTATGTGGACAAGTTCCTGACAAGCGCCAAAGTATATGTAGAATAACAGAAGCCTTCGGATTTATTGCAACAACCGGAAATACCCGATTGAAAGTGGGAGCGAATAACTATGGATTTCATAACCAAATTATCCAGAACAATGGGTGGTCATGATTCTATTTGGGTGATCCTCGACAGATTAACAAAATCCGCACACGTCCTGGCCATAAAAGAAACTGATAAAATGGAGAAGTTAACAACGATATACATTAAAGAAGTAGTAGGATTTCATGGTGTACCAATATCCATTATCTCTGACCGAGATAGTAGATTTACCTCGTTGTTTTGGTAATCACTACAAAAATCCTTGGGAACCAATCTTGACATGAGTACAGCATACCATCCTCATACTGATGGGCAAAGCGAGAGAACCATACAAACGTTGGAAGACATGTTGAGGGATTGTGTGATAGATTTTGGTAAAGCTTAGGATACCCATTTACGACTAATCAAATTCTCATACAACAATAACTATCACAATAGTATAAATGTTGCTCCCTTTGAAGCTCTCTATGGTCGTAAGTGCAGATCTTCTCTATGTTGGGCTGAAGTGGGAGATACACAACTAGCCAAGAACCAACTACCCGAAAATACTCTAACCAGTCCCGAGATCATTCGAGAAACCACATAAAATACTGTCCAAATCTGGGAACGATTAAAAGCTTCAAAAGACAGACAAAAGAGCTATGCAGACAAAAGACGAAAACCCTTCAAATTCTAGGTTGGTGATCGTGTATGTAACAACCCGAAGTTGTTCATCGCCGAAAACCCGTTCTACCCATATAACTCGTCGGAGATCAAAATGTCCCGTTATCGTTTTTGGGCTTAGTTAACTAAAATTATATGTTTATTTTCATTTAATGAGGGTCCAAATCATTTAGGAACTCATGAAATTAGCCCAAAACATTTATTTTATAAGTTTTAGAAATATTCTCGTCGGGTGACAAAAACTCAATCGGGTGCGACCCAAAGCATCGTTTAAGGTCGGTATCGGGTAGAATTCCACCGTGTCCAAGTTTTAGGGACTATATAAACATGTTTAAACACTCATTTGAAGCTTTTTCCCTTCTCTCTCTACTCTCTCTCTAACCTCTCTCCTAAATCCAAAGATTAAGTGTCCAAAACTCAAATTTAAGGCTTCAAATCCTTAAGGTACCTTCCTAGCCTTAATCTATAGCATGTTTAGCTTCCAAATTAGACACTTAATCATGAAATTGGACATTATATGTGAGTTTACGGCCCAGGAGGCTGCCTAGGCGGTAAACACCATTTTGAAGGGTTTTTAGCCCTTAAACTCCTTCCTTAACTTATTTGGACTTTAGATATGGCTAAGGGACTTCAAGATATGGACTTAGAACATATAAATCTATGATTTTGAGGACTTTGAAGGAGTTTACGGCCAAGGCATAAGCTTGGGCCGTAAACTCATGTTAATGGTGTTTTTCATGCCTTTAAACCCTTCCAAATCACCTCTATGGCTTAGATATGAATTATAAGACCTTGGTATTAGCATTTGGACACTTGAAACATAATTTTTTGGGGACTTAGATGAGTTTACGGCCAAGGATAGTGCTTGGGCCGTAAACTCCCCAAAACTTGGCTTAAATCCAATTCTAAGGTGTTAGAAAGCCATCCAACACCACCAAAAGTCTTGGAATAAATTAAGGGACCAACCAAAAATACTTTGAAGGCCTTAAACACGTATTTTATGGGGTTTCTAAGAGTTTACGGCCAAGACCTGTTCTTGGGCCGTAAACTCCAAAATTTTTGGTGTTAGAATGCAAACTAAACACCCCTAAGGCCCTTAGATGAATTTTAGAAGTCCATTCATGCAAGTTTTAGACCTTGAAACACATTGTAGCTCCATATATCAAAGTTTACGGCCATGAGGGGGGTCTCATAGGCCGTAAACTCCATAAGTCCCTCATATGTTACTTGTAAACTCATTTCTAGGCTTCTGGGAATTTTTAGAATCACATGTGATTGGTTTTAACAACATTTAGCATCATTTTCATAAGGATTAAGGAGCTTACAGCCAGGAGCCTATGCTAGGCCGTAAACTCCCATAAATTAATCATTTTGGTGATTTTAATCCATTCCATGCATTTAGATCAAAGCCTAGAATCATTTCCCATGTCCATGTAAGCCATTTAAGCAATTTAAACACCCAAAACCACACCCACATGAGTTTACGGCCGTAAAATCATGTATGTGTGTGTTTTGTGGTTGTAAACTCATTTAAAAGTTTACTCATGGGGAGTAAACTCATGTCCCAAGTCCCTAGTGTCATATCCCATCCCTAAACGCCACCCGGGTCCCTCCAAACACTCGTATCGGAGTGTTTTCGCGACTAGAAGCAATTGTCCCTATCCAACAGTCAATCTAAGTCCTGATTAGATACAAATGTGTATCTTTACATTATAATTAGGAACCTCGTGTATTTACAAGCCTCGGATCAACTCTTAGCATCCAAATCGTCATACTTCTCGTCCGGTGAGTTCATACCCCTACGCCTTTTTCACTGTTTTTAACTGTTTTCAGGGGGAGGGGGGAATACAAGCAAACCAAAACTGTTTTCAAATCATAACATCTATGTATTTCAAATAATATCTGGCAAACTTATAAACTCTTATTCTCCTTATGTATTATGTTGAGCATAAGGAATGATTTATCAATTACAACTAAATGGATTTTAGTTAAGAAAATAATCAAACTAATCAAATTATTATGGGAATAATTTGGGGTTCTATGTTCCTCTTTATATCATGAACTGATATCTGTATTAAGCTATTAGATAAACTATGTCTGATTCAGTTTATCTCTATATCATTCGAATGTTTTGCCAGATAGTTTCATTGTATGTATCTATTTTTCAACTGTATCATGTCTTAAAATCTTTGTATGTTGTTATCGTATGAGAATCCTGTGAATAGTATAATACTAGCTTGTGAGATAGTCACTACCCTTTATGGATGATCAAGTAAATCCTCTCCGGAAGTGTAACCAGAGTCTCCTGGAGGGAGAGCGAGGAATTTGTGAATAGATCTATTCGGGACTGACAATCCCACACCTTAACTGCTAGCTACAGTTAGGCGGGCACGCCTGGGGTGACAAATTCTGGATATCATTCGACGTCTGACTGACGTCAAGGAGGTCTCGTTGTCATATTAGCATGGTTACCCGACTCACAATACGTATTAATATAACTTATTCACAGCTAGGGTTTGTTTAGAATCTATATCTTGTTCGGGATGGTAATCCCATGGTCTTGTAATCTATATCTCGTTCGGGATGGTAATCCCATGGTTTTATGTCTATATCTCGTTCGGGATGATAATCCCATGATCTGGTGTCTATATTTCGTTCGGGATGGCAATCCCATGATTTTGAAACTAAATCTTATATGGGATGATAATCCCATGATTTTATCAAACTATCTTATATCTAGTTTCGGAATAGTGATCCCATGGTTTATTAAGTTATCTTATATCTAGTTTCGGGTTAGTGATCCCATGGTTTTTATCGTATTATCTTATAACTGGTTCGGGATGTAGTCCCAAGGTTTTCAAAATACTTTCTATTTACAGTTCGTCTAAATTATAGTTTTGTGAATTAAACTATACTATGTGTTATCTAACCAATCTTACAATTAGGAAAATATGGGATTTTCCTGGGGTTAACATATATCTGTAACAGAACTGTAATGAAAGATAACTTAACTACTTTACATAAGAAAATATGGGATTTTCTTGGATATCAAATCTTTTCAGAAAACTAAAGGAAATCGATACATTTTCACAAAACAAAACCGCTTATGAACTCACCAGCTTTATGCTGATTTTCAAACCGCTTGTATTCTCAGGTCCAAGTTAGACAGGTACCCGGCGATATCTTTTGGTGAAGATGGAGTGCTCCGAAGACTCGTCTCTTTTGTTCATATGATATATGTATAACTTTGTACAATTTACTTTTGAACCAAATGTAAACTTTCATATATATGTAATGTAATGGTTGTTTACTGTGATTACTATGTACATTGGATTTGATACACAACATGGAGTCAACCCCGGGAACGTTTCCGCCTTTGGTTTCCGGGGTGTGACAGATTGGTATCAGAGCCCTTGTTTATAGTGAACAGAGTATACCAAACCTTACATGGTATAAGACTATAAACATTAAGGGGCCTAAGTGCTCTAAACTAAAAGTATCCTACAAAATATAAGTATTTTGAAAAAGTATTTAAGTATGCCGAGCCGTCGAAATCCGTAACTACAAGTAAAACAAAACATAAGTAAACGGGTGTTGTACACTGCGGTTAAACCTGGGCAGGTATGTAGTCGTGTCTAGGGTCAATATAGCCTGGCCAACTATATTCATTCGAGACACGGCCAACATGTGCTTGGGAGTGACTGTGGCATGCGGCATACCTAAAACTTACCCAATATCCCAAACAACGAATCGTCGCTGTAGTGAACCATGAAATACTATGGGAGTATTTCTCGAGCCGATCCTTTGTAGAAATTCTCGTATACGCGTTATCCCTTGATCATTCCTCTAGCGATAAAATGTTCTATCTTGGTAACTCCTTTCTACTTTATCGCTTAGTATGATGCTATATTTGCCTTGATGAGATATCTCCTGTCCCATATCTCTTGATTCAATTCAGAGGACTTACGATCCTCTCTTTCCTGATCTTTTTAGATCAAGATGCCTCCAAGAAAGAGACCCAGCTCAACGAACAACAACAATCCTCCTCTTCAACTTGATCTTGCATCGCTTCAGACAGTTCTGATTGCTGCAATGGTAGCAGCCATGTCGCAAATGAACTCTAGAAATTCAGGAGGTGATCCCCAACCCCAAAACCCAGAAGATAGTCAGGGACACCAAAAAGGGGGTTCCTATAAAGACTTCATGAACACAAAACCGGCATTCTTCGATGGCACAGGGGGTGTCATTGCCTTAACCCGATGGTTCGAGAGAATCGAATCAATCTTTGAAATATGTGGCTGTTCGGAGTCTGATAGAGTCAAGTTTGCCGCCTGTACCTTCCTAGACAAAGCCCTGACTTGGTGGAATAGCCGAGTCAAATCCTTAACTTTACCTGTAGCCAATGCTATGGGTTGGGAAGCTATGAAGGAGCTTATTCTCGCAGAGTATTGCCCTCGGGGCGAACTTCAGAAGCTAGAACATGAACTATGGAACCTTAAGATGAAGGGTTCTGACATAGCTGCTTATACCTCAAGATTCGACGATCTGGCCCTATTTTGTCCGGGAATGGTTACCCCGGAAAGTAAAAAGATAGAGAGATTCATCTGGGGGTTGACCCAGCCAACAAAGGGGAATGTCTTGGCTGCGAAGCCAGACACTTATGACAGTGCCAAGTGCCTTGCGAAAATCCTGATAGATCACGAAGACAACTCTGATGAAGAAGCTACTACCCCCAAGCCAGTCACTAGTGGAGGTGGAAGTAAAAGGAAATCCTAGAACAAGCGTAAGGCCCAGAGTACGCAAGGGTCTTCTAAGAAACAGAAAACGGTAGCAGTCCATGCTGCTACTGCCCCTGTTGCTGTTTCAGCTGTAGGTTCCACAGCCCAAACTCCCGCCAGTGGATACACTGGTACCCTTCCTTGGTGTGGTAAGTGTAACTACCACCACCGCATTCCTGGTCCATGTCGCGAAAGGATCTGCGACAACTGTGGCAATAAGGGCCATCTTGCACGAACCTGTAGAAAACCAGCCAAATCAACGAACCAATCATCTGGAACGGGAATCAGTCCGGCCTGTTACAATTGTGGTGAAGCTGGACACTTCAAAAGGAATTGTCCCAAGACAGCTACAACCACAAATCCCTCTGCTGCCGCAGGTATATCTCTCTTTGATAATTCTTATACTTGCAACTCTTTTCGACATTAGTACAAAAGGGAAACCTGTTATCTATCTATTCGAACGTTTTCTAAACTCAATCCTTCGCATGTAATCGAAATGTATACCGTCGAGACGACTAACTAGTGAGATAGAAAACACTAACTTCGTACGTATAGATTGAATCCTCAGTCCGGAGGACTATCCTATTCCGTTCGATTTATAAAAAGGGAAACTTTCCATGAAAATATTTGATGCCATGTTTAACCAGAAATGACCGAGTCTCATTCATGTTGTTATCTTTGCTTTCGAAAGAGTCGCTCGTCTAAATTTTTCCTCGACCCTGTTCTCGTGATCTTCGGAATCAAATTTTCGTATCATTCTATGCTTTAGAACTCAAAAGTTTTCCCAACGTGAATTACCACGCATCCCTCGTTTCTGTGATTAGTTAGAAACGGGAAGTTGGCAACTATTCCCTGTAAATATCTATCCCGAAGGATTCTCGGGAGTTTCTTTCGAACATCCAGCTTAGTCTCACATCAGACCTTTCGAGATCTTCGTAGAGATCGACTCTGTAACTTTCAAGTTTCGGATGCCCTTAGAGCTTGGTAATATCTATCTAGACCATCACGTCTCGAATCCTTAGAAGCTTCTGCCCAACGAAACCCTAGTGATTCCTTTGAGAAAACCGAAGTCGTTCAGAGTTGGAACTTCCACGAGAAAGCAAATTGATATCGTAGATTGAGAGAGAATCAAAATACTAAACCAAGGCATGTCTCGATAATGAGAATTTGTTAGAACGCCCAGTTGAGACCTGATTCCACTTGAGAAAGTGAAGATCCGAAGTAACAAATCCATTCGTATCTCATTCCAAATCCATGATCAGTATCTTATTCTTTGAATTTCGGGACGAAATTCCCTCTAACGGGGGGATAATGTAACAACCCGAAGTTGTTCATCGCCGAAAACCCGTTCTACCCGTATAACTCGTCGGAGATCAAAATGTCCCGTTATCGTTTTTGGGCTTAGTTAACTAAAATTATATGTTTATTTTCATTTAATGAGGGTCCAAATCATTTAGGAACTCATGAAATTAGCCCAAAACATTTATTTTATAAGTTTTAGAAATATTCTCGTCGGGTGACAAAAACTCAATCGGGTGCGACCCAAAGCATCGTTTAAGGTCGGTATCGGGTAGAATTCCACCGTGTCCAAGTTTTAGGGACTATATAAACATGTTTAAAAACTCATTTGAAGCTTTTTCCCATCTCTCTCTACTCTCTCTCTAACCTCTCTCCTAAATCCAAAGATTAAGTGTCCAAAACTCAAATTTAAGGCTTCAAATCCTTAAGGTACCTTCCTAGCCTTAATCTATAGCATGTTTAGCTTCCAAATTAGACACTTAATCATGAAATTGGACATTATATGTGAGTTTACGGCCCAGGAGGCTGCCTAGGCGGTAAACACCATTTTGAAGGGTTTTTAGCCCTTAAACTCCTTCCTTAACTTATTTGGACTTTAGATATGGCTAAGGGACTTCAAGATATGGACTTAGAACATATAAATCTAGGATTTTGAGGACTTTGAAGGAGTTTACGGCCAAGGCATAAGCTTGGGCCGTAAACTCATGTTAATGGTGTTTTTCATGCCTTTAAACCCTTCCAAATCACCTCTATGGCTTAGATATGAATTATAAGACCTTGGTATTAGCATTTGGACACTTGAAACATAATTTTTGGGGGACTTAGATGAGTTTACGGCCAAGGATAGTGCTTGGGCCGTAAACTCCCCAAAACTTGGCTTAAATCCAATTCTAAGGTGTTAGAAAGCCATCCAACACCACCAAAAGTCTTGGAATAAATTAAGGGACCAACCAAAAATACTTTGAAGGCCTTAAACACGTATTTTATGGGGTTTCTAAGAGTTTACGGCCAAGACCTGTTCTTGGGCCGTAAACTCCAAAATTTTTGGTGTTAGAATGCAAACTAAACACCCCTAAGGCCCTTAGATGAATTTTAGAAGTCCATTCATGCAAGTTTTAGACCTTGAAACACATTGTAGCTCCATATATTAGAGTTTACGGCCATGAGGGGGGTCTCATAGGCCGTAAACTCCATAAGTCCCTCATATGTTACTTGTAAACTCATTTCTAGGCTTGTGGGAATTTTTAGAATCACATGTGATTGGTTTTAACAACATTTAGCATCAGTTTCATAAGGATTAAGGAGTTTACGGCCAGGAGCCTATGCTAGGCCGTAAACTCCCATAAATTAATCATTTTGGTGATTTTAATCCATTCCATGCATTTAGATCAAAGCCTAGAATCATTTCCCATGTCCATGTAAGCCATTTAAGCAATTTAAACACCCAAAACCACACCCACATGAGTTTACGGCCGTAAAATCATGTATGTGTGTGTTTTGTGGTTGTAAACTCATTTAAAAGTTTACTCATGGGGAGTAAACTCATGTCCCAAGTCCCTAGTGTCATTTCCCATCCCTAAACGCCACCCGGGTCCCTCCAAACACTCGTATCGGAGTGTTTTCGCAACTAGAAGCAATTGTCCCTATCTAACAATCAATCTAAGTCCTAATTAGATACAAATGTGTATCTTCACATTATAATTAGGAACCTCGTGTATTTACAAGCCTCGGATCAACTCTTAGCATCCAAATCGTCATACGTCTCGTCCGGTGAGTTCATACCCCTACGCCTTTTTCACTGTTTTTAACTGTTTTCAGGGGGAGGGGGGAATACAAGCAAACCAAAACTGTTTTCAAATCATAACATCTATGTATTTCAAATAATATCTGGCAAACTTATAAACTCTTATTCTCCTTATGTATTATGTTGAGCATAAGGAATGATTTATCAATTACAACTAAATGGATTTTAGTTAAGAAAATAATCAAACTAATCAAATTATTATGGGAATAATTTGGGGTTCTATGTTCCTCTTTATATCATGAACTGATATCTGTATTAAGCTATTAGATAAACTATGTCTGATTCAGTTTATCTCTATATCATTCGAATGTTTTGCCAGATAGTTTCATTGTATGTATCTATTTTTCAACTGTATCATGTCTTAAAATCTTTGTATGTTGTTATCGTATGAGAATCCTGTGAATAGTATAATACTAGCTTGTGAGATAGTCACTACCCTTTATGGATGATCAAGTAAATCCTCTCCGGAAGTGTAACCAGAGTCTCCTGGAGGGAGAGCGAGGAATTTGTGAATAGATCTATTCGGGACTGACAATCCCACACCTTAACTGCTAGCTACAGTTAGGCGGGCACGCCTGGGGTGACAAATTCTGGATATCATTCGACGTCTGACTGACGTCAAGGAGGTCTCGTTGTCATATTAGCATGGTTACCCGACTCACAATACGTATTAATATAACTTATTCACAGCTAGGGTTTGTTTAGAATCTATATCTTGTTCGGGATGGTAATCCCATGGTCTTGTAATCTATATCTCGTTCGGGATGGTAATCCCATGGTTTTATGTCTATATCTCGTTCGGGATGATAATCCCATGATCTGGTGTCTATATTTCGTAAGGGATGGCAATCCCATGATTTTGAAACTAAATCTTATATGGGATGATAATCCCATGATTTTATCAAACTATCTTATATCTAGTTTCGGGATAGTGATCCCATGGTTTATTAAGTTATCTTATATCTAGTTTCGGGTTAGTGATCCCATGGTTTTTATCGTATTATCTTATAACTGGTTCGGGATGTAGTCCCAAGGTTTTCAAAATACTTTCTATTTACAGTTCGTCTAAATTATAGTTTTGTGAATTAAACTATACTATGTGTTATCTAACCAATCTTACAATTAGGAAAATATGGGATTTTCCTGGGGTTAACTTATATCTGTAACAGAACTGTAATGAAAGATAACTTAACTACTTTACATAAGAAAATATGGGATTTTCTTGGATATCAAATCTTTTCAGAAAACTAAAGGAAATCGATACATTTTCACAAAACAAAACCGCTTATGAACTCACCAGCTTTATGCTGATTTTCAAACTGCTTGTATTCTCAGGTCCAAGTTAGACAGGTACCCGGCGATATCTTTTGGTGAAGATGGAGTGCTCCGAAGACTCGTCTCTTTTGTTCATATGATATATGTATAACTTTGTACAATTTACTTTTGAACCAAATGTAAACTTTCTTATATATGTAATGTAATGGTTGTTTACTGTGATTACTATGTACATTGGATTTGATACACAACATGGAGTCAACCCCGGGAACGTTTCCGCCTTTGGTTTTCGGGGTGTGACAGTGTACTACTGAAGGTCTCACCCTGGAAAGGAATGATACGTTTTGGAAAACATGGAAAACTAAATCCAAGGTACATCAGACCATTCGAAATTCTTTCAAGAATTAGTCCGGTTGACTATAAACTCAATCTACCGTATGAACTCAACAATATTCATCCCACTTTTCATGTCTCAAATCTCAAGAAGTGTCTGCATGAAGAGACTCTTGTAATCTCACTCGATGAAATCAAGTTAAACGACAGTTTAAACTTAGTAGAAGAACCAGTAGAGGTGATGGATAGGGAAATTAAAAGAACAAAACAAAGTGGTATACTAATAGTGAAAGTTCACTGGAATGGCAAGCGGGGACCTGAATTCACATGGGAACGGGAACATCAAATGAGAGAAAAGTACCCACATCTTTTCCCTGGTTCATAAGTACCACTTTAGAAACAATTTCGGGATGAAATTCCCGCTAAAGGAGGGATAATGTAACAGCCCGTTATTTCAAGTCAATGTAATAATTTAGACCAACCATTGTAACTCGTTTTTGAAATAATAACTATATATTAAATTAAGATAAAAATAAACTTCAAAAATAATTTGTTTAATAAAACCAATATCTTTGAATAAAGTGATAGTGTTCATAACAAGGATTCCAAAAACATAAAGAACACTGAAATATGAGTTATAAAGAAGAAGTTATCACCCATCGAAGTTCCTCGACAGAACCAGCACGACACTATGTGTCATAAAAATGAGTTTACAATAAAACACTTTTTAGCCTTAACAATATAAATGAAAGTCATAGAATACGTTAAACCGTGAGCATGCATAAAAAGAACATCCAAATCTGACTTCGTGTGAAGAAGTTATGATTTTTCTAAGATTCGTCATAGCAGTATACAACCCAAAAATCAAATTAAAGATCGATCCATTTTTATCTGACACAACCTAAACGAGAATTGAGATATCGTCAATAGTAATTCAATGGTAAAAATAATGACGAAAACAGACGTCGGATAAAGAAATTATGAATTTTTAACGGACTTTTCCTGTTCCGGCCTGTTAAAAATATAACTTTCAAAATAAATTTAAAATTAGCCGATAGAGTCTAAAAGAAAGTTGTAGAGTATAATCTCACCTACGTGTGGTAATAAATAATGTCAAAAAATGAGTTCGTATGCAAAAAAATATGATTTTTTGAAGTTCAGGGCACAAACTTCAAGGCTTATCCGAAGTCGTACGCCCAACGTACTACATACGTACGCCCCGCATACTCGGAAACTGTTGGATTAGATGTCTAAGCTCATGACTATTATTAGTGTGTACTCGACCCGATAGTAGCATAGTCCATTTGGGTTGCGTATCATCAGGACAATTTGTTAGGATGGACTCTTGAGAGAAAGGTTATATATGATTTATTAATATATTATAAGTTATAATATATTAATATGAAATCATATGTTTTTAATTAGTATTGATCAAGAATTAATTTGGAATTAATTTAGTGATCAAAAGAGACTAATTAAATCTATGGGGATTAATTATGATAATTAGTTATATTTATATGTGTTAGGCTTATGATGCATGTTGGACCAAGTTTATGTATGGATACATAAAGAGTTGGGCCACATGAACGATGGATCATAAACCCATGGGTATGGATTTGGATTATACCCATGACCCTTGAAATCCAACATATAAATACATGCTATTACCCTAAAACACGCCTACATGCTTGTTCTTCGAGTTCATAGGTGTTTTTGGGTGCATGGAATTCACTTTCAAGTTCCAACATTGTCCATGATGTGTTATGACTTCATTTGAGGCTTCCGCACTATTGGGGCTAAGATCTTTAAGGCCAAATTCATCAAGTTCTACAAGCTACACAAAGAGGAAAACTTCTAATTAGTATTTTATCTAGTTTATATCATTTGTATGCTACTTGTAGTCTTAAAGTTTTGGAAACCATTTGCAAGTATAATTAGTAAAAACATAGATCCAAAGATTCTAGGGTTGTATGTCCGGACCGGCCTCATCGACCCTTTCTTCGTACGTAGGCACGTATTCGCACCAAGAAGACGCGTTCGAGACCTGAAAACCGAAAACCAGACACGTAGCCCGTACGCCCCACATACCGGAACGCACAGCATACTACGCGTGGACGCCCAGCGTATGGACGACCAGATCCTTCCTATAAATAGCATGCGAAGCCTTCCGATTTTTGTGACAACCCGAAATTTCCATTCTGTACAAACTATATCACTTCAATAGGAGTTATAGCAGTCACAGTTAATCTTCAGACTTTTTCGCGTAAGTTTGAGTAATTCAGGGTTTTCACTTCAGGAGATATCAGGAGAGTGGGTAGACTAGGGTTTTGTGCAAAACTGTTATTCCAACACTCTATTATATTAGAGATCATTTCAGGAATAATAATATTTTCTGCCAAAAATATCTCAGGACTAAAAATAGAATTCTGAACCAAATTCATTCGTTATTCGCATTTCCAACTAGAGAAAAGCCATTTTCTCTCTCATGGATCTTCAGGTTTTTATCCCAAATCGTGAGTACCTCTTTCTAGTAGTGTTAGAAAGCTTAATATGTGTTTATAACATGATTTAGATGGCTAAAGCACTAGATTTAGGAGTTTACTCCCCAAGGTGTTCTTGGGCGGTAAACTCCCGAAACAAAGCCTAGACCGACCCTTGTGTTATGCTACTGCCTTACACTCATTTATATGTGTATTAGGGACACGAAAACAACCAAAAAACACAAACACATGGGAGTTCACGGCCCAAGATGATCTTGGACCGTGAACTCCAAAATCTTGGATCAAAGGGTGCTTTTAAGGCCCCTAAAGCCTTAGACAATTACTAGGAATTGTTCCCACTTAAATGAAGGACTAAAACACATCAAAATCACTCCTTCAAGTGATTTCACGGCCCTAATAAGGTTCTTGGGCCGTGAACATCAAGCAAGGGCACCAAAGTGTGCCTAAGGCCTTCATATGCTTGGAATAAAAGTCTAGAACCTATACCACTTGTGCATGAGACTTGAAAGCATCATAAACACCCATCCTTAAGAGTTTACGACCGCAAACTCTAAGGGAAACGGCCTTAGGGCCGTAAACTCCTCAAAGGAGTGTTTCTATGCCTTAAAGCCTTCCAAGGACTTAACCACCAAGTTGGAATAATTCTAGGGATTATTTAACACCTTGAAACAACCAAAGACATTGAGTCTTGGAGTTTACGACCGTAAACTCAAGAGTTTACAACCGTAAACTCCATGTGTGATGGTATATGGAGAGTAAACTCATATATGGGGTCCTTTGGAACCCTAAACCTAAGTACCTTGTCCCACAATAGCTTAGATGCAATCCTTAGGGCTTAAAACACTTATATAAAGTGTTTATTAGGTCTAAGATGTCCTAACATTATCAATTAGTAATTTAAGACTAATTGAGTGCATATATGTTCATTAGGATCGTAGTGTGTGTACAAGTCCTCACTTGACACCAAACAATCCTACATCGTCCATTTCATCCAAATCAGCGTCTACAGGTGAGTTCATACCCCTAATCAATGTTTAAATTATTTTAAATGCTTTAATGGGGGGAATACAAGTAGAAAACAACATGTTATTAAATCATCTATATGTATTTTATAATTGTGTTTTCATTCAACAGATTTCACATACTACAAAATGTGATGCATGAAATGGTTTTCTAGCTTTAAATACTTTGTTATCAAATGTATTAGTTTTGAAATTTTTATCAAAATGACATCAAGTCACTTTCATATTTGTTCAAAACCCTTAGATGTTTTACAAAACCATTTAACATTCTTGAACTAAACTATACATATACACTTATATTCTTATATATGTATTGATGATATAGTTTACAACTTTCATTTAGTTTCTCACACCCTTGAGTAGTAAGAGTGTATAAACCTACTTGAACAACCAATTACCTTTCAGTAAATTATCATAGGGATAATTTGAAGATATCAAACATTATTCCTATTACAAGGAATCACACAAGAGTCAGTTCATTCATGAGTCTATACCAGTACATTACATGATACATGAGTACGTTTACATATGCTTACATGATACATGAATACGCTTACATGAACACATTACATGAGTACCTTGACGTAGATACACTTATCTGTGTATATTAACATGAATACTTGTATCTCGAATTGCGGGGATGATTTATTAGTACCTTCTGTGTAAATCTTCCTTCATATCCCTAGTACCTCGGGATATCTAGACAGGACCCTATCCCTAGTACATCGGGATATCTAGACGGGACCCTATCCCTAGTACCTCGGGATAAATGGATGGGACTAACCATTCCGGAACCCATCTGTTAGCAATAGTGGGTGATGAACATCTACGGATGCCTATGGTTATTACTTATACTAGGAGTACCTTTACGGGACTAACCCTTCCTCCGCCCTGCTGCTGCTACAGAGGACAATTAGACAATCTTCGGATGTTCATTAGGTTATATATGTCGTGTTAGCCCTAGTACCTCGGGATAACAGTTACACACTTCGTGTTAGCCCTAGTACCTCGGGATAATATTTACGTTAGTATATTTTCCTATTTACTTTATTTTGTGATAGGTTATACGTTTCACTTTACGCGATGGCGTGTTATCCCTAGTACCTCGGGATAACACTTACATTAGTACTTTTTCCTGTTTACTTTATTTTGTGATACTTTCACATAAACGATGAGTTAGACTAAGTACTTTTAGTACTAGTCAATAGAAAGGAAAAGCTATCATTTTATTTACAAAACATTTAAGTCTTGGTAGAAGACTACATTGTCATAACAAAACATCCGGGTCTTGGTAGAAGACTACATTGTCATAACAAAACATTCGGGTCTTGGTAGAAGACTACATTGTCATAACAAAACATTCGGGTCTTGGTAGAAGACTACACTGTCACAACAAAACATTCGGGTCTTGGTAGAAGACTACATTGTCATAACAAAACATTCGGGTCTTGGTAGAAGACTACATCTCAACTGATAGAAAATAAGGGATTTTTTAGGGCTTTTCATACTTACATCAACATTTTCATTTAAAGGTTTACATGACTTTTAAAACAGCTTTTAGTAAGCAAGACAATGACACTTAAATACTTATGAATTCACCAACTTTAAAGCTGATACTCTCTTTCAAAATAACTTGTATTCTCAGGACATCAGTAGACAGATACGATGTCCAGGTTTTGAGAAGACAGAGCAGACAAGTCTCGTATTTTATTTTGATTGTATATTTTTGGTGTCTTATTACAATGAAAGAACACACATGTATTAAAACTTTACTTAGAATGCAATGGATGATGTTGTTGCTTGTTTACTATTTTACACTGTTGTGATACTGTACATGACGTCCTCCACCCCTGAACGTTTCCGCCGTTCGTGGTTTTGGGGTGTGACAGATTGGTATCAGAGCATTTTTTATAATGAATATAGTATATCAACCCATAAAATATATACTAACTATAAATACATGGGGATTAAAACACTCTGTCTAAGAGTTATACTTTTAAGTAATAAAATATTAAAGTAAGTATACGTGCCTGCATTCATACTAAAATCAGTGTCATAATGACAAGAACAAAAGTATTACGATTGTTGAATATCACAAGTAAGCCTGGGGATATATGGTCAGTCTTGGGAATGGCATAGCCTGATCAACTATGCTGGTCTGAGGAGTGATTAGCATATGCCCAAGAATGGTAGTGATATGGCAACAAGTCTAAAAACTTACCAACACAACCATAAGGAAATACCATAGGGGTATTTGGTCTTACTGTAATTATCTTAGTTAGTTCATCTATTTTAGCTATTTCTTATATCCCTTTTCTTGCGTAGATTAAAATGGCTTGATTTCACCACGGCGATCCGTACTTCCCGAACCAAGGCAATGCTGGTTGGCTAGAGGCAGAACCAGACGATGATCACCCAATCCCTTTGGATGATCACCATGCTGAGGGATTTTCCAATAGTTCTGACTCCGAGCCTAAAGTCAACAACCTGCCCCCAGCTGCTCAAAACCCAAACCTGAACCCCCATCTCGCGTTTCAAGGACCCACGCCTATGTGGGCAACTAACTTGGCTTGATGGAGCCAGGAACAAGGTCAGCCCATTCCCTACAATGGAAACCGAAGTTTCTACAAGCTCACCGAAGGAGGTTCTGCTGACAGGGTCCTACCCATCATGGTTCGTAGAATTTCCAGAAACACGATACTGGGTCAGGCAACTATTGACCGGGTCGTGGAGATTGAAGTCAACTCTGGCGTTAACACTGTCCACATTCGCCAACTAGAGTCTGCTCATGAAACGACTCTGGTCCGCAATGCAAATCTGCAGAGGGAACTTGCTAAAACTCAAGCTGAAGTTAGGGAACTTCGAGCTCAGCAAGTGAGAGCTGACAGGTGTATGAGGGACATGGAACGTCTACTGTCAGGATCAAGAACTCATGCTAGCAGTTCTTGTCGCCGATAGAATCTTGTCGACTCATCTTTTGGATATAACCTAGTTTATGTAAAAACTTTCGTCTAATTTCCTATCTTTATAAATCTTAGACCTGTTAGGTCTTGATCTAGTCTTAATTCTGTCAAAATTTTCCATCTTGGTTGATGTAAGGCCTACTCCTAGGCCAATTTTTCCCGAACTTGTTACATCTGTAATTCCAGTATTATTGACAGATATCTAATCATATGGAAATTATTATCCAAATATTGTTATCTTCATTTAGTCATACTATTCCTTCTGTTGTTGGGCTATGAGTAGTTAGTCCATGAGACACATTCATTAATCATTTATTCTTATCCATGTCATCATCTTTTAAACATATAGTTAAAGATGGCGCCACGCAGAAATACAAGGCGTAACCCAAACAACGAAACACCGATACCACCACCTGAACCTCTTCAACCACCTAACCCTTTCGATGCCAACATGTTCCAGGCAGCTTTCACAGTGGCAATTGCAGTTGCTGTGTCAGCAATCAACGCTCCTGCCCCTAGTGGATCATGAACAGGTGCACCTCCCTCGAACCACAGCGAAAGCCATGGACACCCTCGGGAATGCACCTACAAGGACTTCACGAACGCCAAAGCCCACAGATTCAATGGAACTGGGGGTGTTATGGTGTTGAGACAATGGATTGAAAAGATGGAATCCGTCTTTGAAACATGTGCTTGCTAGGAGGGCAACAAGGTCAGGTTTGCAGCTTGTACCTTCTCTGACAGAGCATTAACATGGTGGAACAGCCATATTAACTATCTGACCCTGGTGGTGGCGTATTCCATCAGTTGGGAAAAGTTGAAAGACATGCTGATGAAAGAATATTGTCCTCGAGGCGAAGTACAAAAACTCGAGCAGGAATTATGGGGTCTACAAATGGTTGGATCCGACATCACGACCTACACAAATAGGTTCTGTGATCTGGCAAACTTATGCCCTAATATGGTTGCTCTTGAGAGCAAAAAGATAGAGAGATATTGTCCTCGAGGCGAAGTACAAAAACTCGAGCAGGAATTCTGGGGTCTACAAATGGTTGGATCCGACATCACGACCTACACAAATAGGTTCTGTGATCTAGCAAACTTATGCCCTAATATTGTTGCTCTTGAGAGCAAAAAGATAGAGAGATATATATGGGGACTGTCGCCCCAGATCCAGTCAAGTGTGATCGCATCCAGGCCTATTACCTTTGATAGCACCAAGGAACTAGCACAATCTCTCATCGATCACCGGAAACCTCAGAACCCAACTATCCCTACGCCGGTACCACAAAAGTCCAACCCCGATAACAACAAGAAAGGGTGGTCTAAGAGGAAAAGAGGGACTTCGCAAGGATCCTCCAAGAGACAAAACCTAGTGGCAATCAATGCTGCCACAGTTACTCCTGTTGTCCCTACGAATCCCTTACCAGCAAAAACATATGCTGGAACCCTTCCGAAGTGCACCAAAGTGCAAATACCACCACCACGGACCTTTCAAGGAGATGCAGTGCTCTAACTGCAACAGAAAGGGGCATACAGCCCGTGTCTACAGGACGCCAACAGCTCAGGCCGCCCAGGTTCCTAACGCCGGTATGGGCCAAGCTTGCTACAGCTGCGGCGAAGTGGACCACTACAAGAGGAAGTGCCCTAAAGCGGGGATGGCTAGAGGGGTAGGAAGAGTTATGACCCTCGGCCATGAAGAAGCAGTAGTTGATCCTACGATAGTTACTGGTACGTTTATCCTCGATAACTCATATGCTTGCATACTCTTCGATAGTGGAGCAGAGAAAAGTCTCGTAAGTCACAAATTCGCACACATGCTTAAACAAAAACCCTGTGCTTTAGAAAATCCATTCACGGTAGAAATGGCTAACGGGAAAACGAAGAGTACTAACTGCATATACGTAGGTTGTACCTTAACTTTAGATGACGTATCATCGGCATGGATTGGTTGAGTCTTCTTCGCGCCAACATCATGTGCTTTGAAAAAGCAGTTCGTCTTAACCTTCCTAACAACGAAACCTTAATTATCTACGGCGAGAAACCTAGTATGAGCCTTTGCATCATTTCGTGCATTCAAGCCCAGAAGTGCTTGCGAAAGGAAAATCATGCATTCCTCGCACACGTCGTCGATACCAGTCAAGAACTGAAAGATATCCAGAACATCCCAGAAGTACGCAACTTTCCCGACATCTTCCCAGAAGAACTTCCCGGTTTACCACCGCAACGCCAAGTCGAGTTCAGAATTGACTTAGTGCCAGGAGCTACCCCAGTAGCCAAATCTCCTTATCGTCTGGCACCGGCCGAGATGCAGGAACTTTCCAGTCAACTTAACGAACTTCTCAAGAAGGGATTCATTCGACCTAGCTTCTCACCATGGGGAGCACCGGTCTTGTTCGTCAACAAGTAGGATGGATAGTTTTGCATGTGCATCGACTATAGAGAACTCAACAAGCTTACAATTAAAAATTGTTATCCTTTGCCCCGCATTGACGATTTATTTGATCAACATCAAGGAGCCAACTACTTCTCGAAGATAGATCTACGATCCGAATATCACCAACTACGAGTGTTAGAGGAGGATGTTCCCAAGACAACCTTCCGAACTCGTGATGGGCACTACGAATTTGTAGTGATGCCGTTTGGATTATCTAACGCGCCCGCAATATTCATGGATCTGATGAATAGGGTGTGTCGTCCTTACTTGGATCAGTTCGTCATCGTCTTTATTGATTACATACTCATCTACTCTCGAAGTAAGGAGGAGCATAGTCAACATCTCCGTAGAGTGTTAGAAACATTGCGAGCGGAGAAGCTCTACGCGAAGTTCTCCAAATGTGAATTTTGGATTCGACAAGTCGAATTTTTGGGCCATGTTGTTAGCGAAGAGGGAATACATGTGGACCCCTCCAAAATCAAGGCCATTGTGAACTGGTCAGCACCGAAGACACCTACAGAAATTCGTCAATTTCTAGGTCTCGCTGGCTACTATCACAAGTTCATTCAGAATTTCTCCAGCATCGTGAAACCTCTGACAACCCTGACCCAGAAAGGCGTGGCCTTTGAGTGGGAAGAGAAACAGGAAAGAGCGTTC
Source organism: Lactuca sativa (assembly GCF_002870075.4). Classification (NCBI taxonomy): domain Eukaryota; kingdom Viridiplantae; phylum Streptophyta; class Magnoliopsida; order Asterales; family Asteraceae; genus Lactuca; species Lactuca sativa. The sequence goes on from NC_056625.2 coordinate 247,753,919, forward strand.
CAAACGCTCAAGCGAGCCTTGTGCACCGCTGTCACACCCCAAAACCACGAACGGCGGAAACGTTCAGGGGTGGAAGACGTCATGTACAGTATCACAACAGTGTAATATAATAAACAAGCAACAACATCATCCATTGCATTATAAGTAAAGTTTTATACATGTGTGTTCTTTCATTGTAATAAGACACCAAAAATATACAATCAAAATAAAAGACGAGACTTGAATGCTCCGTCTTCTCAAAACCTGTCCTCCGTACCTGTCTACTGGCGACCTGAGAACACAAGTTATTTTGAAAGAGAGTATCAGCTTTAAAGCTGGTGAGTTCATAAGTATATAAGTGTCATTGCTTTGTTTGTGAAAACCTGCTATGAATGCCATGAAAAACCTCTAAGTGAAAATGTTGAGGTAAGTATGAAATCCCTAGAAAAACCCTTATTTTCTATAAGTATGAAGTGTAGTCTTCTACCAAGACTCGAATGTTTTGTATAAATGAAGTGTAGTCTTCTACCAAGACTCGAATGTTTTGCATGTATGAAGTGCAGTCTTCTACCAAGACTCGAATGTTTTGTATGTATGAAGTGCAGTCTTCTACCAAGACTCGAATGTTTTGTATGTATGAAGTGCAGTCTTCTACCAAGACTCGAATGTTTTGTATGAATGAAGTGTTTTTCCTTTGTGTAGACTAGTACTAAAAGTGCTTAGTCTAACTCATCATTTATGTGAATGTGTCACAGAATAAAGTAAACAGGAAAAATATGATATGGTAAGTGTTGTCACTGGGTACTAGGACCAACACTACATCGCATGAAGCGAAAGATAGACCCTAAGGAACATCCGAAGAGTGTCCCCTCATCCTCTGTAGCAGCAGCAGGATGGAAGGAGGGTTAGTCCCTGCATCGATCTCTTGACGTAGATCGTCAACCTAATGATCCTCCGAAGATTCACATCTCGTCCACTGTTGCAACAGCGGGCGGAGGGATAGTTAGTCCCGTCACTGACCACAATTCAAGTGACTACCTTAGACATCCGTAGACGTCATCGATCACTGGTGCTAATCAGTGAGATTCGGAATGGTAAGTCCCGCCGAAACATCCCATTGAACGGGGATAGGAAAGACAATTTATACAGTAAATACTAATAAATCATCCTCTCTTAGATCTAAGTTCAAGTATCCAACGTAAGTAAGTATAGAATAATGTACCTATGAAGAAGTGTTCCTGTATAGAATTCATGTAGGTGTGTTCATGTAACAAGTATATGTAAACATATTCATGTATCATATAATCCTAAGTACGTGTACTCATGTATCATGTAAGGCATTAGTATAGACTCATGAATGAACTGACTCTTGTTTGATATCTTCTAACTATCCCTATGATAGCTAACTGGAAAGTATGTGATTGATCAAGTAGGTTTATGCAAGATATCTAAGAGCTTTGAATAATAATATAAAGCGACTTGAAGTCATTATACAATTCAAAACTAATACTTCCGTTGTCCAAGTATTTTAAGATAGAAAACCATTTCACGTGACTTCTTTTGAAATATGTGAAATCTACTGAGTGAAAACCTAGTTATAAAATACATGAAACTGATATAATAACATGTTTGTTTCTACTTGTATCCCCCCCATTAAAGCATTTAAAATCCTTTAAAACATTGATTACGGGGTATGAACTCACCTGTAGTTGGTGATTGGAATAAACTGAACGGTATCGGATGGCTAGGTGTCAAGCGAGGACTTGTGCACACACTACGATCCTAATGAACATATAATCACACATATATGCACTCAATTAGACACAAAAGACTAATTGATAATGTTTAAGACATCCTAGACATAGATAACACTTTATGTAAGTGTTTTAAGCCGTAAGGACTTCATCTAAGCTATTGTGGGACAGGGTACTTGAGTTTAGGGTTTCCAAAGGGCCCCATATGAGAGTTTACTCTCAATAAACCATCACACATGGAGTTTACGGTTGTAAACTCTTGAGTTTACGGCTGTCAACTCCCAAACATGTGTGTTTGGTGTGTTTTGAAGTCCAACATGCTTTCTAGAATTATTCTAACCTAGTGGCTATGTTCTTGGAAGGGTTTAAGGCCTAGAAGTACTCCAAATAGGAGTTTACGGCCTCAAGACCATTTCCCCTTGGATTTTACGGCCGTAAACTCCCTTGGGGTGTGGTTTTTGTTGTTTTCAAGCTTCTTGCTTTTGAAGGACATGTTCTAGAAAATTGTTTAAGGCAAATGAGGACCCTAGGCACACTTTGGTGCCATTTCTTTGAGTTTACGGCCCAAGAACATTCTCTTGGCCGTAAAATCACTTTGATAAGTGATTTTGGTGAGTTTTGGTCCTTCCATTTAGTGGGTACAATTTCTTGTAAAGGTCTAGGCCCTTAGGTGTCATGAAAACACCCTTTGTGCCCATTTACATGGAGTTTATGGCCTAGGAGAGTTCTGGGCCGTAAACTCACTTTCTTTTGTCTCATTTGAAGTGTTTAAGACCTTAAGCTACTTGGGAAAATAACCTAGATGCAAGCCTTAAAGTCCTTAAGTCCAAAGATCACCATTTAGGCCTTTGAAATGGAGTTTACGGCCTAAGAGAGTTTTGGGCCGTAAACTCCCAATCTTGGGTGGTTTTGTGTGTGATTTCATGTCCCAAATGTGTTTACCTAATGTCCTAAGGCCTTATTCTAGCATCAATGTCGGTTTTGGCTTTGATTTGGGAGTTTACCGCCCAAGAACACCTTGGGGAGTAAACTCCTAGATCTCATGATTTAGCCCACTAAATCATGTTATAAGCATTTAATATGTAGTCTAACATTACTAGAAAGAGTTACTCACAATCTGGGATAAAAACCCGAAGATCTGTCAGAGAGAAAATGGCTTTTCTCTAGCTGGAATTGTGAATAATGAATTAATTTAATTCAGAAAACTATTTATAGTCCTGAATTATTTTGACAGAAAATATTTCTATTCTCGAACTTGGACTGTAACATTATGAAACTTGAAATGTTAAAATTTCACAAACCCAAGAGCATCCACTCTCCTGATATCTCCTAAAGTGTAAGCCCTAATGTACACTAGCTTGTTCGGAAAAGCTTGAAAATCACTGAAATTGGACTGACTTCTATTGAATAGATATTGTTCGTACAAATGGAAATTACGGGTTGTCACAACCGCCCCGATACTATCCCTCCCTGAAGGGATAGAAGACTTCATTGTCTATTGCGATGCATCCAATCAAGGACTCGGATGTGTTCTGATGCAGCGAGGTAAGGTCATAGCCTATGCCTCGAGACAGCTAAAGACACATGAGGTTAACTACACTACCCACGATCTTGAGCTAGGAGCAGTTATGTTTGCTCTAAAGATCTGGCGACATTACCTATATGGTACAAAAAGCACGATCATTACAGACCACAAGAGTCTACAACACATTTTCGACCAGAAAGAGCTCAACATGAGACAACGGCGGTGGGTCGAGCTACTCAGTGATTACGAGTGCGAAATTCGTTATCATCCGGGTAAAGCCAATGTAGTAGCCGACGCCCTAAGTCAGAAAGAATATACTAGTCGTAGAGTCAAATCTTTGACTCTAACTATCTATTCACACTTGTCCACGCAAATAAAGGAGGCTTAGCTCGATGCTTTGAAACCTGAAAACGTGGTTGGTGAATCCCTTAGAGGGATGGATAAGAACATAGAAGTCAAGGGTGGCGGAGCCTTATACCTCATAGATCGGATCTGGACACCGAAACACGGTGGCTTCAGAGACTTGATCATGACCGAAGCTCACAACACTCGTTATTCCGTGCACCCAGGTTCAGATAAGATGTATTTGGATCTTAAAAAGTTATACTGGTGGCCTAACATGAAAGCAGACATTGCTACCTTCATGAGTAAATGCCTTACTTGCGCAAAGGTCAAGGTCGAATACCAGAAACCCTCCGATCTTCTACAACAACCGGAGATACCACAATGGAAGTGGGAGCGGATCACTATGGACTTCATAAACAAGTTTCCAAAGACGACGGGAGGACTTGATTCCATATAGGTCATCGTCGATAGACTGACCAAGTCTGCACACTTCCTGCCGATCAAAGAAACAGACAAGATGGAGAAACTTACCAGAACTTACATTAGGGAGATTGTAAGGATGCACGGTGTTCCTTTATCTATCATCTCGGACCGAGATAGTAGATTCAATTCGAGGTTCTGGAAGTCATTACAAAGTTCCCTAGGAACTAGGCTGGACATGAGTACAACCTACCACCCACAGACCGACGGGCAAAGTGAGAGAACTATCCAAACCTTAGAAGATATGTTGCGTGCCTATGTGATTGACTTTGGAAAAGCTTGGGATACCCATTTACCCCTCGTCGAATTTTCCTACAACAACAGTTATCACACGAGCATTAAGGCAGCTCCATTCGAGGCCCTCTATGGCCGAAAGTGCAGATCCCCTCTGTGCTGGACTGAGGTGGGTGATATCCAGTTAGCTAAGGGACGAGTTCCCGAAAGCACTCTCACGGATCCGGAGATCATTCGGGAAACAACAGAGAATATCGTTCAAATTCATGAATGATTGAAAGCCTCTAGAGACCGACAGAAAAGCTACGCTGACAAGCGAAGGAAACCATTGGAATTCCAGGTGGGAGATCGAGTCCTACTAAAGGTCTCACCCTGGAAGGGCTTGATATGCTTTGGAAAGCGTGGGAAGCTCAATCCAAGATACATAGGGCCTTTCGATATTTTCGCGAGAATCGGCCCTATAGCTTACAAACTCAATCTACCGCACGAACTCAGTAACGTACAACCTACCTTCCACGTCTCGAACTTGAAAAAGTGTCTGTCTGACGAGACTCTTGTTATTCCATTCGACGAGATCGAGATCAACAAGAGCCTCAACTTCGTGGAGGAACCAGTAGAGATCATGGACCGAGAGGTCAAGCAAACAAAGCAGATTCGTATCCCGATAGTGAAGGTGCGCTGGAACGCAAAGCGTGGACCGGAATTCACTTGGAAACGAGAGGATCAGATGAAACTGAAATACCCTCATCTTTTCGCTTAGTTATATGTAATTTCTTATTTGCTTAAATTCTAATTTCGGGACGAAATTCCTTCTAATGGGGGGATGATGTGACCACCCGAAATTTCCATTCTGTACAAACTATATCACTTCAATAGGAGTTATAGCAGTCACAGTTAATTTTCAGACTTTTTCGCGTAAGTTGGAGTAATTCAGGGTTTACACTTCTAGAGATATCAGGAGACTGGGTGCACTAGGGTTTTGTGCAACATTGTTATTCCAACACTCTATTATATTAGAGATCATTTCAGGAATAAAAATATTTTCTGCCAAAAATATCTCAGGACTATAAATAGAATTCTGAACCAAATTCATTCGTTATTCGCATTTCCAACTAGAGAAAAGCCATTTTCTCTCTCATGGATCTTCAGGTTTTTATCCCAAATCGTGAGTACCTCTTTCTAGTAGTGTTAGAAAGCTTAATATGTGTTTATAACATGATTTAGATGGCTAAATCACTAGATTTAGGAGTTTACTCCCCAAGGTGTTCTTGGGCGGTAAACTCCCGAAACAAAGCCTAGACCGACCCTTGTGTTATGCTACTGCCTTAGACTCATTTATATGTGTATTAGGGACAAGAAAACAACCAAAAAACACAAACACATGGGAGTTCACGGCCCAAGATGATCTTGGACCGTGAACTCCAAAATCTTGGATCAAAGGGTGCTTTTAAGGCCCCTAAAGCCTTAGACAATTACTAGGAATTGTTCCCACTTAAATGAAGGACTAAAACACATCAAAATCACTCCTTCAAGTGATTTCACGGCCCTAATAAGGTTCTTGGGCCGTGAACATCAAACAAGGGCACCAAAGTGTGCCTAAGGCCTTCATATGCTTGGAATAAAAGTCTAGAACCTATACCACTTGTGCATGAGACTTGAAAGCATCATAAACACCCATCCTTAAGAGTTTACGGCCGCAAACTCTAAGGGAAACGGCCTTAGGGCCATAAACTCCTCAAAGGAGTGTTTCTATGCCTTAAACCCTTCCAAGGACTTAACCACCAAGTTGGAATAATTCTAGGGATTATTTAACACCTTAAAACAACCAAAGACATTGAGTCTTGGAGTTTACGGCCGTCAACTCAAGAGTTTACAACCGTAAACTCCATGTGTGATGGTATATGGAGAGTAAACTCATATATGGGGTCCTTTGGAACCCTAAACCTAAGTACCTTGTCCCACAATAGCTTAGATGCAATCCTTAGGCTTAAAACACTTATATAAAGTGTTTATTATGTCTAAGATGTCTTAACATTATCAATTAGTAATTTAAGACTAATTGAGTGCATATATGTGTGATTATATGTTCATTAGGATCGTAGTGTGTGTACAAGTCCTCACTTGACACCTAACAATCCTACATCGTCCAGTTCATCCAAATCATCGTCTACAGGTGAGTTCATACCCTAATCAATGTTTAAATGATTTTAAATGCTTTAATGGGGTGGGAATGCAAGTAGAAAACAACATGTTATTAAATCATCTATATGTATTTTATAACTTTGTTTTCATTCAACAGATTTCACATACTACAAAATCTGATGCATGAAATGGTTTTCTAGCTTTAAATAGTTTGTTATCAAATGTATTACTTTTGAAATGTTTATCAAAATGACATCAAGTCACTTTCATATTTGTTCAAAACCCTTAGATGTTTTACAAAACCATTTTACATTCTTGAACTAAACTATGCATATAGACTTATATTCTTATATATGTATTGATGATATAGTTTACAGCTTTCATTTAGTTTCTCACACCCTTGAGTAGTAAGAGTGTATAAACCTACTTGAACAACCAATTACCTTTCAGTAAATTAGCATAAGGATAATTTGAAGATATCAAACATTATTCCTATTACAAGGAATCATACAAGAGTCAGTTCATTCATGAGTCTATACCAGTACATTACCTGATACATGAGTACATTTACATATGCTTACATGATACATGAATACGCCTACATGAACAGATTACATGAGTACCTTGACGTAGATACACTTATCTGTGTATATTAACATGAATACTTGTATCTTGAATTGCGAGAATGATTTATTAGTAGCTTCTGTGTAAATCTTCCTGCATATCCCTAGTACCTCGGGATATCTAGGCAGGACCCTATCCCTAGTACCTCGAGATATCTAGACGGGACCCTATCCCTAGTACCTCGGGATATATGGACGGGACTAACCATTCTGGAACCCATATGTTAGCAATAGTGGGTGATGAACATCTATGGATACCTACGGTTATTACTTATACTAGGAGTACCTTTACGGGACTAACCCTTCCTCCGCCCTGCTGCTGCTACAAAGAACAATTGGATAAACTTCGGATGTTCATTAGGTTATATATGTCGTGTTAGCCCTAGTACCTCGGGATAACAGTTACATACATCGTGTTAGCCCTAGTACCTCGGGATAATATTTACTTTAGTATATTTTCCTATTTACTTTATTTTGTGATAGGTTATACGTTTCGCTTTACGCGATGGCGTGTTAGCCCTAGTACCTCGAGATAACACTTACATTAGTACTTTTTCCTATTTACTTTATTTTGTGATACTTTCACATAAAGGATGAGTTAGACTAAGTACTTTTAGTACTAGTCAATAGAAAGGAAAAGCTATCATTTTATTTACAGAACATTTAAGTCTTGGTAGAAGACTACATTGTCATAACAAAACATTCGGGTCTTGGTAGAAGACTACATTGTCATAACAAAACATTCGGGTCTTGGTAGAAGACTACATTGTCATAACAAAACATTCGGGTCTTGGTAGAAGACTACATTGTCATAACAAAACATTCGGTTCTTGGTAGAAGACTACATTGTCATAACAAAACATTCGGGTCTTGGTAGAAGACTACATCTCAACTGATAGAAAATAAGGGATTTTCTAGGGCTTTTCATACTTACATCAACATTTTCATTTAAAGGTTTACATGACTTTTAAAACAGCTTTTAGTAAGCAAGACAATGACACATAAATACTTATGAATTCACCAGCTTTAAAGCTGATACTTTCTTTCAAAATAACTTGTATTCCCAGGACATCAGTAGACAGGTACGGTGGCCAGGTTTTGAGAAGACAGAGCAGACAAGTCTCGTCATTTATTTTGATTGTATATTTTTGGTGTCTTATTACAATCAAAGAACAAACATGTATTAAAACTTTACTTATAATGCAATGGATGATGTTGTTGCTTGTTTACTATTTTACACTGTTGTGATACTGTACATGACGTCCTCCACCCCTGAACGTTTCCGCCCTTCGTGGTTTGGGGTGTGACAATTTTGGTTGCTAATTCTCAACCTCTCTCATCTTTTACACCCTCTCTAACCATTCTACAACCCCCCCAAAGCCTACGGAACATCCCCAACACCCGAAGAAAGCCCCGAAGCACCATATGTCTTCAAGAAAAGAGCCTTTTCAGTCGAAACTCTTCCCTCACATAACTCGGATTTCAGCAGAAAATTGCGGTTTCATCAAGAAAACCATTCTCAGAGACGATGTACTGACCAAATCACCACCTTTATCAGGTGAGTTCATACCTTTGCATTTTCACAAATTTTCATTATTTTAGGTGGGGGGGGGGGGGGGGGGGGGAATACAACTATAACATAAAAAAGTTTATGCAAATATCCAAATGTTTTCAATATTTATTTATCATTTCCGTTACTAAAAATATATAATTATATATATATATATATATATATATATATATATATATATATATATATATATATATTATATAATTAGGGTTAAACAAACATAGAATTAATAATTTGACTCCATTTTTTGTTCCTTGTGTGGTTGTGGGCTTAGGGTTGAATTATTTATTCGACTGTCTATTTAATTAAAATTGTATAAATACTATATTTATATAAGTATAAAGTAAATTTAAACCTATAGAATTATCAATAATACAAAGGTTTACTTTTCAATAAAACACAAGCATATAAACTATAATAGGTATAGTTTATGGAACGTACATGTTACTTTTGAAAGTCAAATTCCAATATGGGAAAACAAACTTATAAACTATAATAGGTAGAGTTATGGATCATATATACTAATTTACATATTCAGAACAACTCTTGGATAACAAACATATAAATTATATTGAATATAATTTATGACATATACTACAGTTAATCTAATACAAAGTAACTTTTCATTATTTTACACTTAATCATCAATATAGCATTTGTAAGACACCCTTCACTTACATATCTAAGTACCAACCAAGTCCTAAAAGGAGAGTGTAACACTTATGTATAGATCTATTACAAATTATAACCAGAGTCTCCTGGAAGGAGAGCGTAACACTTGTGGATAGATCTATACGGGACTGACAATCCCGCACCTTAATTGTTCACTATAGTTAGGCCGGCAGGCCTGGGGTGACAATTGTTGTATCGACTACGACGCCTGAAGAGCGTCGTGTTCATGCCATCTTAGGTCATCAAGTATGGTTATGATAACTCACAATTTGGCATTGAATAATTCGATTAGTGTAAGAATAAGTAAACAACTTCACATAGTTTTATCAAATAAAACTATAATACAATATTTTACAAGTACAATTGGTAAATCCAGATATTTACAATTTCACAAGTTTTCATACAAGTACAAATACAGAATACAATTCCAGTACAGAGAAAACAAACTTTTCATAGTTTTATGTGAATTTAAAACTACATTATACGACTTTACAGTAAAATAACAGTTTCGCTTTTTGGTTACAATAAATTACAACAGAAAATATAGGATTTTCTAGGGAAAACATACTTACATTTTCAAAGGAAGAACATATTTCAATTACAAACATACTTATGAACTCACCAACTTATTTGTTGACACTCTTTTCAAAACTACTTGTATTCTTAGGAAATCAAAAAACTGGTAGCCAACGGTTTTGAGAAGACGGAGCTTATAGACTCAAGTCTTCTGCTTTTATACTATATTTTGGTGTCATTATACAAAGATTTGAACAAATATGTAAAAACTTTTACTTTATCAATGTAATGGTTTTTGTACATTGATTACTACTATGCATGTGTTGTGATACTGTACATGACGTCATCCACCCCCGAACATTTTTGTCGTTCAGGCTTTGGGGTGCGACAAGTTGAGTGGTTTAATTTTATATAAACTTGTAATTTAATGAGTTTTATATTAAATTCAAACTTGAACGTAATAACTCATTAATACACATATATGGTTTTAACAGAGATTAGTTATGGAAAAATAGTTTGACTAACTTTGAAATGAAAAATGAAAAATATTGAAGTAAAATACAAGATAATTTTTTTCGCAATGAATTATTGTAACATCCCAAAAATGCCAATAATAAATTTTTCATTTTTAAACGTCGAATAATACAACCAATTGTTCCAAATCCAATAAAGTAAAAGTACATTATTCGATCATCATAGTATCTCAAAAGTAAATAATGCGGAAAATGCCATGAGGGCATGTGGTGCATTGAAGGTGGGCCTTTCCTTTTAAAACTGGAAGTACCTGAAAAAGGTTAAACCATAAACCATAAGCACAAAGCTTAGTGAGGTCCCCAAAATACTACATACCATACATATAGTTTCCATGGGCTACCCCTAAGGCCCTTCCCCTAAAACGACATGGGCTACTCCCAGGGCCTTACAAGGCGTCATGGGCTACCCTATGGATTTTCCTTGAAATGCCATTTTCTACTCCCGTAGTTAAACATCCAAGTATGATGAACTACCCCATAGTCTTTCATGTAATTGCCATAGGCTACCCCCTTGGTCATTCATACAATTTCCATGGGTTACCCCAAAAGTCTCCCATGCAAGTATCACAAAGTCAACAAGATTTCTACATAACACAATCCAGTGGACCGATATTGGTGCCTTCGACCCACGAGTACATTGACAAGACTCACCTTGAAATCAAGCAAACAAAACAATAGCTCCCTCCCGATATCAAAGCTGACACCGCATGTCACCTATGAGATAACAAGAACTCAACCTCAGTCCAAAGTCCAAATCAAAAGTTGACTACAAGTTAACTAAGTCAGTAAGTCAACAGGTCAATGCCCATGGACTATAGCCAAGTCAACAACCCAAAAAAATTTCTTAGCAAATCGCCAAGTCATGGCTTTCCATTGGCCACATCCTGGTAGCATCAAGATAAGACAGTGGAGTCCTTTCCTAGTTGCCATGCCATGACAAACTAAGGTTATGTCGTGGCGACTCGTCTAAACTGAAGGGCTCAGTTAGCGGTTTGGTCTAGGTTTTCATTTGTAATAGTTCTTTTGAGTCTTTGTGGTGTTTTGTTACGTCAAATATATGTTTACGGCTTTGTAGTGAGTTTATGGCCGTAAACTAGGTTACGGACGTAAACCTAGTTTCCGGCCATGGTTCCCTATAAATAGAGGTATTGTAGGTCATTGTTGGTTGTTGATGCCAGATATTTCATGGCCAAGTACTCATCGAGTTGTACCAGACGTTTTCAATAATAAAAGTGTGCAAGCTTGATTTGCTTTCTTCTTCTACTCATATTCTTGTTTATGTGATTGTGTGATTGCTTGGTCATTGGTAAAGATCCATTTTAGGACCTTACAATTGGTATCAGATCAAAACCAGTGCCAAAGCATTTCGAAATTGAGTTTCGTGTTCCTCACTGTTCAACATTGGGATTGGTATTTTACTGCTAAATCGGATCGAATCTAATCCAAAAATCGTGTTTTCGTGATTTTCTGGGTGTTTACTGCCAAGAGATTACGGCCGTAAACTCTGTTTACAGCCGTAAACTCAAGAACATTCTTGGACCGTAAACATTGTTCTTGGACCGTCAACGAAGCATCTTCAAAAACCATAACCAGTAACCGTAAACAACTCAGACCGTAGTCTCCAGACCGTAAACTGAGTTTACGGCCGCAAACCAACTCTGACCGTATACTCAATCTTTGACCAAAAACTCAATTTTAAATTTTTCTGTTCTTAATTTTTGAGTTTAAAATAATAAAGAAAATGGATTCTCAAAGTCAAATGCACCATCATGAGCTGGATTTTGTCATGGGCACTACTACACGCATTCCAAGACTGATGTCTGTAGATGGTTTTCCTGAATGGAAGTACCGCATTGAAAAATATATCAAAATGAAAGACTTCAAAGTATAGCGAAGCATACTCAAGGATCCTGTCAGAATCACCACCATTGTTGTTGGATAAGTGGTTGACAAACCAGTTGAGAATTATACTGATGAAGATTTTGAAAAGGTTGAAGAGCAGGAAAGAGCTCTTGTCACTCTGACAATGGTGTTATCTCCTGATATTGCTCAAGGTTTCATAGAGTATAAGTCAGCTAAAGCTTTGTGGGAAGCCTTGATTGAGGTGTATGAAGGAAATGAAGATATGAAGGAAAGCCGCCAGGATATCCTACGTCAAAAATTTAATATGTTCAACTACATTCCTGGAGAAACCCTGGAGGCACAACTACAACGATTCACCACTCTCACTACTGAGATGAACATCTCCGGAATCTTCTTGACAAAGTCAGAGATAAACAAAAAGCTACTAAGTGCCCTTCCAAAGTCATGGGACATGAATGTAGCAGTTATCAAGAAGACTAAGGATTTGAATCGTCTCACTCTTGCTGAAACAATGGCGATCATCAAAGCATGTGATATAGATGATAAACAGCGACAGATTAACCACGTGAACTCGTATTCGACTGCAGACCTCGGGATTTCCTCTAACAATGCTCTTTCATCAATCTTTCCTTCCTCAGGTCAAGCATTTGTTGTTTTACGACCTCAGATCAAAACCATTACTGTTACGTCATCCATGCCTTACTCTCAAAGCCAGCTGTCAGTTGCTCCTCAAGTTGCTCCCTCCTCCAATACACCAGTTGTGGCCTCTTCCTCAAACACAAAGGAATGCGATGAAAATCTTGCTCTTGCCACAGGACTTGTAAACTGCTATAATGCATTTGTTGCTGGGGAGCTTCCACCTCAGTTGTCATTTGCTGATCTGGATCAGATTCATCCAGAAGATGTGGAAGAGATGGACATCTCATGGCAAATAGTTATGGCTGTTTTCAGAGCTAAGCAGCTTGCCAAGAAGACAGGGAAGAATAACTGTGTGATGAACGTTGATAAAAAGGTGGGATTCAACAAGGGAAATCTGCGGTGCTACAACTGTCACGAGCCGAGTCATTTTGCTCGTGATTTCCTGAAACCGGATCGAAGGTTGAGTAATGAAAGGTCGACAGTTACGGTAGGAAACAATCGTGGAAAGGTTGTAGTCAATAGTGAAACTGCTACGGTTGCTCAGTCATTTGATTGGGAGGACCAGATTTAGGCTCTGAACATCTCAGGACCTGAAAATGCTCACCTAGCACAAGTCCATGATGAAACTCATGTGAAGAATGTTGCAGCTGATCCTGAAGAGAAAATGATGGAGTTGTAGTTTGCGCTGATGGTATCTACTTCTTCAAAACCAAAGAAAAATGAGGTAAGTTTACCTTCATGTTCTCAGGCTTGTGTTGATTACGTTAAACTTCTTCGTGACGAAATAGAATCCTTACATAGAGAAGTAGAGGACCTTAGATATAAGGTTATCAACTTAGAAAAGGTCAAAAACCCTTAAAGGCCCAATTAGAGACAAAGATAAAGGACTTTAGAAAACTTCAGGAAGACTACAGTAATAAATGTGAAAACTACGACTATATCAAGAGACAGAATGCTAAGTTACTTACTGAGCTTGATACATTAAAAGAGAAATTTGAAACTGCAAATCTTGATTTTCAAAAATTTGATGTATCAAGCGAGGTAGTTTCCACTATGATTGACCATTGCATGCAGTTTAAACGAAACCAGCAAAAGGGTTTGGGATACGCTAATGTACCTCCTCCTTTTAATCATACATATCAGTTTCAACCCTTGACCAAAGAGGAGATTGCCAACGAACCATTTATGGTTTATGGCAAACCATCTGGTTTTGTTTCAGGACGATTTATAAATGTTGAAAGTACTAACGTTTCTACTTCCCATACAAATCAATCCTTAGATCAGTCAAAGCATGAAGTTGAAGGATTTGTTTCTGATAACAAAACTGAGTCTGAACCTGAAGTTTTTGTTCCAAATAAAGATTTTACTATTTCCGATGTTAAAAATGACAATGTTTTTTGTGATACTTATGCATCTACTTCTGCTGAATTAAACTTTTTTGGAGTGTTTGATGAGTTTTTTAATAGTTCTGATGTTTTTAATGTTTCAATTGATAACACACTAATTCCACAAGTCACACCATCTGTTGCACCCTCACTTATCTCACAACCTGTTTCATGCACATGTTGTTGTAGGAAAAGTCAGGGTGTTAGCAAAGAAAATGAATCTGAGAAATGCAGTACTAGTCTTAATAAACAGATTTGTTTTAATTGTGGTATTGGTGGTCATATAGCTCGGAATTGTCTAAATAGGATCTTTGTACATTATATGTCACTAAGAGGAGAGAACGAATCTAGAGGAAGATCTTTAGGTAGAAAGTCCTTAGGAGCTCGTTCTCGAAATGATCATTGGAAGGATGATCATAGTAGAAAACGGGCAGTTTTTCAAAATACAAAAGGGGTTGTTGATAAAAAAATTCACCAACTGTTTGCCAAAACCGAACATGGCTCCGCCAAGAACGGTTTCGTAAAGGAGTAGTTATGGGTCTTCAACCACTTTCGGTAGAAAACCAAGGTGCTCACCAGTAACTGTTAAGAAACCCAACTATCAATGGATGACCAAAATAATTTCCTATCAATCATCAGCATCCTCTAAAAAGGTTGTAAATAATGATAAATCTAAGAAAGTAAAGGGCCAACCCGGGAAAGTGATGACCTGGGTTCCCAAATCTAAATGAACTCGCTCATTTTGCAGGGACAGTTGCGGATGAATTTCATCAGACCTTGGTACGTCGACAGCGGCTGCTCTCGGCATATGACAGGAGACATCTCCCAACTGAGCAACATTCAATCCTTTAATGGGGGATACTTCTCCTTTACGGGCGGAGAAGATGGCAAGATCACTCAGAGGGGAACCATTACAAATCGAGTGGTAAGTTTCAAGAACATCAACTTTGCTCCAGAGTTAAAACATAGTTTGTTGAGTGTGTCTCAGATATGCGGCAAAGGTTATTCTACACATTTCACCGACAAGGAGTGTATGATTCTCAAGCCAGGCATTGTCATCCCGGAAGAATGGATTCTTGTTAAATCTAAGAGGGATGGAAATGCCTACATTATTGATATGAATAGAAACATTCCTAAACAAATCACTTGCCTCTTTTCAAAAGTCTCCAAAAAAAACACAATGTTGTGGCATCGTAGACTCAGTCATGAAAATGCTAAAAACCTAAATCGTCTTGCGAAGAATGAGATGTTCTGAGGCTTACCTGTCAGAGACTTCATAACTTTTGAGAAGTGTGTGTCATGTGCCCAAGGAAAACACCATAGAAAACCACATCTGCCAAAACAGGTTAACTCAATCATTCAGGTGCTCCAATTATTGCATATGGACTTATTTGGTCTGATCAACGTCCTAAGCATCAACAGAAGTTCATATTGTCTGGTTGTGATCGATGATTTCTCTCGTTTTACGTGGGTTTTCTTTTTATCCAACAAAGCTAGAGTTGCTGACTTGATAAAGAAGTTTGTCATGATGATTGAGAACCAAACCAACAACCGGGTGAAGGCACTTTGCGTTGACAATGGAACAGAATTCGGGAACTCTGTTCGTGATCATTTTTGTGCAGAAAAAGGGATTGTGCGTCAATACAGCTCTACTCACACACCACAACAAAATGGTGTCGATGAAAGGAGAAATAGAACTTTAAAAGACGCTGCAAGGACTATTTTGTGTGACTCCAAGTTACCCGTTTTCTTTTGGGCCGAGGCGATTAACACTGCTTGCTACGTTCAGAATCGTGTGTTGATCAACAAAGCTCAAATGAAGACACCATATGAGATTTTGTATGGTCACAAGCCTTCAGTCAGTCATTTCCGCGTATTTGGCTGCCCTTGCACCCTTCTTCACTTAGAGTCGAACCCAAAGTTTAATGCCAAAGCCGATGATTGTTATTTCGTAGGGTATGCTGCACGCACCGCATATAGGGTCTACAACAAGAAGACGATGCAGATTGTGGAATCCTATGATGTGCGCTGGTTGGAGGAGAATGAAACGGATGCTCGAGTGGGTCTGGATTGGTTATTTGATTACAAATCACTCTTCAAGTCAATATATGTGTCTTCGGATAGTTCATCTGGATCTTCCTCTGTTTTGAAGAATGTTTCTGAAGATGAAGATGAAGATGTTGTCTACAGACCTCCATCGGTAACCTCTTCACCATCTGATGGGAAGCCATATGCCACACCTAAGGGGGAGTCATCTGTTCTACTTGGTAATCCATAGTCTTGAGTTCAACATGTTACTCCAGATGTTGATGCTACACCTCTTACTCCTATCGAAAGAGAAGTTATGTCTAGAGATACTTCCGCTATCACTTCAACTTTTATGGAACTACTCTTTCCTGAAGATATTGCTAATGAGTTTGTAGCAATTTCATCTAATGTGGAACAATGAGCAAATGATGGAGTGTTCAACATTCACAGTTTTCCCGTTTCACTCAATGATATCAGCCAGGAGATACCTTCAAGAATTCAACGCGATCATCCGATCGAAAATGTCATTGGTCAGTTGGGCGACGGAGTTAGAACTAGAAGTCAGCGTGGAGATGTGAATGCATGTCTCTATTCTTGCTTTATCTCTCAAATAGGGCCTAAGAACATTGAAATGGATTTGAATGAGCCCAACTGGGTAGATGCTATGCATGAAGAGCTGAATCAGTTTGAAAAGCTCGGAGTTTGGACATTGGTTGAGTTACCAAAGGGCAAAAAGTCTCTTGACACGCATTGGGTCTATTGAAACAAGCAGGATGATTCTGGAGTTATAGTGTGCAATAAATAAAGATTGGTAGTTCGTGGGTTTAGACAAGTTGAGGGTCTTGATTATACGGAGGTTTATGCTCCAGTGGCTCGCTTGGAGGCTATTCATATCTTCCTTGCATATGCTTGTTACATGAACTTCACTGTTTATCAGATAGATGTCAAGACAGCTTTCTTGTATGGAAAGGTGAAGGAAGAAATCTATGTTCATCAGCCCCTTGGGTTCGTAAACTCAAAGTTTCCTAATCATTTCTACAAGTTAGACAAGGCGTTGTATGGGTTACATCAAGCTCCTCGAGCATGGTATGCAACTCTCACAAAGGACTTGCTCGAGCACGAATACTATCATGGTACTATCGATCAAACTTTATTCATCAAGCATGTGGATAATGATCAGATTCTAGTTCAGATCTACGTTGACGACATTATCTTCGGGTCGACCAGTCCGCAACTTTGCAAGGAGTTTGAAGGTGTAATGAAAAAGAGGTTTGAGATGAGTTCGTTGGGAGAAATGACCATTTTTCTGGGGCTTCAAGTCAAACAAAATTCAATCAGAATCCTGCTCCATCAAGCTAAGTATGTGGAGGATATTCTTGAGAAGTTCGGGATTCAAGACGTAAAACCTGCATCGACTCCAATGGTTGAAAGACCTCTGCTGACTCCAGATACTGATGGCGAATCCGTAGATCAGACTCACTTCAGATCAATGATCGGATCGTTGATGTATCTTACTGCAAGCCGTCCAGACATCATGTTTGCAGTTTGTCCATGCGCACGTTATCAGGCTAATACTAAACTTTCACATCTTATTGCTGTCAAGAGAGTTTTCGGTATATAAAAGGCAGCCCGAAATTGGGTCTTTGGTATCCGAAGAATTCCGAATTTGATTTATATGCGTTTGTTGACAGTAATTATGGAGGTTGTGAGCTTGACAGTAAATCTACATCAGGAGGGTGTCAATTCCTTGGAGACAGAATAGTGTCGTGGCAGTTCAAGAAACAACACACTGTCTCAACCTCAACAGCGGAAGCAGAATATGTTGTTGCATCTGCTTGTTGTTCTCAAGTTATCTGGATGCAACGTCAACTGTTGAATTACGGTTTGAATTATCTAGAAACCCCCATTTACTATAATAATGAGGCTGCAATTCAAGTAGCTAAAAATCCTGTCCAACATTCCAAAACCAAGCATATTGATATCAAAATTCATTTTATCAGAGACTGTTATGAGCGTTCGCTCATCCGGCTGGAACAGGTTCCTACTGCTAATAATGTGGCGGATCTATTCACAAAGCCTTTTAACAAAGCTCGATTCGATGTGCTTGTGGGCTTTTTGAAAATGATTCATTTTGAGGATTAATTTTTGTTTTAGGTTAGTTTAAAATTTAAGCATTTTTATTTCATTCTCACCCATGCACAAATTTAGGGGGAGAAATAAACAAAAACATTAAAAAAAATTAAAAAAATCCAAAAACATTAAAAAAAATCTGAAAATAAAAAAACTTGTTGCTAATAATTTTGTTTGTAGGTGATATGTTGGGAAGTGATATTATTATGTGATAACAGGCAAGTTGAATCTGCATAACGTACCAAAGCTGAAGTGTCTATGCTCTGTGTTCGATGCGCTGGTAGGCACGAAAGACTTTAAATGGACTTGACTAGGTAGACTTGAACTTAAGGAATTCAAGACTTGACAAAATTAACCTAGTTAGATCTGTTTAGCCTGACAATATGATGCTCGGATAGATTGAGCAAGGAGATATACATGGGAATCTACTGGTTACACTAAAAGAACTCGTATCTAGAACAGTGGGTTAACTTTTCCTCGATGTGCGGATTTTATCCATAATTCTGATACTGATGGGGTGACTGGGGAATTCCAGTAAGTTAGGTCTGTAGAATATTATTTTCTGTCTTTCTGTTTGTTAGTCATTTGTTGCCTCCTTTGCGCGATTAGAAGATCCGACTTGGAATGTAGCATATGCAACTTTATCTCTCTGCATCTTCTATCTATGCAATTCTTTCTTTCTGTTAACCATATATTGTCTCCTTTGTGTGACTTAAAATCCGACCTGGTACACAGTATATGCATCATTCTTCTTCTCAATCCCTCTAAAATTCAGTTAGTCATATTTTTCATCCCCTGCGTGATTGGAAGAGATCTGACCTGGGTGTATAGCATATGCATTCTAATTCTATCTTCTCCCTTAAGAATTGTCTGCTCACCCAATGTAAGGAGTATTCTGTAAGTTCTTGATTACTGGAGCATATTAGGAAGCAGGAAACATGTTCTAGTACAACTTATAATTGAACATTTACAGATTGTCTGTTGATCTCGTTGCTCAATTTAGGTAGACAACAATATCATTGGTCGTCGTCAGCTGAATGGTCCCTAAGAAATTTATTTTAGAATATAGGATCAAAATGTCTTGTCATTATTAGTCTGTCCAACATTCATCACAAATTGTTCGTGTTTAAGTGGACCACAATACCGGCGATAAATCAGACATGGACATGAATGTAGAGGTACCGACAAGTGGATTAAAGCTCTCTGACAACTTTAATCCTAGTGTCACAAAAGTACTTTCAGTGTTTGTTGAGATAAATCAAGTTTTTAATTTTATTTTATTTTATTTTTAATTTTAATTTAATTTTTATTTTTTTTATTTTTTATTTTATTTTTATAATTGTGAAAAAATTTAAATTTTTTAAATTTCAGAAATTATTTTTATTTTTATTATATTTAATTTTATTTTTTGGTTCATTTTAATTTTAATTTTTAAATCCTCAAAAAGTTTTAATTTTGAAAATTATTTGGGATTTGGATTGTGCCTTACATTGTGTGGAAGACAGGTAAAATCAAATGGAGTATAAATTCAAGGGTTTACCACCGGAAACCCTTTCACTCCCCATTTTTCACTTTCCGGCCGTAAACTCACCTCCTCTCTCACTCCTTACATTGTGTGGAAGACAGGTAAACTCACCTCCTCTCTCTCTCCTCTAAAAAAATCGTTTTTCTGTGAAATTGCTCGGATCATCACAAAGGTAGGACAATTTCGACCATGGATATGCGTTTGTTTCACGAAATCATCGAGTTTTGAGGCTTTAATCGAAGGAAAAAGGTTTTTCGAAGCATATGGCTGAAGCTTACGGCCAAGGAGTTTACGGTCATAAATTCCGTTTATGGCCATGAGCTTACTGCCATGGGTTTACGGTCGTAAGCCCTCAATTGACCGTAAACTCAAGTTTGACTTAAACAATTTTTTGAGCCAAAATTAAATCGATTAGATAAGAAAACTTAAAACATTAATTACTTAAATATTTTTTGTTTTCTTACTTGGCTTGTTTTAGTGCAGATAAAATGGCAAATTTAAAGTTCGCTAACATGCACAACTTGGCAATTGTACTGTCTGATCCTCCTACTATTCATGGAGAATTCTGATCAATGATCCACATGCTGAGGGAATGCTGCTTGGCATCAGCTATCACTGTGAATCCCGTGGTTTATCATAACATTATCAGGGAGTTCTGGCAGACTGCTAAAATAAAAAGAGATGATGATGGAGCAGTTATTGTTGATGTAGTTATGAAAGGATTCAAGATTGTGATCAATGAGCAATTTGTTAGAGAAGCGTTACTAATTGATAACCAACCTAATTTTCCGACTGAAATTGGGATTGAAGATGCCCAGAATGTACTTAAGAAGATGGGTTACGAAGGCACATTTCCTCCCACTGTGAAAAAGCTTATGCCTCCGTATTGGAGATTTCTGGCTCATGTCTTTGTGAGTTACATCGCTGGCAGGAGGTTTGGCGCTGATGAGATCTCTCTAAGGAACACTGGAGACATTGCTTCTCTAGCTACAGGGATAGACTTTAATTTGTTGAAGTTCATTCAAGACGAGTTTGTGGTGAATATTAACGCTATAACCCGAGATACTTTCTTGATGTATCCTAGGTTCATCCAATTGTTCATCAATACTCAATTTCCAGAGATGGTCAAGGAGGGAGATACACTTGACATGAAGTCCTTAGGTCCTCACATTGTTGGGCTTATTAAGCAAAATCGCAAGGGTAAGGTCATTTTCCAAGGATTGCTTCCACTGGTGAAGTTTGGCATATTTGCTGAACTAAACGAAAGTTCTAAGTCGCATGGATCGTTTGATAAAGTATCCTCTGATCCTACTTCTTCAGAGAGGGTGATTTCTGAAGATGTTATCACAGTTTCAGACAAAGAAGAAAGAGAAGAAACAGCTGGTCCAATGGCTTTTGTTGCAGAGGAACATGATCTGACATCAGTTCCAGTTCAGAGTGAGTATGATGAGGGGTCGTCAAAGAATGTGACTGTGACTGACATGTATGAAGATCTTCATCTTACGAGATACGACAAGGATGAAATCCCATTTAACTTTGGAAGCAATGAAGATTTTATGTCAAGTGACAATCTCAACTCGCTGCTTGACAATATCGATGATGTTGCTCGCCAAGCAATGGAGATACGGGATTCTGATGATATTCTTAAATCAACTCCTCCTACTACCAAACAAGTGGCTGGAACGACAAATCCTATGGAGACAATGTCAGGGATTCCTCCTCTTGTTATTGTTGCTCCTACAATAGAGCCACTTCCAAGTGATCATACAACAACCAAGACCTCTCAACCTCCTCTAGAAAGGAGAAGACGTGACCCGAGACATGGAACTCTTATTTCTGATCTACTTCATGGCCTCCTAACTCCTTCGAGCACTACTCCTCCCATTGTTTCAACTGAACCTATTTCTGAAGGCCCTACTACTACTTTTGAAGCTAGTGGCTCTTCAACTCCAGCAGGATGTTCTCCTCCTAGTCCAGATCATGACGATGCCTCTGTGAGGCTTGCTATGCATCTGGCTCAGGAACAAGGTTCGGTGCCTTCTCTTAGAGCCAAAGGAATTTCGTTTAGAGAAGGTCACTTAGGAACAGATAATCCTTCAGTTGATGAGCTTCAGAAGAAGATTAATGTCCTGGATCAAAAGAATATAGAACTTGACATTCAAGTATCTGATCTGTTGAATGAGAATGCTAAACTGAAGTCTCAAGTTTCCGATCTTTAGGAGGACCGATCTTTAAAGACCAAATAAATTTATGATCTTCAAGCTCATTTTAATCTCCTCACCTCTAGTTATTTTGATTTAAAGAAAAATCTAGAAGAAGAACTTGGAGACAAATTCAAGACATCCGCTGATGAGTCTAGGATCAACCTGCATATTCAGGCTCATCCCATTGCCACATCATCTGCTCACACTTCTCGTGTAGTGGATCGATTTGAAGAAGAGCCAATTCAAGCACCAAATGTTGTAGCCTTGAAGCGTGCAAGATTGGACGAATCTGCTAAAAAGGGACAACACTTGTGTAAGAGGAGCTCGGACCAAAATGCTCCTGGGGATCTACCTAAGATTACTGTCACTGATCTTGAAGAAAAACGTTTCAGGGACATGTACGGTGACAGGTCCGGAATTATTTCTTGGGGATTCCACGATACGTTAAACATGTGGATCGTAAGAAGAAGGAGTGGTAACACAGAGCTTTATCTAGATTTTCATGACATTCACTCCTGGACCCGGGTTGATCTCTCGGAGCTATCTAATGCTCCTTTTGCCAATCCCTTGCTAGATCCAAAGGCAACTCACTTCAAATTATTTTTGGAAGATCAAGTGAAGAAGGGCTTTCTATCGATGAAGACTGTTGAGTCTATTATCAAGCATTATCTTGATGTGATAGATCCCAAAACTAGTCTTCCACTCCAGACTGTAATGTGGCCAGCTACCCATCAAGTCAAATAGATTCCTATTCTTCAAAACTATCCAGATGGATCCTTGGATTCAATGCTCTACTGGGTATTTGATGAATCTACGGCCTCAGCTGTCATCAAGCTCAAGGAAGGATGTATTCGTCTGTATGACAGAAGAGACCTACTTCAGTTTGGGAGACGGGATATCCATTAGCTAAGTCTTCATCAGATTAAAGTTACTGAAGAAATTTTTGAAGTGGCCGCAAAAGAATATACCACAATAGTTGCCGAAATTATCAACAAGCGGATGTGGAATGGAGCTATGGGCAATGAGGATGTGCTTGTCGTCAACAAAGACTAATTCTAGTTAGCCCAAACCAAGGGTGAGTTTGAAGGGCTCAATTAATGGTTTGGTCTAGGTTTTCATTTGTAATAGTTCTTTTGAGTCTTTGTGGTGTTTTGGTAGGTCAAATATATGTTTATGGATTTGTAGTGAGTTTACGGTCGTAAAGTAGTTTACGGCCGTAAACTACTTTACGGCCGTAAACCCAGTTTATGGCCATGGTTCCCTATAAATAGAGGTGTTGTAGGTCATTGTTGGTTGTTGATGCCAGAGAGTTCATGGCCAAGTATTCATCGAGTTGTACCAGACGTTTTTAGTAATAAACATGTGCAAGCTTGATTTCTTTTCTTCTTCTACTCATATTTTTGTTTTTGTGATTGTGTGATTGCTTGATCATTGGTAAAGATCCGTTTTAGGGCCTTACATAAACAACTTAACCTATTAACCAATTTTCAAACAACTCCAAGTGCTCCAAAGCTCAGATCTGACCCTCCCGAAGGTCTTGATGGATAAATTTTCCAACATTATCCAATAAGACATCTAAATAAGTCAAGATCTCAAGCCCTAACTCCTTAAAAGTAACTTAATCGATGGAAACACCCATTGAGCACGTAATCACTAGAGTTACTCCACCAAAGTTTTCCAAACGGGTTTCCTACACCTGATGGACCACAAAAAATGTAGCTTTATGCACATGCATGTCCAATGCATTTGTAACATCCATAAATTTCATAAAAAAATTTAAACATTTAAAACAAACCAAAAGTCATCATTGTTTAGAAATAGTTTTCAAAACATGTTCAATATCAAAGTAATCCCAATATCATGAAACAAAACATAAGAATGAGCATGATCATGCCTTTGCGTTCCCGTGGTCCTCTTAGATACCTAAAACATAATCCAAAACTATAAGCCCAAAGCTTAGTGAGTTCCCCCAAAATACCAATACACAGACAAAGAGCACAAATATAATAACAACATGAAATGGGTCCACAGCTAACATACTAGATTATCCTGAGCCCATAGCATAATTCTAGCTTGCCCTTGTCCTATAGCCTATGTCAGGCTTGCTTCCGGCTTGATCAGTCCTCAGACTGAATACCATTAAGCCCTCAGTACGAGTCTGGCATGCCCTTCCTGATTCTCAGCTCGTATCTGGAATGCTCATGATCCCGTAGTATAAGTCTAGCATGCCCTCCCTGGACCTCAGCTCATTTCTGGTATGTTCCAGGGTTTGTTGGCTACAGCACGGAGTAGTACAACCTTAACCCAACCCACATAATTGTTGGATTAATGTCTAAGTCCATAACTATCTTTTGTATGTACTTGACCCGACCCGGCATGGTCCATTTGGGTTGCACTTCACCGACACAATTTATATAGATAGTCTTTTGAGAATACTATATTTATGATTTATATTAATATATTATAAGTTCTAATATATTAATATAGAATCATATTATTTAATTAGTATTGATCAAGACTTAATTTAGAATTAATTAAGTGATCAAAATGAACTAATTAAATATGGACTCTTGTATATATGGAATGGGCCAAGTTCATTTAGGTTGGGCTAAGCTTTCATGGATAGTGCATGGAGTTTTTAACCCATGGATCATATGAAATGAAAGGTCAAGGGTTTAACCCTAGTATCCGTACTATATAAAGATGTCCTTGGTTGGTGAAATTGGCACTAGTGTGGGTACACTATGAAGGGCTAGCCGATTTCACTAGAGAGAACCAAGTATCCGTATTCTCTAAAGTCTTCCAAGGTGTTTTGGTGATTTGTGATTCCATTTGAGGCTTCCACACTATTGGGGCTAAGCTCTTAAAGCTTGAAGACATCAAGCTACATCAAAAGGTATGTCATCTAACTAGTACTTTGTAGTATAAGAACATCATAATATGCTAGTTAGGATTAAAGCTTTGGAAAGTTCTTATTTGCATGTATAATAGAGAAAACATAGATCCAAGCTTTATAGGGTTGCATGTACACCATATGAGTGTTAGAATGCTCAAAACCCATCAGTGGTATCAGAGCCTATGCTTGTTTTCAATTATACTTGATGCAAATTGCTGAAAAATGCTGAAAAAGTCGAATTTCATGCATTCTGGGCACTAGACTCGCCGAGTCCATGAAGAAATTCATCCTACTCGCCGAGTAGGTTCATGCACTCGAGGAGTAGGAGCCCCAGACAACATATATTCGACTTTTTTGGCTAGAAATGGATTGGAACATTACCCTAAGCTGTTTTTGGACTTATAAACTTATTTTTGATGTGGTAATGTTCATACTAATCCAATTTCAAAGATAATTATCAATAGATTCATGTTTTGTATTAGTTTAAGTGTTATGCTAATTACATGGGAAAAGTTTGATTGAATAATCGTGTTCATACGAGTTGCTTAGTGTAAGAGCCCGGATTCCCAGGTATTATTTATTCTTATAATTTTTTGTGATTTGTGAGGAGACTCGGCGAGTTGGAGCTCAAACTCGCCAAGTATGATCGCGGTTTGGGCACGGGTTCGCGTCCGGACTCGGTGAGTCCAAAAGGTGGACTCTGCGAGTCCACGTTGTTTAATGAAACCCTAATTTCTAGGGTATGAGACCTATTTAAAGGGGCGTATGGCCGTCATTTGTGGCCACCAACCCCAGAGAGAACCCTAAAGAGTCTTTGAGCGTCTTGTGAGAGAGAAGAGGAAGATCCTTGACTATTTGTGGGTGTTTTTGCATAGAGAAGAGGATCAAGGCAAGAGGAGACCAAAGAAGGTGCTAATCTGGTGATTTCTGAGCTCAGAGACTTCATTTGAGGTAACCATTCGTTCCTTTCTCAGTCCTTGGTGTAAATCTTAGAGTTAAGGTTTCTTTGTGGAATGATCCATGGAGTAATTGGCCTCTTCTTGTGTTGGTGCTTTAGATCTGGACCCAAAGAGGTCCAGAGACTCTTTTCCCTCAAGCTTTATGAGTGTTAATGGAGGCCATGAGCTTAGAATAGCATTATGGCGACGATATCATCAAATAAGGCCTTTGGACCTTTGCATGAGCACCAAGATTGTAACTTTACGTGATGTATGTTCTTGGAAGGACTGGATCTATGAGTTGTTGGAACGGATCTGACCTCAGGAGTGAGTTTGAGTTTATGCATGGCATAGACTCGCCGAGTCCGAAGAACAGACTCGGCGAGTAGCATGAAGATTGTCCATAACCACTCAGCGAGTGGTCTTGCTGAGTTAAGGGCGTTGACTCAGTGAGTCAGGGAGAGTCAGAGAGGGTGACGTGTGGAGTGAGTCAAGATGGCACTCGCCGAGTTGCTCTTGAGACTCGGCGAGTTGAGTCGTGGTGGCCCCGCGATTCATTCCAGGTGGAACTCGTCGAGTTTGGGAAGTACTCGACATGTCAAGAGAGGATCCTAGGGAGTCAGTGAACACGTATAGACTCGCCGAGTCGCTCTAGTGCACTCGTCGAGTCCGGTCAAAGTTGACCGTTGACCGTTGACCAGAGTTGACCAGTGTTAACTTGATAGGGGTAGTCAACCTTAGTTATGAAAGTGTTAATTAGAGATATATTGTGTTATAGGAGGATTATAGCTTGGGGGATCGAGCACGAGTGATTTCCGGGATTTGCGAGTTATCGAGATACGCGAGGTGAGTCTTCTCACTATACTTTATCTTGAGTAGGTAATCAGAGTTATGAGACTGAGTATTTGTATGCTATATGTATGTTATGTGTTGTACTGCATTATTTCTATGCGATTTATGTTGTGCATGTTTATAGAGTTCGAACCGGAAGGTTCACAAAGTTAGAACCAGAGGGTTCACAGAGTAGGGTTGACGGACCCACAGAGTTATAGCCTCGAGTGGCTAATATGTGTTATGTGTGGTATTTTTGGGAACTCACTAAGCTTTGTGCTTACAGTGTTGGTGTTATTTGTTTCAGGTACTAGTGATGACCGTGGGAAGGCGCCAGCTTGATCAGTACACACACACGGGATTTTTATGTTATCAGATCTTGGGAATTTTATATAGCATGGATTAAGTTTCAAACATTAATGTTATTATGAATGTTAAATGATTTGTGTCTTTATAAAATGCGAAAAATTGTTTTGAAATTTACGGTGTTACAAGTTGGTATCAGAGCCTTGGTTTGAGGGATTCGAGTACACCTTCGGGCGTATTTGAACTCAAACTGAGGATTTGAGAAGTATTTTCAAAAGGAGTGAAAGATTTTTTGGAAAAACACAGAGCAGAGTTGTGTGTACGATTAGTCCGCGCACGAATGGTGATTTCCCAAAATACCCTCATGATATGTGATATTGATATTGATATGATGTATTCTCATGCTAGAGTAGGCTAGGTACTCCTATTAGGACTAGAGTGGCCTGATTTGTGATGCCTTAGCCTAGAGAGAGGCGAGCTGCTATGAGATGCTTGAGAGTGAGTAGGTAGCAGCGAGGGGCTTATGAGAGATCTGTTAGAGAGTGGATTATACATGATAGAGTACTTGGAACTTGGGATCTGAAGAGGAGGACTTCGGGTGTATTCTGATACGATGCGGACAATAGTATTGGGCCCGTACTACTGAAAGCACCGGGGCGGAGTACAGCCCAAGTAAGAACCTTTGGAATACCAAGGATCAAGGAGGAATGAGTTGTCGAGTGTGACTATGCACGAATGGATTCTAATTTATCATATGTTGTATTTTAGAGGTAGATCATGGTGAGGACACGTCTTATGCCTGAGAGCAGTGGGGCCAGTGATGATGAGATCCGCCAGATCATCCATGAGGAGTTGGCTACGGCCATCAGGGCAGAGATACCAGAGATGTCCAGGTCTATTAAGACTACGTTGATTGAGACCTTTGACGAGCGTTATGCTGCTCTTTCTGAGGTTGCTGTTGCAGCGGCCACCGTAGCTATTGCTGCCGCGAGGCCACTGGGTGGTGATGCGTTGCTGTTCTAAGAGTTCAGCAACACAAAACCGCCGGAGTTTGATGGGACCCAGGACCCAGTGGCGGCTATGAGATGGATTTCTGACATAGAGGGGTGTTTCTTCACTTGCTCATCTCCTGAGCATTTGAGAGTACGGTTCGCGCTGAACCAGCTTCGCTTGGGAGCGAAAGACTGGTGGAAGTTTGTGACGGCGCACTTTACGCCTGCTGAGCTTGCGGCAACGACTTAGGAGAGGTTCACTGCCATGTTCCGTGATGAGTATGTTCCCTAGGTGGAGATGGAGCGTTTGGACTAGGAGTTTCTGACCCTCAAGCAGGGTACTGAGTCTGTTACGGTGATTACCAGGATGTTCCACGAGAGGGCGATGTTCTGCCCTGAGCACGTGTCAACTGAGCAGGCGCGTATGAGCCAATATTTGAGTATTTTGAGGCGAGACATTCGGGAGTTCGTGGCGAACTCCTCGTACCGGACATTTGCCGAGCTTCAGGCAAATGCCCGGAAGAGGGAGATTGAGCTAGAGACTCAGGCCAGGGAGGAGGCGGAGTCTTAGGGGAGGGATCGGCGACCGGCACAGTCCCAGCCGTAAGCCAAGCGGGCCAAGCCCGCTGATCCCAAATCGGGGAGCCAGAAGGGTCGCACTTATGGAAAGTGCGGTAAGGGTCATGATGGAGTATGTAGAGCTGGATCTTGCTACAAATGTAGCAAGGAGGGGCATATGGCCAAGGACTGCCCCAAGGGGTTTGCAGTGTGTTTCCAATGCAACCAGACCGGACACCGGAAGGCGGAGTGTCCGAAGTTGCGGGGATCAGCCCAGGGAGCACCTCAGGGATCTGCCCCTGCCGCTATCAGAGCTACCGAGAGTCGGCCAGTGAAGGCCGAGGCGCCGATGGCACGAGGGAGAGCCTTTCAGTTGACCGCGGAGGAGGTCCGTGCAGCGCCTGATGTCGTGGCTGGTATGTATTCTTTTGTGTATTATTTTGATGTCGAGATATTATGCTTATATTATGTTATGCGTAGGTACTTTTCTTGTTAATTATGTACCTTCCTTGGTGTTATTTGACTTGGGTGCGAGTCTGTCTTTTGTATCTTTGGCTTTTAGTCAGCATATTAGTGTTAGTCGTGAGGCATTGAGTCGGCCTCTGAGAGTTTCCATTGCTGACGAGAGGATGATATATGGCACGGAGATTCTCCAGGGGTGCGTGTTCGAGATTTTCGGTGTTGAGTTCCAAATTGATTTGGTTCCTATTGCGATGGGTGATGTCTGTGTCATTTTGGGCATGGACTGGTTGAGCAGATTCGGTGCGGTTATCGAATGCGAGCGACAGCTGGTGACAATACGAGACCCTAGTGGGGGAGTTCTTACGGTGTACGGCGAGGGTACACGTTCTGGATCAGCGTTTTGTTCGGCCGCTAGGGTGAGGGAGTGTCTACAGCAGGGCTGTAAGGGTTTTGTGGCGTATGTGATGGATACGCAGGTGGATTCCGAGAGACCGAGGTCAGTTGAGGAGGTTCCGATAGTGCATGAGTTTCCGGATGTATTTCCAGAGGAGTTGTCGGGTGTGCCTCCTGTGAGGCAAGTGGAGTTCAGTATCGATTTGGTTTCGGGGGCCACGCCTATCGCTAAGGTGCCTTATCGCCTTGCACCTCCAGAGATGCAAGAGTTATCCTCGCAGCTTCAGGAGCTGCTGGGGAAGGGGTTTATTCGGCCGAGCAGCTCGCCGTGGGGAGCGCCTATCCTGTTTGTCAAAAAGAAGGATGGTTCACACCGGATGTGCATTGATTACCGGGAGTTGAACAAGCTGACGGTCAAGTACCGTTACCCGTTGCCGAGGATCGACGATTTGTTCGATCAGCTACAGGGAGCATCTTGGTTCTCCAAGATCGATTTGAGGTCTGGATATCATCATGTGAGGATGCGAGATGAGGACATCCAGAAGACAGCGTTCAGGACGCGTTATGGGCATTATGAGTTTGTGGTGATGCCTTTTGGGCTCACCAATGCCCCGACAGTGTTCATGGATCTCATGAACCGAGTGTGCAGGCCGATGCTAGATCGGTCGGTGATTGTATTCATTGACGACATTTTGGTATATTCGAGATCTAGAGAGCAGCATGAGGAGCATTTGAGGGAGATCCTCGGAGTTCTGAGATCGGAGAGGCTTTATGCCAAATTCTCCAAGTGTGATTTCTGGTTGCGAGAGGTCCAGTTCCTGGGTCATCTCGTTAACCAGAAAGGGATATTGGTCGACGCGGCCAAAGTTGAGGCGGTGATGAGTTGGGAGGTGCCGAGGTCACCCTCCGAGATCAGGAGTTTCCTAGGGTTGGCAGGTTATTATCGGAGATTTATCAAGGACTTCTCCAAGATCGCGGTGCCACTCACCAGGGTGACCCGGAAGGGTATCGCTTTTTCAAGGGGCGTCGAGTAGCAGGCCTCCTTTGAGACGCTTCGCCAAAGGTTATGCGAAGCCCCGGTGTTAGCCCTCCCGGAAGGGATGGAGGACTTTGTGGTATACTGTGATGCATCGATTTTGGGGTTGGGGGCGGTGCTGATGCAGAGAGGGCATGTGATAGCATATGCATCGAGGCAGCTAAAGCCTCATGAGACGAGATATCCCACCCATGATATAGAGTTGGGGGCAGTGGTGTTCGCCCTCAAGATTTGGCGTCACTACCTGTATGGATTTCGGTGTACGATATACACGGACCATAAGAGTTTGAAGTATTTGATGGATCAGCCCAACCTAAATATGTGACAGAGAAGGTGGTTGGATGTGGTCAAGGATTATGATTGTGAGATCCTGTACCACCCAGGAAAGGCTAATGTTGTAGCCGATGCACTAAGCCGCAGGGTGGAGAGCACCCCGCTGCGGGATGTATGTCTGAGATTGACCGTGATAGCTCCAGTGTTGGACGCTATTCGTGCGGCACAGGCTGAGGCTGTGCAACCTGAGATGCAGAAGAAAGAGCGAGTTGTTGGTTTGATTTCAGAGTTCGTTACCGATGGTCAGGGGCTTATGACATTCCAGGGGCGTATCTGGGTGCCGTTTGTGGGAGGAACGCGTACCATTTTGATGGAAGAGGCTCATCGGTCGAAATTTTCGATCCATCCTAGGGCCACTAAGATGTATTTGGACCTGAGGAAAGAGTATTGGTGGCCCTGTATGAAGAGGGATGTTGCGTGGTTTGTTGAGAGGTGCTTGACCTGCCGTAGGGTTAAGGCCGAGCACCAGAGACCGCATGGTAAGTTGCAGTCGTTGGAGGTTCCCAAATGGAAGTAGGAACAGATTGTTAGATAAGGTGTCTAAGTCCATAACTTATTTGGTATATACTTGACCCGACCCGGCATGGTTCATTTGGGTTGCACTTCACCCGAACTATTTATGGATAATTTTATGAGAGTTATACACATATGTTTACTAATATATTATAAGTTATAATATATTAATATGAAGTTATGTTATTTAATTAGTCTTAGTCTTAAATTAATTATGAATTAATTTAGAGATTAAAAGGAAGACTAATTAAATTATGGGCTATTGGTTTTATATGGTGTGGGCTAACACTCATTTGTTAATGGGCTAGGCTTGTATGGAAGTCCATGGATGATCCATGGAGCTTTTAACCCATGGATCCTTGGAAAAGGAAAGGTCATGGGTTATTAGGGTTTCACCCTAACCATGCACACTATATAAGCATGCTTATGTTGCATGAAATAGCCACTAGTGTGGTTTTGTGTGTGTGGCCGATTTTCTATGTGTGTATACACTCTCTCAAAGTTTTCCAAGTGTTTGTGGTGATTTGTGATTCCATTTGAGGCATTCACACTATTGGTGCTTGGCTCTCAAACTCCAAACAATCAACCATCATCAAAAGGTATGTATTTCTACTAGTACTTTTATGATTCATAATCCTTATGCTATGCTAGTTAGGAAGAAACCTTGGAAATTATTATTTGCATGTATTTTAGAAGAAAACATAGATCCAAGGTTTATTAGGGTTGCATGCACACTTAGGAAGTGTTAGATTGCTCAAAACCCAACAGTGGTATCAAAGCCTAGGCTTGCTTGTTTAATACTTGATGCAAAATAGTGAAAAAAGTTGAAATTGTTGCTGTCTGGCTGATGGACTCGCCGAGTCCATGGGGGGACTCGCCGAGTTCAAGGCAAAATTCATCCTACTCGGCGAGTAGGTTCGTCCACTCGGCGAGTAGAATGAACAGAATGCAGAATTTCGACTTTTGCTGCTGGAAATGGAGTAGAAACATTACCCTAAACTGTTTTGGTGTTTTAAAACTTGTTTTAGTTGGTGTAATGGTTGTTCTAATCCATTTACAATAGCATATATCAAAATTCCATGATTTTTATGTGTTCATATAATTCTTGAAATTTTGATGATCATGTTCATGTTCTTATGAATTTAGAAGATGATAGGAATTATTTGCTGAATTGTTTAGAATTAATTCTTGATCATTTATGTGTTTTAATGGAGTCCATAATTTGTCCTCAAGTTATGGATATCCAAAGGTCACTTTTCTTTAACACACATTTAAACACATAAGTTACATGAAAATGAAGAGTCTTCATTTTTATGAACCTTTAATTCATAAGTTATGAAATGAAAAGTTTTGGATAGTTACAAAACTAGCCCTCAAGTTTAGGAATTTGTAAAGTTTCACACACTTTAATAAACTTTAATTCCAACCCTTAGAAGTTTTAAAGGTTAAAATTCTACCCTTATACTATTATAAGATTAATGGTTAATTATATATATATATATATATATATATATATATATATATATATATGTATAAGAATAAGTCGTTTTACCGTTAGTAGGCCTCATTCATGAAGCCGGTCTATAAGGTGGGTATAAGGTTGTTGCCTATAAAATGGCGACTTAATTGGTGTCCACTCTCACCCACCACTTGCTTGACTGGTGGAGGGTCGTTAGCCAAACGGGTAGGACAATGGCTTTAAATTCTCATTAAAAGTATAATGATTATTATAAAGTAACTAAATGTTTTATTGAATTCCCAATCTTAGTTACTTTAGGAAAAATGTGAATTTGGTGCTAGCCCATGGAATTCACACTTTGTACCTTACCAAGTCGTTGGTGGAGCATGTGTGGTTAACCGGCACACTAACTTGGACTAGTAAGGATCACGAAGGGTGACTTAATGTTTGTCATAGATCAATGGAGCGTGTGTGGTTAACCGGCACATTGATTAGGTGATAATATTAAGGGTACCAAGTGAATTGGTATGATTATTCACACCTTGTTTTGTGATCCTCGGCATCCCAGTCACAAAATTTGAGAGGGCACACTCGAGATTGAAACATGCCATTGAAAAGTTCAATGAATCTCAAAAGATCTAGGAATTTCAAATCCAATTAAAACCTAATAAATTATTTCGTTTTTCATGGTGGAAATTGGTGAATCGTCATTCGCCTACCTTCAAATATTTTATAGCTTGGATTACGGCATCCCTCTTCCAAATTATAAAATATTGTGTTGGGTCCTAGCCTTAATATTTCATATTGGGTGTTATATTAAGGACTTTGAATCAACTAACTTGATTTTCTCCCATTATAGATGTCTGGTTCAGACAACTATGATCTTCCCAAATCTCTTGAAGATGGTGTCCCTCAACATCATGCTTCACTTCCTCCACCTCCTCCAATTATTCTCCCTCACCCATAAGTTCTTGAAAAGTTTAAAGTCACCCAATCCCTATTGGCAAGCATAGTCTATGTGTTCTCACATCTTGGAGATAAAGTCACATATTGACAAGCCGGGAGAGTTGGGTGTCAAAGTCGCGTGAAAGTTGGATGCTCAATCACTTTCTTAGTAACATAGTGAGTCTCTTCGGGACTACTATGAGATGGACTATGACATGACCCTTAATGATGTTATCTATTTGCTTGGTGTTGTGGAATCAGCAATGATTTGGAACACCAGTAAAGCAAATTTGATTAAAAGAACAACTTCCCAAGTCTACATGGACATTGACAATGGTAGCATTGGATATCTAGAAAAGGATTTCTCTTCCCAATGGAAAGGGATCGGCTATAGTCAACTCGGTTGACCAAATAGTAAAGAGAAAGGCAAATTCTAAGATAGTCTCATGTGCCATTACCAAAGGGTCCATGTGTTTTGTTGCCAAAGGAAGGGGCATTGGTTGCGAAGCTGCCCTATTCACCTGAAAGGTCATAAGGTTGATCAAGTCAAGAGGTTTGACTCTACTTCGGGTAAAGTCCACTGTCTAACTCTATTAAGTTCCTATTTGGTGGTTCTTATTACATAATGTGAATGGGTCACATGCTGATGTTTTTAAGAATCAAAGAAAAGATAGGAAGCTTAAAGTAAGTATATGTTGATTCTGATTGCAAAGGTGGGTTTCGATCGCATGGTTCAACAATCAGAATTTTGAGTTGTTGCTTAAGAGTTATAATATATTGCTTATGAATAGATAACAACAAGGTTTTCATGTGGATTGTAAGGATAAGTTTTTCTGCAAAGTTTTAAAATAAAAAAAGGGGTTTTAATTTTATTTATTTTAAAAATATCCTTACAATGGCATCTGTGGAAAATTGTTGCTTATATGTTTCCAGTAATAGCAATATTGGAAAGTGCATTTGATTCCTTCATTTGTGGTAGTGTCTGAATTTACCGAATGAAGAAAGTTTTTCATCGCCCAAGTTTCAATTGGATAGAAACTTGGAATCATACAAGTTGTATTGTATGATGAATGAGAATTTTCATCTTTGAAAATTAAGACTAATTCTTTGATCACATGTATATGTGAGTCAATTGAAGGACTAAGGAATTAGGTACACTGGGTGTGCGCTAGTCAAGGTCCACCACAAAGATTGATTTGTCATGATTTACTAAAGATTAGTAAATATGATTATACTTATAAGGTTAAGTATAATTCTGTAACATTGGAAAGGTTACAATGTACGACAAAACAAATGAGAAGAATCAAATTAGGCAGAAAGATAAAAGTTTCTCAAATCTGAAAGGATGGGAGAGTGCTTTAGTATCGTATTTCATGATCATCTTAATGATTATGAAACCATATCACAAATTCATACTCTAAGGACGTCTTAGTGCATTGTTATGGCTAAGAAAAGAGGTCATGAATTTTTGGATTGGTTAAGATCGAGAAGATGATTCATACTTCGTTCCAAAACAATTCTTAGAGTCATACTCCAAGATTGTAACATTGAGTGACATAAAGTAAGGTTTAAAACACTTATCAAATGTAGTGTAGAATGTTTCTACCCTTGTACATTTGAGATTGGTAAGTTGTGATGTCTTGGATGAGACAAAGACCAACTAAGACCAATTGTGTGAAGTGTTAGTCTTGATAAGAATCCGGACTATCCCTTGAATATTTGTTTTGTCAAGGAATGGTTCTTGACTGGGGAAACTTATATGTCAAGGGGACAGTGGGAGCCTTAAAGATCCTGAAAGAGTTTCAAGATTTAATCAAGAGTAAAACCTATAATTTATCACTAGCACACGACTTAAGGTTTGCAACCTATCATGTTGACATAATTCTTATTTCTATACCTACTTCAAATAAGTTGAATTTGCATGTGAGTTATCAGAGTTCAACTTGGAAGCATCGGTGGGCCTTGTGCTACCAAGGTGACAAGAAACTAAGATTGAACAAGTTTAATCCATGTAAGGCTGAATTTGTCACTAACCTTATCTTGTGATTATGGTTTTGACAAATTCACATTGATAGGAACTCATACACTATAAAATCTAAGTGTCATAAGGTTTCTCTCCGATTCATGAAAATGATGTTGAGGAAACGCTTTCACTAAGTAGATTTTACGTAGATATCAATTGTGTTATTTGCATTTTCAAAAGTCGTAAGTGGAGCATGTGTGGTTAACCGGCACACTAACATGGACTTGTGAGAAATGGCAAAGGTCTAAGAAATTGAGACTATGATTACGGCATCCCTTTTCATAGTTCTGAAAATTGTTTAGACACACATGTGAGCTATCTAAGAAAGGGTGTATAAATCTAAATTTCAGAAGTCCAGCAGATTTCTGGAAATATGTCAGAGCTAGTGGGAGCATAAGTGTTATGCTGATAATCATCATGTTAGTGGGAGCATGATTATTACGTTTAGTGTTGCAAGTTAGCAATGTTAATTATAGAAAACAAAGTTTCAATTCGTGAAGTTGTACGGGTTGAAAAGTTGTCTTGCTATAATTAAGGGAGAGGAAATTATACTTCGTCTCAATTCTAAAGCTTAGATTGAGATTTTAATCATCTTTAGTCAAGAATATATATATATATATATATATATATATATATATATATATATATATATATATATATATATATATATATATGAATTTTATGTTGGAATGGTTCAACTTGAAGAAATTCTATGTATATTGCGTTTTCAAAATTCGATTATGATTACGGCATCCCTCTTCATAGTTAAATTTTGAAAACATGGCAAATAAAAATATTGTAGCAAAATACTGGTCTAGTATCATGTCTTTATGTCAAACATCATGAATCGTGTCCCATATGCTTCGGATATAGGGTCGATTGCATGTGCTATAATATTCATCTTTTCTAAATTTTCCAAATGCTTAAGGCATTGAGAAGGGAAAAAGTCTAGAACTGGATATGACTAAAGTGATTAAGCAATTGTCGAGGACAAATCTGAGGTTCGCCAAAGATTGGTTGCTCAGGCAAAGTTGGAAGTATGATGTAAGTTGTCGGAAAGGACCGTATTGACATGTTCTGAAAAGAAATAACTCTTGTTCGAAAGTGATAGTCAAAATGGGACTATGGAAATGTCTCCATAGGTGGAAGTTATTCAATCTATGTAAGATTAGAAAACCTTAATGCAAGAAGGATGTTCAAAGCAATGTACTTTGAATATGAGACTTCCGTTCCATATAAGTTGACCTTCTTTGGAATACTCTGTAATGACTGGTGACAAGGTTTAGGTGACTTTGTGCATAATCATTACAAGAGGAACATTGCATAATAGTTTAAAATCTAACAATTTTTTTGGTAAATGATAGGAATCGGGGATTCTCACATTTACAATAAGGATTTGGGATTGTGAAATGAGTATCATTGGAATCATGTTCAATTGATCTACATCACAATGTAAGGATCATAGACAAACATAGTGTGCATACTTGGAGTATGGCATAACTATTGTTTAGAAAAACAAAGTGTACATGCTAGGAGCATGGGACGACTGTTGTTTTTTATTCAAGTCTTAAGTTGATTGTTTGAAACATTATACAATGAATAATGTGTAATCAATATGGTGATAAATAAAAGGTGGTTCTATTTATATTCAAAAGGGTTCTGAGACCATATTGGATTCGATTATTATTTTGTTTCACTTTGCATGTTTTGACTTCCAAAATAGCTAGGTTATTCTTTCCGAATGACTAAGTTATTTAAACACTCCACAGTCGTTCATATGTTGGAAGTAGGTATGAATCAAGACTGTCATGAATCGAGTTTGTAGATGGCTAAATGGGTTTAGTCATAGCAATGGTTGCTACAACATTCATGAGTGCTCATAAGTTATGAGTATTGGATTAAACCCACGCTCACTTGTATCACTTCATGGAATTTATCTCGAGTGATCGTGAGACGGTAATATCATATAAATCTTCAAACCTAGAGATATGAGTTGTTACCTATGAGTTGGTTGTGCATTGATTGCACGTAAACACATCAGTAACTTGATGTTATAAAACGTGCCTTTGTGTACAATTCAACGAGTAGTAGAACAAGCATATGAGTCGAAGTTTATCTGTTCCTTCTAGAAATAGAAGGGATATCTGGGCCCCTCGATGATTTTGTTGTGACCTATGTACCGGCCGGTCAGAACTAAATTGATGTGTTCGATTAAGTTCTTTGTCAAACAAATCGAAAATCGGGAAACAAACTACTGGACAATAAGTACGACGTTGTTCCATGTATTTGTCCGACTGGTATCATGAGAACAGAGGATTATATGATCACTTATCTAAAATGGCGCTTCATAGTTCAACAGAGTTTTCGAGAGCTACGATTGCTGGTTGGTTCCTGAAGTTATATAGGCAAATACAATTATTAGACTTATCCAAGTGGGAGTCTGTTGGATAAGGTGTCTAAGTCCATAACTTATTTGGTATATACTTGACCCGACCCGGCATGGTCCATTTGGGTTGCACTTCACCCGAACTATTTATGGATAATTTTATGAGAGTTATACACATATGTTTATTAATATATTATAAGTTATAATATATTAATATGAAGTTATGTTATTTAATTAGTCTTAGTCTTAAATTAATTATGAATTAATTTAGAGATTAAAAGGAAGACTAATTAGATTATGGGCTATTGGTTTTATATGGTGTGGGCTAACACTCATTTGTTAATGGGCTAGGCTTGTATGGAAGTCCATGGATGATCCATGGAGCTTTTAACCCATGGATCCTTGGAAAAGGAAAGGTCATGGGTTATTAGGGTTTCACCCTAACCATGCACACTATATAAGCATGCTTATGTTGCATGAAATAGCCACTAGTGTGGTTTTGTGTGTGTGGCCGATTTTCTATGTGTGTATACACTCTCTCAAAGTTTTCCAAGTGTTTGTGGTGATTTGTGATTCCATTTGAGGTATTCACACTATTGGTGCTTGGCTCACAAACTCCAAACAATCAACCATCATCAAAAGGTATGTATTTCTACTAGTACTTTTATGATTCATAATCCTTATGCTATGCTAGTTAGGAAGAAACCTTGGAAATTATTATTTGCATGTATTTTAGAAGAAAACATAGATCCAAGGTTTATTAGGGTTGCATGCACACTTAGGAAGTGTTAGATTGCTCAAAACCCAACACAAATCACCATGGATTTTATCACCAAATTGCCAAGGACTACTAGGTGAGTTGATGCAATTTGGGTGATTGTGGACAGGTTGACGAAGAGCGCTCACTTCCTTGCTATTAGTGAGAGCTCCTCCGCAGAGAAGCTAGCAGAGATGTACGTGAGGGAAATGGTATCTCGGGATGGGGTGCTGATCTCGATTGTCTCGGACCGGGATGTACGTTTCACTTCCAGATTCTGGAAGAAGTTTCATGAGGAGTTGGGTACTAGGCTGCATTTTAGTACCGCATATCACCCCCAAACGAACGGGCAGAGTGAGCGGACGATTCAGACGCTCAGGGACATGCTCCGGGCATGTGTGTTGGATTTTGGGGGAAGTTGGGATACGTACTTACCCTTGGCAGAGTTTTCCTACAACAACATCCATCATTCAAGCATTGCTATGCCGCCCTTTGAGCTGTTGTATGGGAGGAGGTGTCGGACCCCCATTTGTTGGGGAGAGGTTGGACAGCGTGTGATGGGCAGTACAGAGATTGTGCTTCAAACGACAGAGCGGATCCAGCAGGTCAGACAGAGGTTGTTGACCGCTCAGAG
Organism: Lactuca sativa; assembly: GCF_002870075.4. Classification (NCBI taxonomy): domain Eukaryota; kingdom Viridiplantae; phylum Streptophyta; class Magnoliopsida; order Asterales; family Asteraceae; genus Lactuca; species Lactuca sativa. Next base: position 247,793,528 of record NC_056625.2, read on the forward strand.
TCGTCAGAAGAGTTATGCAGACAGACGTAAGTCCGAGCTTGAGTTTCAGGTCGGCGACCTTGTACTCCTAAAGGTCTCTCCTTGGAAAGGAGTGATTCGATTCAGGAAGAGGGGCAAGTTGGGGCCCCGATATATTGGTCCATTCCGAGTGATCGCGAGGGTAGGTTGGGTAGCCTATCGTTTGGATTTGCCAACAGAGTTGGGGTAGATTCACGACACTTTCCATGTGTCGCAACTGCGGAAGTGTATAGCCGATGAGTCGGCAGTGGTTCCATTCGAGGATATTCAGGTGGATGCGAGCTTGAATTATGCTGAGAGACCAGTGACAATCAGAGATCGCAAAATCAAGGTTCTGAGGAACACGGAGGTACCCTTGGTTTTGGTTCAGTGGCAGCATCGGAAGGGGTCCGAGATGACTTGGGAGCCAGAGCGTGAGATGCGTGAGCAGCATCTCGAGTTATTTGCCGAGCGAGACTTCGAGGGAGAAGTCTAGTTCTAGTGGGGGAGAATTGTAACAGCCCGGATTCCCAGGTATTATTTATTCTTATAATTTTTGGTAATTTGTGAGGAGACTCGGCGAGTTGGAGCTCAAACTCGCCGAGTATGATCGCGGTTTGGGCACGGGTTCGTGTCCGGACTCGGCGAGTCCACGCTGTTTAATGAAACCCTAATTTCCAGGGTATGAGACGTATTTAAAGGGGCTTATGGCCGTCATTTGCGGCCACCAACCCTAGAGAGAACCCTAAAGAGTCTTTGAGCGTCTTGTGAGAGAGAAGAGGAAGATCCTTGACTATTTGTGGGTGTTTTTGCATATAGAAGAGGATCAAGGCAAGAGCAGACCAAAGAAGGAGCTAATCCGGAGATTTCTGAGCTCAGAGACTTCATTTGAGGTAACCATTCGTTCCTTTCTTAGTCCTTGGTGTAAATCTTAGAGTTAGGGTTTCTTTGTGGAATGATCCATGGAGTAATTGGCCTCTTCTTGTGTTGGTGCTTTAGATCTGGACCTAAAGAGGTCTAGAGACTCTTTTCCCTCAAGCTTTATGAGTGTTAATGGAGGCCATGAGCTTAGAATAGCATTCTAGAGACCATATCATCAGATAAGGCCTTTGGACCTTTGCATGAGCACCAAGATTATAACTTTACGTGACGTATGTGCTTGGAAGGACTGGATCTATGAGTTGTTGGAACGGATCTAACCTCAGGAGTGAGTTTGAGTTTATGCATGGCATAGACTCGCCGAGTCCGAAGAACAGACTCGGCGAGTAGCATGAAGATTGTCCATAACCACTCAGCGAGTGGTCTTGCTGAGTTAAGGGGGTTGACTCAGTGAGTCAGGGAGAGTCAGAGAGGGTGACGTGTCGACTGAGTCAAGCTGGAACTCGCCGAGTTGTTCTTGAGACTCGGCGAGTTGAGTCGTGGTGGCCCCGCGATTCATGCCAGGTGGAACTCATCGAGTTAGTGAAGTACTCGACGTGTCAAGAGAGGATCCTAGGGAGTCAGTGAACACGTATAGACTCGCCGAGTCGCTCTAGTGCACTCGCCGAGTCCGGTCAAAGTTGACCGTTGACCGTTGACAAGATTTGACCAGTGTTGACTTGATAGGGGTAGTCAACCTTAGTTGTGAAAGTGTTAATTAGATATATATTGTGTTATAGGAGGATTATAGCTCGGGGGATCGAGCACGAGTGATTTCCGGGATTTGCGAGTTATCGAGATACGCGAGGTGAGTCTTCTCACTATACTTTACCTTGAGTAGGTAATCAGGGTTATGAGACAGAGTATTTGTATGCTATATGTATGTTATGTGTTCTACCGCATTATTTCTATGTGATTTATGATGTGCATGTTTATAGAGTTGGAATCGGAAGGTTCACATAGTTAGAACCAGAGGGTTCACAGAGTAGGGTCCACAGACCCACAGAGTTATAGCCTCGAGTGGCTAATATGTGTTATGTGTGGTATTTTGGGGAACTCACTAAGCTTTGTGCTTACAGTGTTGGTGTTATTTGTTTCAGGTACTAGTGATGACCGTGGGAAGGCGTCGGCTTTATCAGTACACACACACGGGATTTTTATGTTATCAGATCTTGGGAATTTTATATAGCATGGATTGAGTTTCAAACATTAATGTTTTTATGAATGTTAAATGATTTGTGTTTTTATAAAATGCGAAATTTTGTTTTGAAATTTACGGTGTTACACTTAGATTAATAGATAAGTTAATTGAATAGTTGTTTTCAATCCATTTTAATCTAAGAGATGATTCTAAAATGTGTTTGTGTAACTTGTCCTCAATTTGCATGAAAGGTGACATTTAAATTTCATAAAACTCATAAAAGTTGGCAATGGTTACAAAAATAAAGAGTCTTGTCTCATTGAATGGTTTTATGACTCCATAACTTGTCCTCAAGTTATGGAAGTTCAAGAGTCACTTCATTAAGTAATAAAATGTGTAACCTTAATAAATTCCATAAGTTATAAAATAAAGAAAAGTTAATTCTTTGATTAGTTTAAAGTCTTCCATAACTTGTCCTCAAGTTATGGAACTTGAAGAGTTTTTTAGTGAAAACTACTTTAAACACATAAGTTATGGAATAAGAAAAGTTTTCTCTTATGAATACTTTAATTCCAAGTTAGCCCTTAGAATTTTAAAAGTTAAAATTCAACCCTTATACTTTATAATATTATAAGTTAATAATATATATATATATATATATATATATATATATATATGTATAAGAGCAAGTCAGTGTTACCGTTAGTAGGCCTCATTCACGAAGCCAGTCTATAAGGGGGGTATAAGGTTACTGCCTATAAAATGGAAGTTTCATGGGTGTTCACTCTCACCCACCGCTTCCTTGACCGGTGGAGGGTCGTTAGCCAAACGGGTAGGACAAGGACTATAATTCTCCCTTCATTAAAAGTATTAATGATAAATACTAAGTAACTAAACCTTTTATAAATACCCAATCTTAGTTACTTAGGAAAACGTGAATAAGGTGCTAATCCATGAAATTACATTTTGCACTTTGTTTAAGTCGGTTAGTGGAGCGTGTGTGGTTAACCGGCACACTAACTCGTATTTAACAAGGTAGGCAAAGGGTAGCTTAATGTTTATCATAGTATCGATGGAGCGTGTGTGGTTAACTGGCACATCGATTGAGGGTAAACACTTACGGGTACCAAGTAATTTGTATGGTTACATCACACCTTGTTTTGTGATCCTCGGCATCCCAGTCACAAAACCTGAAGGGCACACTCGAGATTGAAACATGCCATTGAAAGTTCAATGAATCTCAAAGATCTAGGAGTTTCAAATCCAATTAAAACCTAACAAATCATTTTGTTTATCTTGGTGGAAATTGGTTAATCGTCATTCACCTACCTTCAAATATTTTATAGCTTGGATTATAGCATCCCTCTTCCAAGTTATAAAATAGTTTGTTGGGTCCTAGCCTTAATATCTCATATTGGGTGTTATATTAAGGACTTTAAATCAACTATCTTGAATATCTCCCAAAAGATGTCTAGTTCAGACATCTATGATCTTCCCAAATATCTTGGAACTTTACTTCCTTCACCTCCTCCAATTATTCTCCCTAACCCACAAGTTCAAGGTCACTGAAACCCTATTGGCAAGTCAAGGTCTAGGTGTGATCACATCTTGGAGATGAAGTCACATACTGACAAGCCGGGAGAGTTGGGTGTCAAAGTCTTGAGAAAGTTAGTGGTTCAATCACTTTCTAAGTCACATAGTGAGTTCCTTTGGGAATCCTATAAAATAGACTATGACAAGACCCTTAATGATCTTATCTATTTGCTTGGTGCTGCTAAATCAGAAATGATTTAGTGTACTAGTAAAGAAAATTTGATTAGCAGATCAACTTCCCAAAACTTTATGGACAGGGATAATAGTGACACAGGAAATCTAGAAATGCATTCTCTTCCCAATGGAAAGGGATTGGCCATTGTCAACTTGGTTGACCAAATGGTAAAGAGAAAGGCTAAGTCAGAGATAGTCCCACGTACTATTACCTAAGGGTCCATATGTTTCTATTGCCAAGGGAAGGGGCTTTGGTTATGAAGTTGCCAAACTTACTTAAGGATAATAAAGTCAATAAGTTTGACTTTATTTCTGGTAAAGTCCATTGTCTAACTTTATTAAGTTCCTACTTGGAGATTCTTATTACATGATGTGGCTGGGTCACATGTTGATGTTGTAAGAATCAAACAAAAGTAAAGAAACTTAAAGGAAGTATATGCTGATTCTGATCGCAAAGATGGATTTCAATCGCATGGTTCGGTGATCAGAATTTTGAGCACGTGCTTAAGAGTTATGATAGATTGCTTAGGAATAGATGACAACAAGTTTTCATATACATCTGCATTGTAAGGATTAGTTTTTCCGCAAAGTTGTAAAATAAAAGAAATGTTTTTAATTTTATTTATTTTAGAATATCCTTACAATGGCATTTGGGAAAAAAAAGATGTTGTCTATATGATTCCATTGATAGCAATATTGGAAATATGAATTTGATTCTTTCATTTGTGGTAGTGTCTAAATTTACCAAATAAGGAAAGAGTCTCATCACCCAAGTTTTAGTTGGATAGAAACTTGGAATCATGCAAGTTGTATACTATGATGTATGAGAACTTTCAAGTATTGGAAAATTAAGGCTAATTACTTGTTCACATGGATGTGTAAGTCAAGTGAAGGACTAAGGGATCGAGTACACATTCTTGTGCACTGGTCAAGTCCACCACAAAAGATCGATAAGATTATTCGTCATAATTTACTAAAGCTCAGTAAATATGGTTATACTTACAAGCTTAAAGTGTAATTCCGAGACATTAGAAAAGGTTCCAATGTAAGGCAGAGCGAATAAGAAGAATCAAATTAGGTAGGAGGATAAAAGTTTCTCAAATCTGAAAAGATGGGAGAGTAGTTTAGTATCAGTTTTTATGATCATCTTAATGATTTAGAGACCTTATCACAATTCATCCTCTAAGTGCCTTCTTATAGCTAAGAAGAGGAGCTATGAATTGTTGAAGTGGTTAAATCAAGAAGATGATTCATACTTCGTTCCAAAAAAAATTCTTAGAGTCATACTCCAAGATTGTAAATTGAGTGACATGTCTTAAAGAAGGTTTAAAACTCTTGTCAAATGTAAGAGTAAAAGTTTTCTACTCTTGTACATTTGAAATTGGTAAGTTGTGATGTTCTGGATAAAACAAAGACCAACTTAGGAAAATTTTGTGAAGTGTTTGTCTTGATTAGAATCCACACTATCTCTTGAATAACTGACAAAAAAGTCTTATATGTCAAAAGGACAGTGGGAATCTTAAAAGTCTTGAAAGTCTCAAGAACTAATCAAGAATAAAACCTAAAATTCTTCACTAGCACACGACTTGGGGTTCATAACCTATCATGTTGACATACTCTGTGCCCATTCGAATTAAAGTTGGCTTTGCATATGATTTCTTAGAGTTCTCAATTGGTTTCACAACAACTTGGAAGCAATGGCAGGCCCTTGAGCTGCCAGGTGGCAAAAAATTAAGATTGAGTTCAGTCCATATGAGTTTGGATTTGTCATTATCCTTGTCTTGTGACTATGGTTTTGACAATTCACATGGATAAGAACACATACACTATTAAATCTAAGTGTCATAAGGTTTCTCTCCGATTCATGAAAATGATGGTGAGGAAACACTTTCACTAAGTAGATTTTAGCTAGATAGTAATTGTGATATTTGCATTCTCAAAGTCGTTAGTGGAGCGTGTGTGGTTTACCGGCACACTAACCTGGACTTGTGAGAAGTGACAAAGGTCTAAACAATCGAGAATATGATTACGACATCCCTTTTCATAGTTTTTAAAATTGTTTAGACACATAAGTGTGCTATCTAAGGCAAGCTGTATGCTTTTGATAAAGTCTTATCAAGGCAATCTAGTATTAGAAATCTGAACTTTGGTAAGAAAGTCAATAAAGTATTGATTTCTAGAAGTCCAGTTGATTTATGGGTACATGTCAAAGCTGGTGGGAGCATAAGTGTTATGCTAATAATCATCATGTTAGTGGGAGCATGATAATTATGATAAAGGTTGCAAGTTACCAATGTTAATTATAGAAAACAAAAGGTCTCGATTGGGAAAAAGTTGTTTTTCTATAATTAAGGGAGAGGAAATTATACTTCATCTCAAATCTAAAAGCTTAGATTGAGGTTTTAATCGTATTTAGTCAAGGATATATATATATATATATATATATATATATATATATATATATATATATATATATATATATATATATATATATATATATATGAATTTCATGTTGGAATGGCTCAACATAAGGAAATTTTGTATATGGGTCCATTATTTGCGTTCTAAAATTCGATTATGATTACGACATCCCTTTTCATAATCTGAATTATGAGAACTTGGCAAATTGAAATGGAAATAGTATAGCAAAAGACTGGTTTAGTCTTTATGTGAGACATCATGAATCGTGTCCCATATGCTTTGGATATAGGATCGATTAGATGTGCTATATATTCATCCTTTCTAAAATTTTCCAAATGCCTGGGGCATTAAGAATGGAAAAGGTCTAGAATAGGATGTGACTAAAAGGATTAAGCAATTGTTGAGGACAATCTAAGGTTTACCAAGGATTGGTTGCTCAAGGACGGTTGGAAGTATAGTGTTGACTTTGGAAGGACCATATTGACATAGTCTGAAAAGAGGCAACTCTTGTTCAGAAGTGATAGTCAAAATGGAATATGGAAATGGTTCAAAGTTAGAAAGTATTCAATCTGTAAGATTAGGAAACTTATTGCAAGAAGGATGTTTCCAAGGAGTTGATCTCCTCTGGAATACTCTGGAATGATTTTTGCCAAGTCTTTGTGAATTTGTGCATGATCATTACAAGAGGATCAATGCATATAAGTTTAGAATATAACATATTTCAGTAAATGGCATGAATTTGGAATTCTTGCATTGGCAGTAAGGAATTGGGACTGTGAAATGAGAATCATTGAAGTTATGTTCAACCGGTCTATTTCGCAAAGTAAAGATCATGACTAGTGTTTAGAAAACATAGTGTACATGCTTGGAGCATGGTATAACTAGTGTTTTAATTCAAGTATAAAGTTGATAAAACCGAAACAATGAATAATGAGTAATCAGTATGGTGATAAATAAAAGTGTTTATTTATATTCATAGGGTTTGATACCATATTTGATTCATTCATTCTTGTGTTTCACTTTGCATGCTTTGACTTCCAGAATAAACTAGGTTATTCTTCCGGAATGGCTAAGTTATTAAAACCATCCACAGTCATTCATATGTTGGAAGTAGATATGAATCAAGACTGTCATGGGTTGGCTTATAGAGGTCCAAGTTGATGAACAAAGTTGTGCTACAACACTCATGAGTGCTCATAAGTTCTGAGTATTGGATTCAACCCGCGCTCACTGAAATCACTTCATGGATTTTATCACGAGTGATCATGAGACGATAATATCTTATATTCTTCAAACCTAGAGATATGATTTGTTACTATGAGTTGGTTGTACATTGATTGCACGAAAACGCATTCGGTAACTCGGTGTTATAAAACGTGCCTTTGTGTATGATTCAAAAAGTAGTAGAACAAGCCATACGAGTCGAAGTTTATCCATTCCTTTTACCTTCGAGATAAAAGCGATATCTGTAGGCCCCTCGATGATTTAATGATGACACATGTGAGTGCTTGGCCAAGCCAGGACTGATTTGATTTGTTCAATCAGTCAGTCGTCATGAATCGGAAATCGAGAAACAACAAATGGACAGAGAGAATGATTATAATCCATGTCTCAGCCCATATGATATCTAGAATGGAGGAATATATGATCCCTTATCTAATGGACAAGTTTGTTGACAAGATCAGAGTTCGACAGCGGCTTTAAGAGATACGATTGCCAGTTAGGTTTTGAAGTCATACTCAATAATAGTTTTAGACTCATCCAAGTGGGAGATTGTTGGATTAATGTCTAAGTCCATAACTATATTTGGTATGTACTTAACCCGACCCGGCATGGTCCATTTGGGTTGCACTTCACAGACACAATTTATATGGATAGTCTTTTAAGAATAGTATATTTATGATTTATATTAATATATTATAATTTCTAATATATTAATATGGAATCATATTATTTAATTAGTATTGATCAAGACTTAATTTAGAATTAATTAAGTGATCAAAATGAACTAATTAAATATGGACTCTTGTATATATGGAATGGGCTAAGTTCATTTAGGTTGAGCTAAGCTTTCATGGATAGTCCATGGAGTGTTTAACCCATGGATCATATGAAATGAAAGGTCATGGGTTTAACCCTAGTATCCATACTATATAAAGATGTCCTTGGTTGGTGAAATTGGCACTAGTGTGGGTACACTATGAACCAAGTATCCATATTCTCTAAAGTCTTCCAAGGTGTTTTGGTGATTTGTGATTCCATTTGAGGCTTCCACACTATTGGGGCTAAGCTCTTAAAGCTTGAAGACATCAAGCTACATCAAAAGGTATGTCATCTAACTAGTACTTTGTAGTATAAGAACATCATAATATGCTAGTTAGGATTAAAGCCTTGGAAAGTTCTTATTTGCATGTATAATAGAGAAAACATAGATCCAAGGTTTATAGGGTTGCATATACACCATAGGAGTGTTAGAATGCTCAAAACCCAACAATAATATGTCGACATATAACAAATAATATCACATACAAATAAATTGATTTTAACACAGGTAGTCCTTCAGATCTACCATACTAGCATATCAAAACTAGCATGCATATCTACTCCATACTCAACATATCAACTATATCAGGTTATCCAACCAATGGGCTGACCTTGGTGTCGTCGACCCAAAAATATAGTGAGGAAAACTCATCTCACAAGCAACATATAACTGGTAGGGCCCGAATCTGAATCTCAGCTCTCAACTCAAATGCCTACAACCACTAAGTGACCAATTCCATAAAAATCCTAAGCATACCCAAAATATCCTCAAAAGTCAAACTTAGTCAAAAATGGTCATGTCAAACTCAAAATCAACCGGTCAAATTCCATAAACCCAATAAGTCAACCCAATCGAGTCAACCCAGCCGAGTCCACACAGTCGAGTTAACTCGAAATGGTTGATTCATGTGAGTACACAGGGCGTACTCTAGAGTTACGCACAACGTACACAAGGCTTCGTAGAAACCACCATCGGGTTGGCTGACCGGGTATACGGGGCGTATGCTAGCCTATGCAGGGCGTACCCTCATAAATCCATTTCCTTCATTAAGTGCTTAATGGCTTTAACACTTGAGCTCATACTACAGATCCAAGGTCCAAAGGCATACTAGGGCCATAAAGTTCCCAATTTTATGAATTTCGACATCCAAAAAGTCCTTAATGCATGGTCTTAATCCACTAAGACCTTCTACAAGAAGCATGAATCCAAACCAGCTAAAGGGACCACATTTTTATGGTTTAGAACCCTTCCTATGGTCTGAAAATAGAGCCCAGAACGTCCAAAACCAAACAATCATAGAAATGGGACTTTTGAGACAAAAAGAACATCATAAAGCTACCAAAATAAGATCCAAGCAAACAAACCATCAAGGTGGAAACATTTTACGTTGTGGAGCATCCCAAGAAGGTGATGATCCAAGATCCACAAGCTTGCTTCAACTTCCAAGCTTATTGATGCAAATCCTTCTTCCTTAAGCACACAAAGAACACACTTTTAGCCCAAAACACTCTCTTATGGGGTTAGGGTTTGCCAAAAACGACTCAAGGGCATGGAGGCTGAAAAGATGAGGCTAAATGATCCATAATGGTACTTAAATACCCTACAAACCCTAAAAATTCGGGTTACACTAGGACTTAAGTACGCCCAGCGTACAAATGTGTACGCCCAAAGTACTAGGGCGCACCCTAGTACGCTTAGCGTACACATCGTGCCCTAAAATTATCATTTTGCCACTAGGGCTTCTTAGGGCTACTTCCTTACAATCGAAGGACCAAAATGTCATAATTAAATACCAAAGGAGCAATTTGAAAATACCTGATAACCGGGGTGTTACAGCATGTCCATTCCACTTTAGGTAAAAAAAACATGGCAAACTTGTACTCAAAGTTGAGCATTGGACCAAAACCGCAATGATTCTTAGATCTGGAACATATAACACTAACATGACCACAAGGATCCATAAAGTTGCGAAATTTACGGAATCCAACCTTCCGAACTTCCAAACCAACAATATTAAGTAAAAAAGGTCTAGATCTTAAAGTTAGAAACAAAAATATTGGATCTTGGATACTTACACGGATCCAAAGAATGCACAAGAGAATGAGGATGAGGCTTACTTGTTGGATTAACAAATTATAACACTTCTTCTTTTTCTTCATCAAGCCAACAAAAGTACCAAAATGAACCAAATTATTAAAGTGAGGCTAGGGTTTTGTGGTAGACGGTTGGAGGCTAAAGAGGGTTCCCTAATCCTTTAAAAATGTTGCTTAAATATGGGAGAAACCCTAAAATTACGGGCTTAGGCCAGAACAGCTCCTACGTCATGGCCATCCTAATGTCACACTGTCAAACTCATTAAAACATGTGTTCCATTTATTGGATTCCACGGCATTGGCATCCTTGCACAACATTATGGCACAAATTATTTCCCAAACTCCATCTTTATTCCCTAATAAATAGAAAGCTAAAACAATCTAGAACACGCGTGTTATAATTATCAAATAAACAGTCTAAACCTACGTTTTAGTTTTAAGTATATCAATTAATAATATAAATAATACACACAAAATATTATAAGGTTATAGTTATGTTTTTAATACTATGTTAGGAAGCTTTTGATATAAATTTTGACTTATACATCATATGATCATGTTACTCATTTAACAAATTAAACAAAATCTAACTATTTAATCACATTTAATTAAGTCTCATAAATAAATTAAGTATCATTTCAAAAAAAATAGTTAAAATAGTTGAATCTAAGTAACTCTTACATGTAATTTGAAGAGTTGTAATATTAAAACAAAACTTTAATATAGTAACACATTAGTATTTACATATGACTTTAATATAAAAACTGGTTTCAATAAAAATTTGAGTTTTGACACATTAATATGACATTTTTCAAAAAGAAAATAAAAAAATATTCATGAAAAATACAAAAAATGACACTTAACTTTTAATACAATTGCATTACTAAATAAATCAAAACTTCTATATATTTTTATTTTTAAAGCAAAATGTTTTTATATAATAAGTCAATCTTATACAAATATTATATATATATATATATATATATATATATATATATATATATATATATATATATATATATATATATATATATATATATATATATAGATAGAGGAAGGGTTATATGGAAAACAAAAAAAAAAAACCTTAAAAAAACCCTAAAAATGCATAAAAATGCATAAAAAAATACATAGACATCACAAATCTTATTTTTTTGACTTTATATACCAAAAAATCGCTACTTTTTTGTAAATATTCGCAGAAAACAAAAAGTTTTTTTTCAAAAATATTTTCAACGAATTTTAAAAAAAAAAATCACGATTTTTTGCTATATAAAGTCAAAAAAAAATTTGTGGTGTCTAAGTATTTTTTATGCATTTTTATGATTTTTAGTGTTTTTTTTTTTGTTTTCCATAATATATGTAGGGAAGGGTTATATAGAAAACAAAAAACCCAAAAAAAACCCTAAAAATCATAAAAATCATTAAAAAAAATACTTAGAGATCACAAATTTATTTTTTTGAATTTATATTCTTAAAAATCGCATTTTTTTTTCATAAATTCACCAAAAAAAATTAAAAAATCTATTTTTTTATTTTTGGTTTTTTCTTCAAAATTTTATGAGCGAAATTATATAAAAAGTTGTGATTTTTAAGAATATAAAGTTAAAAAAAGTATTTGTGATCTCTAAGTATTTTTTTTTTATGTATTTTTATGATTTTTAGGGTTTTCTTTTTTGGTTTTTTTGTTTTCCATAGAACCTATATATATATATATATATATATATATATATATATATATATATATATATATATATATATATATATATATATATATATATATATATATATATATTATTGTTGCTGTTATTAGATTATACATAGTTTATATTATTTTTTTAAAATATAAAACTTTTTTTTATTTATTTATATTTGTCAATTGTTAGTAAATTTGGTTGTGTAGTACTTCTCAAGATTCTGAAAAACCACTAAAGATTATTTTGGATGAAGATACCCTCACGACTAATGTTTCTAATACTGAAAATCTTTTCAAAAAAAACTCATCTTGAAAATATTTGATCTTAGCATACTAGAGCGACGTAACAATCTTTATATTAGTTTTCTTGTTTATAGTTTTGAAATATAATAATTTTGAACCCAGTAAAACATGTTCATATGGTTAAATTAAGAAGTTTTGATTCCGGCCACTAGTTATAGTTTTCGTGTTCCGCCCTGGTCTTTTAGTTTTATGACCTAATTTGCTAATGTGAATTACAAGATAGATATATTATCTAATTCAAATGCGAATTACATGACAACCCGTTAGGAAGACATGTGGTCACCAAAATGCTTAAGATAGTAGAAATGTGAAGTACAAGATAAGATATATTATCTAATTCAAATGCAAATTCCATGACAACCCATTAGGAAGACATGTGGTCACCAAAATGTTTAAGACAGTAGAAATAAGATTTGCGGCGTATAAAGTGATTTTCAAATGAGATTTTTTACTACTCAGATACTTTAGATGTATTCATAAACAATATATTTTTGGTTAAACACCAATTAATTTTTGTAGTAAATAACAGATCACTTGACATCTCATTAAACAAAAACCATTGAGTTTAGTACAATCTGATACCACTTATTTCAATTAAGGATATTCCAAATATTTATAATACTTTTTCGACAAAAGTTCAAAAATGGTCATTGTGGTTTCCGAAAATCTGAAGTTCCGTCCCTAATTAATAAAAACCTCACAGATGGTCCCTGTGGTTTCAAAACTTTTAACAAATGGTCATTTTCGCTAACTTTGTTAGCTTTTGGCCGTTAAGTGAAGGGGATTTCTGTCATTTCACTACCACAGGGACCATTTTTGAAGTTTTTCCTTATGTAAAAAAAATATGAATATTTAATATTCAAGGGTCCCACCTCTCTCTCTCTCTCTCACACACACACACATCCCTGTGGTCTTCTTTTTTGTGTTCACCTGTAAAACTTAAACCACATAGACATATTTCATACACATACACACTTGAAGGGTGTTCACAAAACCACATAGACATATTTCATACACATACACACTTGAAGGGTGTTCACAAAACCACTGGTTTAAACCCAAGATTACAAGTTCATCAGCAAAACAGTGTTCGTCAAGAAGAGAACCACCGGAGGCGCACATTTGTTTCGATCGTATTTATTTTTCGATTTCATTTCCTTCCTTTGATCGATTTTGGGATGAGAGAGAGAGAGAGAGGTGGGACCCTTTAATATTAAATATTCATATTTTTTTTAAATAAGGAAAATCTTCATAAATTGTCCATGTTGTAGTGAAATGACAAAAATACCCTTCACTTAAGCTAACGGAGTTAGCAAAAAGGACCATTTGTTTAAAGTTTTGAAACCACATGAACCGTCTGTGAAGTTTTTATAAATTAGGGACTAAACTTCAGATTTTTGAAAACCACAGGGACCATTTTTGAAGTTTTGTCTAGTTTTTCCTAATTATAAATTTGAAGTTATTTTTTCTCGTAGTTTTCAAAATATCAAGATACTGAAAAAGATTCCAACAAATGAAGAAATGTGAATTTATTTATTCGATATTAAGAATAAAGTTTAATTAATGTTTACCTTTTAACTTTGAAATACGACTAAAATAGCAACAACTAATAACATATTTGTTGTTTCCTCTTTAATATTTTATCGGTAATCATAATATTTCACTACTAAAATATCATAGATTAGTGGATGAATATGTCACTATTATATATGACTCATATATAATAGTGACAGATTCATCCACTAAAAAGTCTTTTTGCTAACTAGATATCATAGAAATTGATTATATTAAAAAAATAGTCGAAATTTACAAGAAGTCCATTGTAGAAATTTTTATAACCTCTATTGTAATGTTTGAGTATTATATATATATATATATATATATATATATATATATATATATATATATATATATATATATATATATATATATATATATATATAAAGGTTCAAATGAGAACTCCTAAAGGTTAAGAACCCTAAGAACCTCTAACCTTAACCTACAAAATAAGATCTGGGTTATTTTTCATGCATCCAAACACTTCCAATCACCTTCAAAAACTCAAAAACAAACCCTCCATATATCATCATCAACTACCGAAATTGCTGCCACCTACCAGCGCCGCCGCCGTTGACCGACGTCGGTTCCGGCCATCGTCACCATCATGTTCCAGCATCATCTTTTCTCTTCATTTTTTTGGTGAAACACCACCAGATCTACATCAGATCTGGTGTGGTTGATGCATTTCAAGTCTAGATCTACTCCACCACCACATCTGATCTACTCCACCACTGATTTTTGCCACCGTTGATGTTCAGATCTGTGAGCTGATGACACATCTTCATCCCGCCTCCATCTTTTTTTCCTCTCGATCTCCATGAAAGACCACCAGATCTGTTTAGATCTGGTCCACCACCACCTATACCAACCATAGATGTATGTCTTCAACCTCCAAAATCCTTTGTTTTCATCAGATCTAAAGCGGTTCAGTCCAGATCTATGATCTTCGTTGCTAGATCTATGATTTTCGACAGCAGATCTATGATTTTTGCTTATGGATCTATGATTTATGCCTTCAGATCTACGACTTCTGAGAGATTGACGGACTAGATCTGAGATCGATGTCAACTGCCACCACAACTACTGCCTTGCCGCTCCGGTGTAGTACCGCCGACTCAGCTCCATCTTTTTCTCTCTGATCTTTAGTGAAATAACACCATATTTGCATCAGGTATGTTGATATTTGTTTACTTTTTTTTCTTTCTGTTAAGTTGTGAATTTAATGTTCTAATCTTTCATTTGTTGTTTACTTTTTTTAAACATAGTTTTTTTCTACTATTAAGTTGTTAATCCATGTTTATTATGTTTTTTCATTAGAATGTTTGCATCAAGTTTTTATTCACTTTATGTTTTATTGTTGTTAAACTGTGAATTGAATTTAAAATGTGTATTACTATGTTAGTGTTTTCTCAAATAATATGAATTTCAATTTTTTAAAGCTTTGAACTGTGATGTTTTAATATTTCAACTATTGTTTAGTTCTATTTAAGTTAGTTACTGTGAATGCATGAATTAATATGTTTTTATGTTATAAATACAATGAATGAGAGTCCTAAACTGATTATTAAACTGTGATTGAGAGTTCTGAAAAGCTCTATTAAATTGTGAATTTATGTGGTGCACACAATGTATCTGATGAATTTTGTATACTAAACTGTGAATTGTGTACTACGTTGTAAATTTTATTCACGACTTAATATATTAAATTCAAAATTTAAAACATATAAATGTCTTCATATATTAACGTCTAAATATAAGTTTTAATTTGAAAATATGACTGTAAATATATATATATATATATATATATATATATATATATATATATATATATACACCATCTTATAAAACATACATAATCAATGTCTTAAGTACAAATTTTAAAGCCTAAGATACAAAAAATTAAGCATGTTATATTAAAAAACAAGGAGAACAAATCTGAACCGTTGAATATTATTCGAATGGTGGGGATTAAAAACAAGGACTCACATGGATTGCCAACCTGTTGTAATCCAAGGCGGACAATTCAAATCTTTTTGAAATCAAATTTTCGCACATCTGGAACCAAAATCCTTCCTTTCTGTCTCACATTTGAGAAACCCTAGCCGCTCTCTACATTGTTCATGAATCCTTCACCTGCCTTTCCACTTCAAAACGGCATCTGCAATCATGTTCTAAAACCTGACATAGAAGGTACTAATGTTTTTTGAAATCTTTTCTTCTACTATTTTCTTTATCAAGTTTGTTTGTACGATTTTCTAATTTTTTTTGTGTTCTCTGGATCCCAGGTTCGATTTGTTATCATCCCCAACATCATCTATCTTGTAGAGTTTGTCATACCTTCTATAACGATCTTCTCCAACACTTGCTGCCTCTAACGCCTTTTTTGCTCCAAACTTCACTGTCTCCCTCCTTCCAAAACCTCTCCTCCAATTCTTCAAATCCCTTTTTCTCCGCAGGTATCGTTTCATTCCTTTTCATCTTTATCATTCGTTTGATGTTTAATCTTCCCAACATCCATGAAACGAGTAATTACATGAGCAGGTACGAACCCAGTACAAAATCACTGATGATTCCCCATCAATTTTGCAGAATCCATGTCGAAAGTATGCATAACAGCTTTAGTCTATGCTTCCCTCTTCTTCGCTGCTGATCCTGCTCTTGCATTCAAGGTTAGTTCATCTCTTCTGTTAACTATGACATAATTTTTTGAAATCATGAAATTGAGTTTTGGCATTTAAACTTCTTATTGATACAAACATGTAATTATTAAGGGCGGAGGACCATATGGTTCTGAAGTGACGAGAGGTCAAGAGCTTACAGGAAAGGACTTTAGCGGCAAGACTTTGATCAAGCATAATTTCAAAACGGTATCATGATATGAAACATTCGAGTTTGGCAACTGAAATCGTATCAAATTCCGTGCAAAACTCGAATTAACAAGCTACAATTATAATTCCAATTCATTAGATTCAGGGGTTCACAAACACAAATTGTTAATTATATTATCCAGAATCTGTTCAAAAAGTTTTTTTTCCTAATGTAGTGGTGTTGAATATGATGGCATGTGCGGAATTAGGAAAGATCTAGTGATTCATCATACAAATTCAAGAACACAAGGAGTAAATAAATCTTTGTAAGCTCTTATGAGATCTAGAAAGGATATACAAATGGGTCTTGCATACAATTTCTCTCTCTAGTCTAACACTCCAAAATGGACTCTTACATAATGGGAGTCACTCATTTCCTATTTATCGGAAAGACTCAACCCATTTACACATACAAAGAGGAAAGCCTAAACAATACATCCAAGCATGACTTTGCACCCTAACATTCTCCCCCTCAAAGTTAGGATTGGATGTCTGGCTTTAATCTCCAACGAGCTAGCGCGATCAAGACCAAACTCCCCCTCGAAGTAACACCGGTCTTCAAATCCGCAAATGAATATTCGACAAACCCGAGAAGCTTCGAATACCCATCATTCTCCCCCTTTTTATAATCAAAAAATGATTATAAAACCCACTAAGGATGAGAAGCGCCCGAGGAATAGTCTTCACGATACTCCCCCTTGATGTGTACCAAAAATGAATCACCAAAAATGATGAGTTCGAAAACTCTTTGATGGATTAGATCTTTGTAACAGGTAAAATAATAAAACAGAAACAGTAATGCAAAAACACAAGTATGGATCTGAATGTGTCGAATGATTTGATTAACTCAATCCTCAGCAGAGCTCGATAAAGAACTTCCGTTGTAGAGGATTCTAGGGTTACAAAAGATAAGAACTTGTACGCTATAAAATCTATCTCAATCTTACGTTAAGAATGCATGCAAGCATCTTTATATACTAAACCCTAAACAAAACTCACGGATGGACAGGCCCATACCGGAGACAAAACATGGACTAGCTAACGAGCCCAAAAGACGCAACACTAAACTGGACCTAACAATCTCCCCCTTTGCGTCAATTTGGAGCGAGACTATCATTTCTTCTTGCTTGGACCAGCTGTTGGAACCTTCTTGGTTGTATCAAACAGACGAGAGATAAGTGCGAGAATATTCTGTCTGAAGCGACTATACCATTGAATCATATCATCAAAGTACTTATTGTCATCCGCCGAATTCTGCTTGCACCGATGAATGATCCCTAAGACATGTTCCAAACATGCAGTGGTATAGAGATGTTTGTCTGCCAAGGCGAACAGGCATTTTTGGCCTTCGTTTCTAGTAAACATAACGGAGTTTCTCTGCGGGTCTATCTTTCCCATCTGCATCATGTTTAGGTCACTTGCTGAGCCAATAGGAGATATGGTAGGCCTTTTCTTGAATACATTTGCTATCTCCTGATCCATCTTGGCGACTTCCATAATGTAACAAACAAGCATCCTCTTGAACTGGTCGATGATCGGACCATATTCTGCTTCATTAGTAAGAAGGATGTTGTGCAAGATGATCCAATCGTGTGGATTCAAGTTAGGAAGATCAGCAAGCGAGATGGCATGTTCGGTCTTGGCAAATCCTCTCAGCACCTTAAACCGAACGTTGGTGAAGTTTCCTTCCTTGTACGGCTTTAGAACCCGAACATTGACAATTTTCTGAGCGCTCCATGTTTGGTACTGTGGTTGAGCATCCCTCAAATAGAATTCGACTAAGTCACTGTCAACCTTTGGATGAGGATGAGGGAACTCAGCAACTTTGTCAAGGGCATGGAAGACAAACGCCTTTCGGGTCAGTGGCATGTCGAACTGAGAATCGACAGTATTATCATGATCAAGAGAGATCACCGGTTCTAGCCACAAGATGCTTGGAGTTTCTATAGCTTCTTTCAGCAACTTCTCAAGAGTCCAAGGAGGAAAAAGAGTTTTCCTGCTCTCAAGAAGGTCGTGAGCTTCTTTATGTCTTCTTTCGGCTTCTTCAGCCTCTCTAGCTACACGAGCGCTGATGTCATCATCTTTATCTCGACCATGCTTCTTTAGAAGGCCGGCAATGGTCTCCTTATCTTCATCATCGCTCTCCTCAGTAATTTGCTTGCCCTTGTCTTTAACACCCGAACCTGAGGCTTGGCCTATAGGAGGAGGTTCGGTGGTGTGAGTTGCTGTTGAAGTAGGAGGCGGTTGAGACACATTTTCTTTTTCTCCCCCTTGTTTCAGAATGGACACGAAATCAAGGAGCCCTTCAATCTTGCTCAGGAGAGAGAGGGCAGGAGCAAGTTTTTCTGCAAGAGTACGCCTCATAGAATAGTTAAGTATCGGGTCATGTGCTTCCATAATGTTTGAAAGGGATGCGTGGACATCCGAAAGACACGATGAAATCACCTCTCTTTCAGATCAAAGAGAGTCAATCTCCTTTTGAGAATTGGAGAGTTGAAGACTCCTGACCTTCAGAGCTGTGGTCTTTCTAGCAAGAGCGTCCATGAGTGAGTTTTCAGCAGCAAGGTCCTCATGGAGCTTAGTCAATCGTTCGTTAACCGTCGCCATAAACGCTGAATTGTCGTCTGAGAGAGTCTGACGAAGAGAAGCAAAAGACTTCAGTTCTGATGCAACTGAGGTAGCCAGCTGGTTGACAATGGGTTCCAGCTTCGTTTTGGTGGCCTCAGCAGATTCCTGTAAAGATTGTAACAGAGAAGAAGCATCAGTGAATAGTTTATCAACTTTTTCGGTTGCTGCCTCACAGGCTTTGGTTGAGGCATCAATGGCTGCAGTGGCAGAGTCTAGAGAGACTTGATGAGCTTTGGAAAAAGCATCAACAATTTTCTGAATGGCAGCTTCAGAGATGGTAGACTGAGATGAAGAAGAGGAGGCGATGAGCGAATCGATCTTGTCGTGAAGCTCCTTGAGATGCCTCTTGGTAACGGGAGCATCATCATCGTCATCACTCTGTACCTGAAACGGACTGTAAGACCGAATCAAATGTCATATCCTCCCCGCCAAGGAATGGTTCTTCGTCCTCTGCTGCCTGAGCAGAAGATGATAGTGATCGTGAGGGTGGAGGCTCGGTAGTTGTAGTAGGTACGGGTTGGGTTGTATGTTCGGTAGTTGGTGGGGGTTTGGGTGCATCAGTAGGAAACCCTGTATCAGATACATCGGTTCTTACTTCTGCGGTGGTGGTGGTTGCTTCGGTAAAGATGGGAGGGGGTACTAGGATGGAGGTGGATGGTATTTGAGTGGTGGAGGTTATGGGGGGAGAATGGAAATGGTAATGGTAATTGGTGGAGAAGAGATTGGAGAAGTGGAAAAGTGAACTTCAGGAGAAGGCGATCGTGGTGGAGTGTTACCATGAGGAGATCCGTCAGAGGCAGAATTTTCTTCCTCAGATTCGCTTGAGGAGGAAGCGATTATCACCTTTCACCATGGTTGAGTTTTTCTCTTCTTCAGCAGAGGAGACTGAACAGTTTGTGTAGTTTTACGCTTCTTGGGAGAAGGGCCTTTCGCTCCCTTACCAACTTGCTTGTCTTTGCCTTTGTCAGTTTTCTTTCCCCTTGGCGCAGGCTTGTCGGCTTCATGGATAGACTTGAGCATTTCAGGAGTAAGCTCTCTCGGACTAGAGCGTCGAAACTCCTTGTAGGTTCGAATGATCCGGCTATCGGCAGGAACATCTCCATACATCGTCTCAGGAATAGATCCAATGAATTGAAATTTTGAGGCATCGGAGACAATGATCGTCGTGGTATGGAAAGTACCAATCGAAGACATTGGAGAACCAGCAACAATGGGGACTTGGTACTTGTCCATCACCCATTTTGTAATGAGAGTCCAAAATCGAGCATAGGAAATCTCGGAATGCCGAGATGTAGAAGACAGACTATGAATAAGTTGTTGCCATAGGACCGACCCGTAGTCCAAGTTGATACCGTTGTAGATCCCGTATAGAATCGTGATGAACAGACGACTTACTCCGTCTGATCTAGCACTGCGTTCAGACAGCCCCTTGAACAGCACTGTAAACAACCCATTCCATTGAGGAGGCAGGCACGATTTCTTGAACTTCGTGACCGTTGTCAGCACCTCTATACCCCATGTTGTAAAAAATAGAGAACATGTGACCCACCGGAATCGATGCAGGGTTAACCCTAGTTGAATCAGGTTCAAACCCTAAAATTGAGCAAAACCTCTGCTTGGAAATTGACGCCTTGTGATCAAGCACGTCAAAGAAGATCCTGTCGACTGCCTTGTCGTAATGAGCAGTGGCGAAAATCTGAGATAAGAACTCCATAGGAACTGCTTCAACTTTGGTGAGAGCAGGAGCAATCGGCGAGTACTTGAGGCGTTCGATTATCGGGAACATGAAAGCATCATAGACCTGAGGAGTAAGATCGATGATCAAACTCTGTTGGGGACGAATCGGCAGGATGTGGGAAGTGGCATGAACTGATGATGAATCCGCCATTGTTGTGAAGAAGATGGGATAGATGATGAACAGTAGAATACTTGAAGGCTTTCTGGCTCTCTGAAAATATGGGTGCAGTAAAGAGGTAAACAATGGTTTATGTTACCTTTTATACTGTGGGTAGAGGAGAGAGAAGAATTTGTCCCAAATCTTCGAGGGAAATATGAAGGGTTTTTCGAAAGTGATTGATGCGTGACAGTTGGTATCACTAATGAGTACGCATGAGAGAGAGTGTCAGTCCCGATTTACACGCCTTCCCATCAGGCGTCGTTTTTAAACGAAACGGTTCCTCTTCGCATGCCTGGATGTCAAGCGTCGTTTGAAAATCAAATCGATTGGACTCCCGCCTGAGTCAGCATCTTATCCTTTTAGATTAAACGTCATCCTTAAGCAAAATGGACCACGTGGATCAATATTAACCACAAATCCCTTATAACTGCAAACCCCATTTAAAATTATGCCTTGTAACTAATGAAACCAGAATGTTGGAAAATCAAAAAGATTTTCGTGCTTAGTGTGTAAAAGAAAAAGAAATAATGCAACACATATGAGGGATTTTGTGATGTCAGTAAAGACACGAAACAAAGGATCACGGGCACGAATCTCTTCCTTCAAAGTCAAGAGAGACTTGAAAGTGTTTGTGTGGTTTCCCGTTGAATAACAATCAGACACTTATTGAGAAGTGTTGAAAGGCTTCCTTTAATCAGGCTAATTTGGGTGGCTTTCGCTTCAATTCAGAATTCCTGATCTTGATATAAGACAGAAATCGAACGAAGTACTTGTGAGACCAATGCAGTCTGTTGAACAAGTAGGTTTGAAAGAATTTAAGTGGCTAGTTAAAATAGTTTATGGAAAATCTCAAAAAAATAAAACTGAATTCCAAGGGAAGAAATGTTATAGGACGTAACAATTTCATTGGAATCACTCAAAAGGAAATTAGAGATTTTACATTCCATCCCCATGGATAAGTCCGTCAATTCGTTAGTTATAGCTAGAGTAAAGATGATTGATCACCGTCAATTCATAGTAGGTATTGAATTGTGGGTTTCACTTAGTTCGTAGTGGCACGAAGCTAAGATCATAAACACAGAAATTGTGTAACCATAAACCTCAGTGGTAATTTCTGAGAGTCTCAAGGGTTACGTTTATGAAGCGAATGAGATGGAGAAAAGTAGTGTAGATGGTGTAAAGAAACCAAAGTACCTCTGCTGTTAAAATAAGGACCAAGCAGAAAACTCATATCTCATGTGAGAAGAGAGTCAGGTAGCTCATGATTAGAATAAATATGAAAGCCTAATTGGTAAGACAAGGTTTGTGTGTACCAAGTCAGTAAGGCTATTATTCAGAATCAGGTGAGGCTTTGGACACATGCAGCAGCATGCTTCTAGGGACACTTAACTAGTAAAATGATTTCCCCTCAAATAGACACACAAAAAGATAAGACATAAAACAAAATAATAGAAAAAAATAATAAAAAATATTTTTGGAGTTTTTGATTGAAAGAAAAAATAAATAAATAAAAAATTGAGACAAAAAAAAATTTGGAACCGAACCCGAGCGTTGGGTCTATTTCGGCTAAAAAAAATTTGGAACCAAACCTGAGCGTTCGGTCTATTTCGGTTGCAAAAAAAAATAAGTTTGAAAAAGAAAAGAACTTTGAAAATAAGTGAAATGAATAAAGAAAATGATACAAAAGGTTTACAACCAAAGAAACTACCTTAGAGTGATAAGCGAAGATCAGATGATAAGACCGAACCCGAGCGTTCGGTTCATTTCGATATACCAGAACAAGACCCGATCCCGAGCGTTCGGTTCATTTTGGCATACATGAGACCCGAACCCGAACGTTCGGTCTATTTCGCTTCCAACGTTTAATTTTGAGAAGTAGTCTTGGGTAGTGACTCCGATTCCATCATTCCTAGCCCTTGTAGAATTTTGTTGAAAGATGCTTCAGGAAGAGCTTTGGTGAAGATGTCAGCCAGTTGATCAGTGGTTCGAACAAAGTGAATTTCGACGTTCCCATCTTCCAGATGATCTTTAATGAAATGATACCTAAGTGCTATATGCTTGGTCTTGGAATGTTGCACTGGGTTATGACAGATCCTAATTGCACTTTCTGAATCGCAATATAGTGGGATCTTTTTCATATTGAGTCCATAGTCCCGGAGCTGGCTTTGGATCCAAATCACTTGAGATGTACAGGAGGCAGCTGCGATGTACTCTGCTTCGGCTGTAGACAGAGATACACATGTTTGTTTCTTTGATTTCCAGCTAACCAACTTCCCTTCTAGGAATTGACAGCCTCCAGTGGTGCTTTTCCTGTCTAAACCACAACCCCCAAGGTCTGCATCTGAGTAGGCTTGAACGAAGAAGCCTGAGTTTGATGGATACCATAAACCGGGAGAGGTGGTTCGTTTCAGATACCGAAGTATGTTTTTCACTGCAAGCATATGTGGTTCACAAGGATTCGCCTGAAATCTAGCACAGTAACACACAGAAAACATTATATCAGGCCTGCTAGCAGTGAGGTACATCAAAGAACCAATCATTTGGCGATATAACGTAATATCGACTGCCGGTTTTTCCAAGGATGGTGTGAGCTTGGTGCCGAATGCCATTGGAACTTTAACCTTTGAGTCTCCCATCATGCCAAATTTAGCAAGAAGAGTCTTGGTGTAAGCTTCTTGGTTGATAAAGATGCCTTCGGGTCCCTGTCTAATATTTAAACCAAGGAAAAAGTTAATCAGACCCATTTAGCTCATTTCAAATTTAGTCTCCATCAGCTTTTTGAATTCAGCTGTTAAGCTAGGATTCGTTGAGCCAAAGATGATATCATCGACATAGATTTGAACAATCATAAGGTGGTTACCTTCCTTCTTACGAAAGAAGGTTGGGTCAACCGAACCTTGTTTGAATTTTGACATCTTTAAAAGCTTAGTTAGCGTTTCATACCATGCCCTAGGTGCTTGCTTCAAACCGTAAACCGCCTTGTCCAGAATATAACAGTGATTGGGGTACTTTTCATTAACAAATCCAGGAGGTTGCTCCACGTAAACTGTTTCTTCAAGTTCTCCATTCAGAAAGGCGCATTTCACGTCCATTTGGTAGACCTCAAATTTCTTGTGTGCAGCATAGGCCAGAAATATTCGAATAGATTCCAGCCTCGCTACCGGAGCAAAAGTTTCCTCATAATCAATTCCTTCCTCCTGGCAGTATCCTTTTACCATGAGACAAGCTTTGTTTCGAATCACATTGCCTTCCTTGTCCATTTTATTTCTGAATACCCATTTGAGACCAACAACTGAGGCGTCTTTAGGAGTTGGAATGAGGCGCCAAATCTTATTTCTTTCGAACTCGTTGAGTTCATCTTACATAGCTTGAACCCAGTCAGAGTGATCAAGAGCAGTATTAACTGTCTTTGGTTCAACTTTTGAGACGAAAGAATTATACATGCAGAACTCTACTTTGGAGAATAGAGATGTTTGCTTTTCCTTCAGTTGGGATCGGGTCAGGACCTTTTCAGAGATATTACCCACTACCTGGGATACAGGATGATCTTTGGTCCACTTAACAAGAGGAGGGTAATTTGGATCATAGGATGGATCCAATTCAGCATTTACCATTTCTTCCAATTCAGATTGACTATCTTCGTCGTAGAACATATCGGCATTCTCCCCCTCGACTGATGAGCTTTCAAGTGTAGCTGGACTTTCTGGTGCTACAGGACTTTCGGGTGTTGTCGAGCTTTCGGAAGCTGAAGGGCTTTCGAGTGCAGTTGAGTTTTCGAGTGGAACTGGAGTAGAATTCTCCCCCTCAATTTGTGAGCTTGGTTGTTTTGAAGAAGGTGGATTCTCCCCCTCAATTGAAGCATCTTGCTCAGGAGGTTCGTTTGGAACTTGTTCCCCTTCACCCATTAGTTTGGCTGCTTCTTCGACAATTTGCTTCGGATGGTCGACCTTGTTATCTGCTGACTTGGCCTCCGAGAGAGTAGCTTTCTCAGGTTCATCGAATAGTTCCACAAACTGGTCGAACAAATTAGCAATCAAAGCCGTAACTTGACCAGTGTGAGTAAAAATCTCTCCAATTGCTTCTTCAGTAGCCTTTAGCTTTTTAACGTAGTTATCATCGAAAGTCACATAATATGTTTCTTCGATCTTCCTAGAGCGCTTATTTAAGACCCGGTAAGCTTTTGAAGTAAGAGAATATCCCAGAAAAATTCCTTCATCAGCTTTAACATCAAACTTGTTACGATGTTCTTTGGAGTTGAAGATGAAGCATCGTGAGCCGAACACATGGAAGAATTTTACGTTCGGCTTCCTGTTATTGCTGATCTCATAAGGAGTAAGAGAGAAATGCTTGTTGAGATAAGACCGGTTCTGTGTGAAACACGCTGCAGCAATAGCATCAGCCCAGAAATATAAAGGAAGAGAAGCGAAACTTAGCATCGTTCGGGACGCCTCACACAAGGATCAGTTTCGTCTTTCGACAATTCCGTTCTGTTGAGGTGTGTAGGGAGCTGAGAAGTTGTGACTGGTTCCTTTTTCTGCCAAAAAGTCTTCAAATTCTTTGTTCTTGAACTCCAGTCCGTTGTCGCTCCTGATGTTGCGAACGACTTTTCTCAGTTGCACTTCAACCTGCTTGATAAACATCTTTAACTTAGGAGTAGCCTCAGATTTGTGCTTCAGAAGGAATACCCATGTAAAACGTGAGAAATAATCAACAATAACAAGAATATACTTGCTACCGCCAATGCTTTCGATAGATGATGGACCACACAAGTCGATGTGAAGCAACTCAAGTGGTTTAACAACTTTTGTGTTTATAATGGATGGGTGACTTTGACGACTCTGCTTCCCATTTTCACACGCAGCACACAAATGTTCTCGATCAAACTTGAGCAATGGGAGACCACAAACATGACCTCCTATGACAATCTTGTTGATGTCCTTGAAGTTGAGATGTGAGAGCCTTCGGTGCCACAACCAGCTTTCGTCAGAATGAGCTTTGGATAATAGGCATATAGCTGGATTTCCTTTGATTGGTTTGAGATTGAGAGGAAACATTTCGCCTTTGCATTCTGATTTGAGAATTACCCTTTTTGATTTCTTCTCTATGATTTCTGAACCTTCATCATCAAATGAAACTTTGAGACCGGTGCCTCCTACCAGTTGAGACACACTGATGAGACTATGCCGTAGACCTTCAACATATGCCACCTTTCTTATTGTGAAGTCTCCATTAGTTATTATCCCATAGCCCTTTATCGCTCCATAAGAATTGTTGCCGAACTTGACATTTCCACCATTCTGAAGAGATCGAAACTCTCTTAGCTCTTTCTTCCTCCCTGTCATGTGACGTGAGCAGCCACTGTCAATGTACCATTCTTCGTCGAACTGCTCGTCACTTATAACCTGCAAAAATTAAGCAGATTTAGGAACCCAAAGTTTCTTGGGTCCATGTGAGCCTTTCACAGGAACATGAATAGTAAGAGAAACATCAATAAGATATGTTCTTTTTATTAATGTTGTTTCATCTTTTCTTTTAATTGTAAAGACTTTGATTTTGTTAGGATTAGAAACAGTGGGTTTGGTTTCAGGTTTTGGTGTTTGGGCTTTAGACTGCTTTCGGTCTTCCTGGACAGAGGAAATCTTCGATTTTCCTTTCAGGTTCGTTGATGATTTAGAATTTTGAGCAAGAACAGAATTAGGTTTTGAAGAGAATTGAGAACTAGAAGAATTAAAATGGGAAGTTCTTCTGACTTGCGGTTTGATATGACCCTTTTGTTTTTGGTCATTGGAAGGATCGAACCTGGACGTTCGGTAGCTATTGCTTTCGGGACCGAACCTGTCCTTTCGGATGCTGCTTGAACTGAACCTGTCCTTTCGGTTGTTATTACTCTCTGAACCGAACCTGTCCTTTTGGTTATGTTCCTCATGTGGCCTGAAATCCTTTGTCTCTTGCTTTGAATTCTTATCGTGATAAGAGAAATGATTGTTTTGAGAGCGCCAAAATTGCTTTCGCTCAGAGAGATTCTTTTTGTATCTTAGGTTTCTTTGCTGCTTTTGATCTTTCACTTGTTTCGGCTGTCTGTGGATGTTGGCCTTTTGCTTCTGCTTCTTGTCAGCCGGTTCACTTTTCACAGATGATGTTTCGCATGTGGAAGTGACTTCTTCTATAGGAACTTCTTTTGTACCACTAGTACTTGGCACGTCGAAGTTGTCAGGCTTGTTCAGTGGCTCTGGTACATATCTGCCTTGGGTTTTCCAGGATGTCCGCTCTAACAGACCAACAGTTTCGTCGGCATTATCTATAGGAGCAGACCAAAAGAACACATCACAGCCATCTGTGTTATCTTCGTTCACTATGGCAGTGAGTTCGGCTGTTTGATGCTCAGTTACTCCTCTGACCTTGAACACTTGATTTGGTGTTGTTCTCACCTTTTGGTACACCATAGCCTTTTCTTCAAGAATTGGGGACCTATTTTGGGACAAACGAGCGAACTCCACAGAATTTTCAGAAATAAGATTTTTGTGGTTTTCGGGTTCACTCTTGATAAACTCAGAACAGTCGACTACTTCCTCTACATAAATTTCACTCATATTATCATCCTTATTAAGTTCAGATGTCTTTTCAGCATCAATTTTATTTTCTGAACTCAAATTGGCAGTCAACAAGACAAATTTTTGTATAGTTTCAATCCTTAGTTTCAGCTTATCGTTTTCATCCAAAAGCTTTTTCAGCATGTCCTTATGGTCCTTGGACTTTATGAAAGATTCTATTTTGTCCAGACCATACATGTAAGTGGGATTCACATCATCAGACGATACAACACTTTCGCAGTTATATGCCTCAACATCGATTTCATCCTCCTTAAACTCAAGGAAGGGTAAAATCATGCGATGTATTTTCTGCCCTATTTCACAATTTAAATGTAATTGAGTGATGTTAGCATAAAGTCGTTTAGCAATCAAACAAAAAATATTTCTCTGTTTTAAAAGTTTTAAATTGTCTCTTTGTAAATAAATGTTTTCATCCCTAGACTTTATCAGCTCCGACTCTTTTTGCTCTATCCACATCCTTCGCTCCTCACTCTTGGAAGACACCCTGCTTATTTGGTCAGTTAGGTTAGAATTGGTGACCCGTGTTTGAGTTAAACAACTATCCAGATTTGAGATTCTTGAATTTAAGCTATTTAATTCTTTTTCATATGATTTCTGTGGGACTTTGAATGAAATAAAGAGAGATTGTACCTTCTTGATCAATTCATCGAGCTCATTGATCTGCACTGAGAGGTTTTGCTGTGAAGCATAAGTCCTCTCGTTCCTTGGTGTCCTCATTTCCACCATCAATATTGTATCCCCTTATGTGAGATACATCAGTCACCACAAAACATTTTCCACTGCTTTCATCACCTCTTGCAACATATGCCTTTCCATGTGAAGGCTTTCTCACTTCATCATCCTCTGAGTCGGTTGACCATACCTGCACGCCACCGAACTCTTCATCCACTGTCGAACCCTGTACAATAAGAGCATTCATAGAAGGGTTAGTATCAGCTTTCTTCCTCTTGATCTCTTCCAGCGTTTTCATCAAGACAGCCTCTTCATCTTTTTCCTCATCTTTCTCTGCCATTTTCTTCAGAACACAATCTTTAGCATAATGGTTCTTTCCTCCACAGTAATAGTAGCTAACGCCAGAATCTCCTTCAACTTTCGCCTCTTTCTTTGGTTCCTTTGTCTTCAGCTCCTCCCTTACCTTCTCAGAACTATAGCTTCCCTACCAATTTCTGTTTTTATTGGTAGGAAACCTCTTCTTGATGAACCTCTTGGGAATAGATACCATCATAGCATAATCTTCTGACGTAAGATCATAGTCCTCTAGGTTTAGATCTTCGTCTTCCACTGCATTCTTTTCTTGCATGACAATCTTTTCTTGGGATTTCAGAATTCCCACCAGCTTTGCCAATGAATATGACTTGAACTGCTCATGAGCTTTAACTGTAGACACAACAGCTCTCCATTCAGATCTTAGGCCATTCAAAAAGGTGACCTTCTATTCAATCAACTTCCTTTCTATATCATGTTTGATCATCTTGCTAAGAAGATGATTGAAGTGATCAAACGTCTGAGTGACTGTTTCATCAGAAATCTACTTAAATTCACCAAACTCAGACAAAAGCAACGTCTGAATAGAATCCTCTAAATCTTCATCTGTGGAATATAGCTCTCGCAACCCATCCCAGATTTCTTTAGCGGTACTGCAGGAACTCACCAACCTAAATGTATTAGATTGAAGAGCGAATCGGATCAGCCTCAATGCTTTGATGTTGCACTGAAACTTCTCCTTTTCGTCTTGAGCAATGTCTTTAACATCTTTTAACAGATCATTATATTCTTTCTAAGTTTTAATGATCTTGGATGTTCCTGAGGGAGCAAATGGTCCAGACACAATGGCTTCCCAAATAAGATAGCCATTATCTTCAGATCCGATGACATAGTCTTCAAAATGATGAGTCCAAACTTCGTAATCCTGGGTGTATAGAATAGGAATCTTCATCGTTGATCCAATTTTGTTTGAGATGTTGATAGGATTAGATTGAGAATCGTCCATGCTTGATCGTTTAACCTGTTTGAAAGATCAGACTTGTAATATGTAATATTAAGGCAAACGAATAAATAAAGAGGTACGTCAATTATGGAGTGACGGCTCATTAAATATCAGTTAATGCGGAATAACCCTAATCGCTTCTTTCATAGAAAATATGTGTCTGAATTACACAGCCTCCAGCTCTGATACCAATTGATGAGTTCGAAAACTCTTTGATTGATTAGATCTTTGTAGCAGGTAAAATAATAAAACAGAAACAGTAATGCAAAAACACAAGTATGGATCTGAATGTGTCGAATGATTTGATTAACTCAATCCTCAGCAGAGCTCAATAAAGAACTTCCGCTGTAGAGGATTCTAGGGTTACAAAAGATAAGAACTTATACGCTATAAAATCTATCTCAATCTTATGTTAAGAATGCATGCAAGCATCTTTATATACTAAACCCTAAACAAAACTCACGGATGGATAGGCCCATACCGGAGACAAAACATGGACTAGCTAACGAGCCCAAAAGACGCAACACTAAACTGGAGATCTGAATGTGTCGAATGATTTGATTAACTCAATCCTCAGCAGAGCTCGATAAAGAACTTCCGCTCTAGAGGATTCTACGGTTACAAAAGATAAGAACTTGTACGCTATAAAATCTATCTCAATCTTACGTTAAGAATGCATGCAAGCATCTTTATATACTAAACCCTAAACAAAACTCACAGATGGACAGGCCCATACCGGAGACAAAACATGGACTAGCTAACGAGCCCAAAAGACGCAACACTAAACTGGACCTAACAAAAAATCTTGCACGGAAAAACAATCATGAAAAAGCCACAAAAAATTCCCAGTTTATGAAACTTTTTTGACTTTTTGGGTGAAAGTTGCAAGATTTTTCAAAAACCGGGTAGATATTGTCACTTTATGAAACTTGCAGGGACCCGTTGCGCTAAAAACAGCCAAATATGCGAAACTCTAGCCCATTTGCGAAACCGGGCATAAAGCGTAAATTCGCACAAACTGCAGGGACCAGAACTGAAAATTCTGCAATTTCTTAGCTTATATTTCCCATTTTGCGAAGTTGGGTCAATTTTGTCATTTCTTGAAAAGATCAGGGACCAATTTTGAAACTATTTGCTTTCTTCTTCACCAATTCATGTTATACTGTAAAAGACTTCGCACGTTCCTTACTTCGCATCTTTAACTCTTCGCACGTTTGTGAATCATGAATGCGAATGATGTATAAGAAAACTTCGCATTTTATCCCAAGTAACCAAATGCGAATCCAAAGTTTATAAGCAAATGCGAATATCTCCAAACCATAACATAATGCGAACTGCTTTTGAAACCCAGATGCGAACATAATATTGATTCACCCATATGCGAACTCAGTTGATTTTATATGCGAACCAAAAAAATCATCAACCACACACTTGTCTCACCAAATGCGAAATCCAAGTGAACAACATAATCGATCCATAGATGCGAACTATTGGTCATGAATCGTTCAAACCTTCAACTTCACAACCAAGATCGATATGCGAACCCAAGTAACTCGTTCGATCCCAAGCACAGAATATCAAATCTATCTTCCCAATCAACTCGATATTGAAATTGAACACTCGATTCCAACATTTCCAAACGATTACAGGTAATAATCAAAATCGACTTCAAGTACCTTGATTCCAGTTTCGATTCTAAGCGATTTTACAACAATCATTAGTCAAAATTGAATCCAAACAATACCAGGTACCTGTCGAAATTGATTCAACCATCTTGAAATCTGTTTCGATCGAAGTGACCCATTCTCAAAATTGATTTCGACCTGGTTCAATTTCTATTCCAAGCAATCTCATTCTGAGTTTCACTTTCGATTCACAATCTATCTTCCCAATAACGAAATCATCAATTTTGTTAACTTCATTTCCATCGTTCCCAAAACTCCAATTCAACCTCCAAAATCGATTTTGACTTTTGATTACAGTTTGACTTTCAACATCAGATGACAAAATCAATCGACATTCAAGTATAACTCGTTGATAACATTCAAAATCCAAAATCAATCATCGATATACTCATGTGTTCTTGATTCAATTTATCAAAATCAAGATCCAAATGTCGATTTTTACTCTATGACCTGAAGCAAATCGATTTCATCACATACAAATCATTTGAAATCGAATCTCACAAACAACAATCATCGATCGATTATTAGGAACAAAAAGATGAAATCAGAACTAAAGATCAAAATGATGATGATTAGATTGTACAACTCAGTAAAGTGTGTGGCTAGATGAATCAGGAACAACAATTTGGGCTTCAGCAAAGATATCGCAACATAACGTGATTTAAACGAGATTAAAACAAATACAAATGAACAATGAGTGGATCTAATATTTGCTTTGATTTGGGCTCGGTCATCGGATCTATGAACAGTAACAGTGAAATTTTGGGCTTAATTTTTCGTGAATTGTAACAGATAAGAAATTTGGATCAATTTTGTTTGGACTCGAAATTAACAATAAAAGGTTTACAAATTGTGTTGAGATT
Source organism: Lactuca sativa (assembly GCF_002870075.4). Classification (NCBI taxonomy): domain Eukaryota; kingdom Viridiplantae; phylum Streptophyta; class Magnoliopsida; order Asterales; family Asteraceae; genus Lactuca; species Lactuca sativa. The sequence continues at coordinate 247,826,006 of NC_056625.2, forward strand.
TGGGCTTTGATCTTAGAAAAAAATGTATTGGATCATCAATGGGGTTTGAAACGGATTAGATCCAACGAAACAAAATGATCAAAAATGAAAAACGCAAAGCACGAATCAAAATCATGGATGTTTTGGAATCCATTTGAGAATTTGTGATACCTTTTTGACGAATCGAGATCCATTTTCAACGAAGGTATCAAATTTGGAAGATCTTGGTTCTTTTGTCGGAATGAGAAAATCTCCAAATCGAACATTGTACCACCCACCATGCGAGATGTACAACTCGTTCTTCGTGTTCTTCGTGTTCTTCAACGATCCAAAAACATCTTCAAAAGAACCACCAACACATTTGGGTTTTGACTTCAAATTCAATGCAATCTTTGGAGATTGTTGCTTTGGAACCCAAATTTGCTTCACGGATTTTGGCTTCACAACATTTGACGATTTTTGTGAGTAAACCCGCTTATTTTTCCGATTCATCTTCTTCTTCTTTTTCTTTATCATCTTTTTGCATCTTGAAGACTTGACTTCATGAACAAACCCACTTTTCACAACATCAACATTTTGAGTTTGAATCAAATCTTTTGGAGTTTGATACTTATGATTTTCTTGGATCACCGGCTTCCGATAAGGAATCATTCCTTCAAACGAATCACAAGAACACAATATATCATCGGTTTGAACTCCAATTGAGCAAAAAACTTTTTCATCATGAGAATCAACTTGAACTCCTTTTTCTTGAACATCAAGAACATGATGATCATCAAGAACATCTTCAACAAACATAAGAGCTTGAAGATCACTTGGATTTTCAACAAGAGAAATGTAACTCTTATTAAACGAGTCTCTTTCTTCTCCTTCCTCTTGATTCTTGCTACGAGCTATCATGAACATGGAAAGATCATACAAACATTCAATCTTCGAAAGTTTTTGAAATATCAATCTTCCATGATTATTTTTCAAACCTCCATAAGAAACCAAAGAATCCCATGAAATCAAACCTCCTTTCAACAATAATCCATAGAATTGAAATTCGTTGATTTCGTATTTCACACCTTCAATGATTACAATCCAAGAATCATACTCCAAACGCACCATGATCACAAAAAAAACTTGAAGATTTCTAGAGAGAGAAAGTGATTTTGAATGAGTTTTCTAGAGAGAGAAAATAAAAATCACTTGAATTCTAGTGAAGAAAATCGAATTATGAATAGAATCAAAGATGAATTCGATTTCTAGAATCCAAAAACTCTCTAAAACACGAAGATCAATGAACAATAAGAATCACCAAATCAAAATAGTCATCAAGAATCAATTCTTGATCAAATCCAGAACACCCGCTCTGATACCAATTGTAGTGGTGTTGATTATGATGGCATGTGCGAAATTAGGAAAGATCTAGTGATTCATCATACAAATTCAAGAACACAAGAAGTAAATAAATCTTTGTAAGCTCTTATTAGATCTAGAAAGGATATACAAATGGGTCTTGTATACAATTTCTCTCTCTAGTCTAACACTCCAAAATGGACTCTTACATAATGGGAGTCAATCACTTCCTATTTATAGGAAAGACTCAACGCATTTACACATACAAAGAGGAAATCCTAAACACTACATCCAAGCATGACTCACCTAATTCCCCCCCCCCCCCCCCCCCCCCCCCCCCTCTTTTTTTTTTTATCCAGTCGATTTTGAGACAAGCTGGAGCTAGCTTCTTTGATTCGTATTTAACAGGTGTTTCATCCATTTTAATCTTAAAATCATTAACAAAACACCATGCCAATTTGAGATTTTGAAAGTAATGATTTATTGCATGATTTCAGGAGCTGATCTTTCAGATGCAGATCTTAGAGGCGCAGATTTCTCAATAGCAAACGTAGCAAAGGGGAGAAAATCCTTCAAATTATCAATCACTACATGATTATTAAAAACGAATTTAATTGACGCCCTTTTTCTCGAATTTTTACAGGCGAATTTGACAAATGCTAACTTGGAAGGAGCACTGGTTACAGGGAACACATCATACAAAGAATCAATCATAACAGGCGCAGGTATAAATACAATTACATTCTGTAAAAAGATCATTTTTTTATTTTTCTTTCAGTATTATAAAAAACTTTGTTATTCTGGATAGATTTCACTAATGTCTCTCTAAGAGAAGATCAAAAGGCATTTCTCTGCGTATTTTTTTATGTGGAGTTCTAAAAAGGAGTCACTGCTTGTGTATTTTCAGGGTGAATTCTGTAACAGGCAATGAAACACGAGAGACATTATTTTGCAAGTAGCATGGCTTGTTGTTATTTAGGTAAGTTGTGTAAAAACTTTATCATTCTTTTAATTTTATTTTTTGAAACGTTCCCTCATTTTGATTGAGGATCATTTTATGTTGGTGTTTATTGAATTCTTAACATAAATGCTATAGAGATAAGTCGATAACATTACATTAATTGTTACTTTGTTTTGTTACAATGTTATCCATGTTCCAGCTTTCGGCTATGAAACAACTAGCAATTAGTTTTGACAAACATGCCCTACTCACTATTTAGTGGTAGGAACATCTAGGGGTGAACATGAGATGTAAATGAAGGGGTTTGGGTTGACCCGTCAAATAAATGGGTCGTGTTCGGATTAGTATTTGGGTTCATGTGTAAACCTGACAACCCGTATAATATATTTGATTTAAAAATTATGTTTAATATTTATATACTTATGTCTTATTATGATATGTTTGTTTTGCCCCTTAAGATATGTATGTTATTTGAATGGTGGTCACATCACACACATTGTTATTCTTTTGTGCTGTTATTAGTGGTCAGGTTCTTGGGCAGCATCAATCAGTAGGGATAGCGGGGAGCTCCCAAGTCAGCTTAAAGAAAATATGATTTCGTCTGGTGGTCGTTCAAGAGCAATTTATTTTATTACTAATAATTTTTTTGTGCATATTTACTTTAATAATTAGTTATTTTGATCCATATCTAATTATATATGATAGTATATGTCTCCTATCTCGAACTTTTTTGTACCTTGACTTTGTCATATTTCTGCAGGGGATGGATTCTTTGTTTTGGGGTCTTAGTGTCATATCTGTATGCATCATGATGTGTGGTTCTTGTGGTGGGAGGGTTTTTTAGGGGTGTGTGTGTAAGTTTTATGTTTGTTGGACTTCTTTGTCGCTTCTGTTATTATTTGGATGTGTTTTACTGGTGATCTGCTATGTTTTAGGGATTCTGGACATTTTTACCCCCTTGCTCTTTTTCAGCTGGGGTGTCTACAGTTGTGGAATTTTTTTGCAGTGGTTTTGGTTGGTGAATTTGGTTTTGCCTCTGTTGCTTTCCTGCTCTGTGTTAGTTTGGTTGTATCAACTCATGGTGGTTTGTTGGCTTATTCTCCTGGTTTGCTTTCGTGGCTGGCTGCTTTGGACTATTTTTGTTTGTGTTTTATAATTGAGAATCGTATTATTATTTATTTTTTGTTTCTTTGTATAGTTTTGTACTATTTTTGTTTGAGTTTTTTTTCTGATCAGATGTGCTTTGATCTTAGTTTCTGATGGTTTATACTTGTGTATAGTTTAGTACTATTTTTGTTTGAGTCTTTTGTAATGGTTGTTACATGAAGATCTGACAGGAAAGTTCCGACCTTTGAGCATTAGATTTTTGGATATGGAGGGAAAGGATTGTTGTTTCTAGATGAAATGTATTTCAGATCTAGATCTGAATGTAGAATGATTTTAAAATGGGTTTCCTTATTTGCATCTGAGATTTCTTTCTTTGACTTATCTAAATTTTTTGTTATATTTGTTGCAGGTCTACAAGTTCATTGAGAGAAAAAAGGATAAACAGGTGTTTTAGATTTGGAAGTGAAATGAATATTTTATTTAGACTTTATAATTTATATAGTTAAACTAATGTAAGTTTAAATAAATACAGTTGTATAAAGTTGTGGTTACATGTAATCTTAAATTGGTTCACTTTATATCATATGTTTATGTCATGTATATTTTCGCAAAAAAATGCAACATTTTTTATGTTAAACATAGTTAATTATTTATATATTTAATATAACATATTTTCACCTTTTCAATTTGAAATGACGCAAATAAAATGAAAATCTATCATCATCTTAATATTATTCATTTAAATGAAATTAATCGTCGTACATTGCAAGATAAAGAGTAATTGACGAGAATTACTATTTGATGCCTGTCTAGAGACAACTGATAACGGAAATGAACAAATTTCTGGAATGCAACAAACCAAAAGGAAACAATTTGACGACCGCCTAAATGACACTAAATTTCGTTCCCGACTAATCGGCGGAATGAAACAAATCGCCACCGCCGCATCACGCGGGCACGCTCCTAGTGTGTGTATATATATATATATATATATATATATATATATATATATATATATATATATATATATATATATATATATATATTGTCTTAAATTGTGAATTTATTATATTAAGTTGTGAATTTTGTATATTAATCTGTAAATTGTCTGTATTGAGAGTTTTAAATTGATATTATTGTTGTGAATTTATATTTTTGTATTAAACTGTAAATTTATTGTAATAAACTGTGAATTTTACTTATTAAGCTATGATTTTTGTATTTTAAACTTTCAATTAGCTACATTAAGCTGTGAATATTTATTTAAATTGTGAAAATTTTATATTAAACTTTGAATTTTTGTGTTTAAAAATGTGAATTGGATGGATTTTCTGTTTAAACTGTGAATTGACTGCATTTTGCTGTGAATTTTTTTTATAATTTGTGTTAAAATATGAATGATTTATGTATAAATTTTTGTGTTAATTTTCTTATGAATATATTGGTTCTTTTATTGTATAAATTTGTAAGAATCCACTAGTTTTTATAGTTGTTTTGCATTAAATTCAAAACGAATGAATTAATAGGCTTTATTAGACTGTGAATGTAGTATTTAAGTTGTTAATTCATGACTTTATACGTTGATACAGGTGGTTGGTGGCAGCATATGATGATAGAGTTTGAGTTTTTGACTTCTTTGAATTAGTGAATTATTGTAAAACAGTTTGTATTATGTTGTGAATTTTTTGCATTAAACTGTAAATGGACTGTGTAAATCAGTATTTTATATAAGTTTTGTGTTAAAATACGAGAGCATATACGGATGAAAGTATTAGACTGTAAAAATTATAAGCTTGCTCTTTTTTTCATACCAAAAACACAAAAAATTAGGATTTTAACATGTTTAATAAGAGTATCATGTGAAAATTTACTAATTAATTGGGGTTCTTAGAGTTATTAATCTTTTATGGTTCTCATTTGAACCACTCCCTATATATATATATATATATATATATATATATATATATATATATATATATATATATATATATATATATATATATATATATATATATATATATATATATATATATAATGTTTGTTAAACATTGATTGGTAAAAAACAAAAACTAAATAAAAAGTCATGGGTAAATAAATAATTTGTTTTTATGTAAATCAAACTAGTATAGAATTCTACAATAACTGCAATTGAGATTTAATCTTTTCTCAATATAAATATCTCCATCAGAATAATTGATTGATATCAAGTCTATGATATATCCATCATTTGAAGATGCCTAAGCAGTTGTTAAATTTTCTCATTTTTGTTTCCATTTTCAGCCCAGGTCAGGAGTTATTCGACGTAAAGATATTCTTTCTTTGTTTTATAAACAATATCTTGTGGTTTAATATATTTTAGTTTTGACATGATTTTTATGTAGGTATCGGTATGAATGACAACAACAATTGGATAACAAAATCTATGATGATGAAAACAAATTCTAATATTCATGATTCAGGCACTGATGCGATAAAAGGTGTATGTATTGGACCTAGTCCCGTCTGTAAAGGACTCCCAGTCCGTTCATGTTATTGTTGTATTGGACCGCATATACATATTTGCACACCGCTGTATGAAATGTGCAAAAGATATTGTTCTATAATGGAAATTTGATGATTAATTGTAACGTCATCACCATCACAAATAATATAATATTCCTTGTTCTTTATATGTTGGTATCATTAATTTATATTCAACAATATATTCTTACAAATAATATAATTTTCCTTGTTCTTTATATGTCCCGATTTTAAATCCCGCATGGTTGAACTATGTGAAGGCCTAGTATTTAGAAATATATCCTTCTAGCATACATCACATATTAAATTCGGTATAAGATATGATATGTTAGATTTTTTTGATGAATGAAACACTAATTTAGTGTAACAAATAAAATATTTCAAACAACATACAATTCCCATTTTGTTAAAGTCACTATTGTTACGATTTAATAATAAGGTGGGTGTATACTTACTCATAAATCATTGTTACAAATAAACTATCACGATTTTTGTTAGAATCTATAGTGATATCCTTGAGAAACTATCATATGATCAGAGAAATATAAATATTTCATAAAAATGAGTGTGTTCTTTAATTAGAGGCTAATATAAATATAATAACACAAAGGATGACATTTTCCTAATAATATGTACCATCTTATAATACATGCATATTAGCTTGCTCAATCAATTTTGAAGACTTGATCTTAAAAATAGGCAGAGGCATATGATAACAATATCAATGGTAAATAGAACTAGAAAACATAGCCATTTTCGATGAACAAGCCCATCAATTATCCATTAGAAAACCCCTTTAACAATAGAATTCTTGAAGAAAAACTTCATTTGAAAAAACATGTGGGTTATAGTTTATGACAAATATTTTTGACACTTTAAGCACAAAATATATTGGCGATCTAGTCGATTATGAATGGGTCCTTTTAATAACGTATTCTTCATAAATTATATGATCTTTAAGTGATTTAATTTTTTCGTTAATTCATTTGTAATTGTTTGGACTTGATGGCTACACACACGTGTGTGTATATACACGTATGAAATATACTAGTTTACTCCTAACTAACTTAAACAAAAACCAACACACGATATGTAACGCCCGCAGATCCGGGCTAGTTAATTTAGAGGCAATAAGTGTCGAAAACGACTTTTCGACAAATGATTATTTATAATAAATAATCTTAACCAAGTTGTAGAATATGTCTCAAGGTTTCCGTACATATAAAGAACGCTGAAATCCGAGTTATAACGAAGAAGTTATGGTCGTCGAAGTTTTATGGCAAAACCGGCACGACACTCGGCACGACATTAGGAAGCGTAAATAGTAAATTTACGATAGAGCGAGATTTAGCCTTAGCAATCTAAACAAAAGTCGTAGAATATGTTAAACTAAGAACATCGATAAAAAGAACGCCCAAATCTGACTTCGTATGAAGAAGTTATGATTTTTCTAAGATTCGGCTTAGTAGTGCACGGCCCGAAACTCGAATTTTAGTTCGAGCGGTTTTTGGCTTACACGACCTAAATGAGAATTGAAGATCTCATTAATAGGAACTCAATAGTAAAAAGATAGACGAAAACGGGGTCCGTATGAAGGAGTTACGAATTCTTCGCGGTCATTTAACAGTCTAAACGCCTCCTACTGTTAAATTTGAGATCGGTCGAGAATTAGCCGACAAAGTCTAAATGAAAGTTGTAGATCTTGTTTTTACCTACGCGTGGATATAAAGAACGTCGAAAACGGAATTTGTATACGAAAGTTATGAATTTTTGAAAATTGGCTGATTTTCACACTATGTGCGATGTCACGTGTCAGCACCAGGCTGCGCCTGGCTGTAGCCAGCCTGGCTCACGACGTGAATATTAAAAATTCACGACGTGAACCTTCCTCCAGCCCCTATAAATAAGTGGTGAGGCCTCCATTCATTCCTCACACCTCCCCTCACTTCCCTCTCTCTCTAGAACTTCTCTCTAGCCCCGAAACCCCTCGAAACACCCCGAAAAGCCTAGGGAACCTCCCTAGCGCAAGGCAGATGCCCCGGAGTGCCCGACGGCTCCGAGAAGAAGACCCTTTCGGCTCGGGAACGTTGCTCCAACGGTGCCCGGTTTTGAGAAAAACCCGCTGTAAGTAAGCTACGCCTACGCTATTTTTAATATAGCTTTTATTTAATTATAGTAACGTTATTAGGAACTTATAATAAATACTTGGGCTATTATTATGGGTTATATAAGTATTGTTTAAAGCTTATATAATAGTAATAATAGCTAGACTATTAATTAGTCGCGATTATCGTTAGACTAAACCCGTTAAACTAAACCCTAGTGGTATTGGTACTATGTTTTATCGAAGGAAAATCGTTTTGAGAGTGTCGAAGCGCTGTCCAAGTGTTGAGTCACCACCTTTCAAGTGAGTGTATAGTTACTTTCAGCTTACACATAGATATGAAGTATTTTATATAAATTACGTGTTATGTGTGCATATTACCTGAATACTTGCTATCTATGCTGGATGAATGTTTTTATACATGTTTTCAATAATTTAAACTGTATATGTATTTTATATCTACGAAAATGTTGGGGTAAAACATGGGTAGATGTGTTAGTTGTTGTGTGATAAAAATGAAATAATGAGAGGCCTCGTTATAGATGTTATTGATGATCCAATCATCTAGCGGAGTATAGATGACGACCACGGACTATTCTAGACAGTCCAGTGGAACACTAGCAGGCTCGCAACCTATAGGTGTGTATTCGAACTGTGTGTTTATTCGAACTGTGTGTTTATTTGAACTGTGTGAACTGTGTGCTCACCAGATGTACTCCATCCCCCACATGGTTGCCTTAAGTACATTTATTGCTGAGGAATCCCCTTAGTAGTAGTGTCCATCTCGATGATAGTCCTTAGACTAGGCCCTTTGTGTTATATGTCTTAGGGACGTAAAGTGAGGATAACGGGAATGGGAAATCGGGTTTGTTTGGTTTGATAAAGTTAATAAACTTATTTATTGTGGGTTGAAAACCCTATGTGCTCACCAAGCTCCCAAGCCTGACCCAATCAGTTTTATGTATTACAGGTAGTGGCGCTTGAGCATAGATATGATGTTTGGACGAGGGATTACGGATATAGGCCTATAGATATGAAATAATGTAGTAAGGCTTATATTGTACTGTTTATGCTTTTGATCTGTACAAACATGACATCCCAAGTATTTTAATGAAATACATTTCTATGGAAATGCTTTTGATAAATCTTTATCATATTTTGTTTTGGGACAAATTCCGCAACACTTTTATTTAAAATGTTACTCTGATTTTCAAACAAAGCATAAACAAAATCGGTCTTTTCTGGCTGTGATTTTGGGGATGTCACAGTTGGTATCAAAGCATTAGTTTAAGCGAACTAGGAATATGGATTTATTTCTAGACTTAAACTTAGAATGCTAAGTGATGATTGTGAGGTGTGAGCAATAGATTATTTTAGGGATTGTGCCTAAAATGCTTTTATGTGCTAAATGCTTTGTGCCTTATAAGCTATTAATTATTCGGATCTATGGTCTGATGCCGACCGGATCTGGAAACCTTATGTGTTTAAGGTTCTAAACGTACGACTATGATATTAGAACTAGCATGTAAACGTTTCGGAGTGATAAGGATGATTTAAACGTCAATCCTAAGTAAAGGTCTGGATTCACCTTATTCGGTGTATAGATCAAGATGGCAAGGAACCGTAGCAGAAACGTGAATGCAAATGAGAATAGGAACCAACCCCTAGTGGTTTAGCAAATACCTGTTGTAGAACAAGTTGCACCTGGGCCAATCACGATGACCGGAGTACAAGCAATGGTGCGGATAATGCTAGATCAACAGATGGAAGAAACAAGGCGTTTACTTCAACAAAGTAAGGACGAACTTACTGTGCCAGTACGTCAGACACCCACTCTTGAGGCGACCATCTGGGTTGCTAAGTCTGTTGATGAAGTGATCAATGGTAATATCGCCAGCAAGGTTGAGGTTGGCAAGAAGAGGAAATTTGAGGTTTCTTCAAGGTCTACCAAGAACAACATATCCTTGAAGTCTAAAGGAGTAGGTGAAGCAAAATGGTGTGACAAGTATGGAAGGAAACACAATGGTAGATGCCCTAAGGAAGTAACCTGCTTCAAATGCGGGAAGACTGGTCAATGCCCACGAATGCCCAACCGAGGAAGAAGTTTGCTTTAAGTGTAGTAAAGAGGGACACTTCAAGCAAGAATGTCCAATAAGAGCTACAAAACCAAGTGTACCACCAAAGCACCATGGGAGAATAACTTGTTTTAAGTGTGGAAAGCATGGGCACTACGCCGATGAGTGTACATTCAACACCAGGGTGTGTTACGAATGTAATAAGGAAGGGCACCTCAAGCAAGACTACCCAAAAAGAAAAGGATTTACAAAGCCAAAGGCACCACGGAAGAACTATGGGAGATGCTACGAAGAAGTGACTTGTTTTAAGTTTGGGAAGAACGAGCATTACGCCAATATCTGTACATCCAGCAAGAGGTTCTGTTACGAATGCAGGAACAATGGACATATATCAAAGGATTGCCCAAAGAAAAGTGAAGCAGCAAGAGCGAATGCACCTCCAAAGCCAAGAAGCATCCCTAACGAAGTAGCTGACAACGCAATGAAGAGTAAGGATTGATATCCGAAGGTCGAGTTATGATGTAACCTATTGGAGGCATAGTCTAGGGTGAACTTGAACACCTATGTAATAGTTTCAAGGAATAATAATAATAAAAAAAACCTTCATTTTGATATTTGATGTGTTAAGTTGTTATGTGATGGTGACTTGGGAAACTGCGGGACAATACTTGGGACGAGTATGAGTAGGTGTGAATGGTAGTAGAGGCCTATACTACCGGAAGCACAGGACTCGCACTTGGATCAGGGAAAGTCACAAGGTTACCAAGAAGCTAGTAATTGATTTTGTTTCATTCAAGTATGTCGTTACCATTGTTTCGGTAATGACTAAGAAGATTGGTGTTACCCGACCCTAGTGGTCATATCACATTGAGTCCGACTACGATGAGTATGATGCGTGGTTCAGAGAACCAAGCCCAATGTAGCATCTGACTTAAGCTAGAAGCTTGAAGTGAAAGACAATCAAAGCGAATAGTAGAGGTATCACAAAAAGTTGCTTGTAGCTAGGAATGCTACAATGTGATTATATCACATTAGAACATGAAGGGAAGCATAGTCTGTTTTAGAATTTAACTCTAATATACCTGAGTCTAAACGTGCATCACATGATGATAGGTCATTAGAATATGACACATCGATCCATAAAAGTAATAAAAGAAATTATCTCAAGTTCGTATCCAATAAGGATCGGGATTGTGACTTGAAGGTCATAATGTGAAGTCTAACCTGAGGTAGAGAGCAGGTGCACGATCGAGTACTGCTTACAGTCAATAAGTCTAAGAGATAGACTTGAAGGAATATAGAAGTTATAATTATTACCTAGGATGAAGAGATGATGTATGGAGTCATTATACGAACCCTGTTTCGTTGATGATTCCGAGATGTAATCATCCTAAGGGGGAGATAATTGTAACGCCCGTAGATCCGGGCTAGTCAATTTAGAGGCAATAAGTGTCGAAAACGACTTTTCGACAAATGATTATTTAGAATAAATAATCTTAAACAATTTATAGAATATGTCTCAAGGTTTCCGTACATATAAAGAACGCCGAAATACGAGTTATAATGAAGAAGTTATGGCCCGTCGAAGTTTCACGGCAAAACCGGCACGGCACCGGGAAACGTAAATAGTGAATTTACGATAGAGCGAGATTTAGCCTTAGCAATCTAAACGAAAGTCATATAATATGTTAAACTAAGAACATCGATAAAAAGAACGCCCAAATCTGACTTCGTATGAAGAAGTTATGATTTTTCTAAGATTCGGCTTAGTAGTGCACGGCCCGAAACTCGAATTTTAGTTCGAGCGGTTTTTGGCTTACACGACCTAAATGAGAATTGAAGATCTCATTAATAGGAACTCAATAGTAAAAAGATAGACGAAAACGGGGTCCGTATGAAGGAGTTACGAATTCTTCGCGGTCATTTAACAGTCTAAACGCCTCCTACTGTTAAATTTGAGATCGGTCGAGAATTAGCCGACAAAGTCTAAATGAAAGTTGTAGATCTTGTTTTTACCTACGCGTGGATATAAAGAACGTCGAAAATGGAGTTCGTATACGAAAGTTATGAATTTTTGAAAATCAGCTGATTTTCACCGTGTGTGCTATGCCACGTGTCAGCACCAGGCTGCGCCTGGTTGTAGCCAGCCTGGCTCACGACGTAAATATTAAAAATTCACGACGTGAACCTTCCTCCAGCCCCTATAAATAAGTGGTGAGGCCTCCATTCATTCCTCACACCTCCCCTCACTTCCCTCTCTCTCTAGAACTTCTCTCTAGCCCCGAAACCCCTCGAAACACCCCGAAAAGCCTAGGGAACCGCCCTAGCGCGAGGCAGAAGCCCCGGAGTGCCCAACGGCTCCGAGAAGAAGACCCTTTCGGCTCGGGAACGTTGCTCCAGCGGTGTCCGGTTTTGAGAAAAACCCGCTGTAAGTAAGCGACGCCTACGCTATTTTTAATATAGTTTTTATTTAATTATACTAACGTTATTAGGAACTTATAATAAATACTTGGGATATTATTATGGGTTATATAAGTATTGTTTAAAGCTTATATAATAGTAATAATAGATAGACTATTAATTAGTCGCGATTATCGTTAGACTAAACCCTAGTGGTATTGGTACTAGGTTTTATCGAAGGGAAATCGTTTTGAGAGTGTCGAAGCGCTGTCCGAGTGCTGAGTCACCACCTTTCAAGTGAGTGCATAGTTACTTTCAGCTTACACATAGATATGAAGTATTTATATAAATTACGTGTTATGTGTGCATATTATCGGAATACTTGCTAACTATGCTGGATGAAAGTTTTATATACATGTTTTCAATAATTTAAACTGTATATGTATTTTATATCTTCGAAAATGTTGGGGTAAAACATGGGTAGATGTGTTAGTTGTTGTGTGATAAAAATGAAATAATGAGAGGCCTCGTTATAGATGTTATTGATGATCCAGTCATCTAGCGGAGTATAGATGACGACCACGGACTATTCTAGACAGTCTAGTGGAACACCAGCAGGCTCGCAACCTGTAGGTGTTTATTCGAACTGTGTGGACTGTGTGCTCACCATATGTACTCCATCCCCCACATGGTTGCCTTAAGGACATTTATTGCTGAGGAATCCCCTTAGTAGTAGTGTCCATCTCGATGATAGTCCTTAGACTAGGTCCCTTGTGCTATATGTCTTAGGGACGTAAAGTGAGGATAACGGGAATGGGAAATCGGGTTTGTTTGGTTTGATAAAGTTAATAAACTTATTTATTATGGGTTGAAAACCTTATGTGCTCACCAGGCTCCCAAGCCTGACCCACTCAGTTTTATGTATTACAGGTAGTGGCGCTTGATCATAGATATGATGTTTGGACGAGGGATTACGGATATAGGCCTGTAGATATGTAATAATGTAGTAAGGCTTATATTGTACTGTTTATGCTTTTGATCTGTACGAAAATGACATCCCAAGTCTTTAATGAAATACATTTCTTTGGAAATGCTTTTGATAAATCTTTATCATATTTTGTTTTGGGACAAATTCCGCAACACTTTTATTTAAAATGTTACTCTGATTTTCAAACAAAGCATAAACAAAATCGGTCTTTTCTGGCCGTGATTTTGGGGATGTCACACGATAGGCGGTGTACCTAATCGAATAGTAGTTTAGTGCAGGTAAGTAACGTGTCAAACCGATTGGACCGGGAACTGGAGACAAAAGTGGTTCAATAAGGATCCATTTCATGTCATTTTTTAGACCGAATCGAACCGAATTGTTTTTTTTTTATCAAAAAACGTTTGACTAATTTATGAAACTTGTATAGTTGAATTTTACTTAGTCCGTTAAAAACACAACACATTTCCAAAGAAAATTTAAACATTTTCAAAGTGTACACAACTCGAAGGCCGATCCATACCACCGTCAAAGATATATGTAATTTTCTTAGTTGAATCGGCGATCGTACTCATTGTATTGATGGTCGAACCAATTGTACCGATCGTCGAACTGGCTGAACCTATGGTCGAAACGGGAATCGATCAGCAGACCAGTTCAACTAAAAAGTCAGTTTTTAAAACGTTGATATATATATATATATATATATATATATATATATATATATATATATATATATATATATATATATATATATATATATATATATATATATATATATATATATATATATATATATATATATATATATATATATATATATATATATATATATATATATATATATAGAAAAAGTGAATATACCCTTAAGAGTATATAACATAGGTACCCTAACTACTTATCCAATGTCGTTATAAATCCTCGTACTCGTATTCTAATGCATCCTCTTATCGGTATCCAAAGTTTATCAATTCCCAATTCAAATCCTCCTTTTTCGCTCTTCTTCGGTAACTCATATCAAGCGCTACCAATTTTGCCAGAAATTTTCGTTGGAAGGGTATTTTGGAGGTGATCGTCGGGGATTTGAGTCATCAATGTGTAATTCAATCGTCCAGTAGTTATTTCCATGAACAAAACTCAATGATTTTACGTTACCGACCGGAACACATCGGTGCTTTATGGGGTTACTAACCAAGTTCGTGTAAACAGAAGGATGATCGGGAATCATTCAAAAGGAAGAGTAGATGAGAGTTAGATAATTATTGTATTATTTAATTATTATGTTGTATGTCAATCACTCCTATATTTCTAGATCTGATTTTGTAATATATATATATATATATATATATATATATATATATATATATATATATATATATACTAGCTTATAACCCGTGGGCACCACGGATTAGCACGGATTAGAAAGGTAAAAATAATTTTAATTAAATTATAAGGTAATTATTGAGCAATAATAAAAAAAAATTAATAATTTAATAAATTAGGCAATAGATATTACAAATAAATTTTTTGTTGACGTGTTTGATATGTGTAAAATGGAGGAGTGAATTAGTGGAAATTTAATTAATGAAGAAAAACCTTAGAATGACAAGTGGCAACTAATTAATGTGAATCTCTAATTGATTGACATGTGGCAAATGTGCTACTCTTTTATTAGGTAGGGATATATATATATATATATATATATATATATATATATATATATATATATATATATATATATATATATATATATATATATATATATATGAAATACACTCCTGCGGGAGATTTAAGCCAAAATACTTCCTATTTTCAACTTGGTATTAGAGCTAAAACGCTCTTAGGGTTCTTCTAAAAATTTCCGATTTTTTGAATCCCTCATTCTTTCCCAAGACCATTGATTTCCATGGCTTCCACACATATCAATTCCTCCAAAATTGCTACTGCTGTCACTTGTAAGCTAACTCGCACAAACTTCTTGTTGTGGAAAGCACAAGTGGTACCCATACATCGAGGTGTTAAACTGTTTGGCTACCTTGATGGAACCAACGCCAAACCAGTAGAAAAGATAACAGTAGGAACAAGAGATGCAACAAAGCAAAAAGACAATCCTGAATATGAGACCTGGGTCACTCAAGATCAAGTAATACTCGGCGGTTTGCTATCCTCTATGACTGATGATGTTCTGTCCCAACTCACCCGTTGCACACATACCTCTCACCAACTTTGGACCTCTCTCCGTACGATGTTTTATGCTCAACACAAAGGTAATTCTACTCAGATTCGTACACAACTCTCTAATATGGAAAAGTGTGACATGAGTGCGTCATAGTATTATTAGAAGATGACTACACTAGTCAACACTAGGGCTAATATTAGTCACCCCATGAGTGATGAAGAGGTCATTGGCTACATCTTAGCCGACCTAGGTCTAGGACACGACGATCTCTTTACAGCCATCACAGTCTTGCGCAACAATCAAGAGGTAAAACTTTCAGAATTTTACTCTTACCTCATAGCGCATGAAGCACAAACAGTGACGATGAATGGCCCAACAGACTTTGTATCTTCTGCCAACACGTTTACTAAACAGGAGACAAATACCTCTAATCCTCGAAAAAACCCAAACCAACAATGGGTATAATTTCTCAAACAACCAGCGTAATTACCGCAACAACGGAAATCGAGGCCGAGGGCGTGGCAAAGGAAGGCAGTACGGTGGTGGTCCACGGTGTCAAGTTTGTGGAATACCCGGACACACAACTTTGAACTATAGAAACCGGTTCACCCATGCTTATCAATCAGAGGAGTACCGAGTCGGAAACAGTGCTACATTTGGAAACTACAACAATGACCTAAATTGGTATCTTGATACTGGAGCTATTGATCACCTCACAAATGATCTTGATCGATTGTATATACTTGAACGCTACCATGGAAAAGACCAAGTCTAATTAGCCAATGGCATAGGTTTGCATATTTCTCATGTTGGTCATTCTAAAATTCCAAGTCTAGGTAGACCACTTGTTCTTAAAAATATCCTACATGTTCCACATATCAACAAACATCTTCTTTCTGCTAATAGACTTGTTACTGACAATCATGTGTTTATTGAACTTTACCCCAATATTTTCTTTGTTAAGGACATTCGCACGAAGAAAACACTTCTAATCGGTAAAAGAAAACATGGTATGTTCTCGGTGCCAATTCGTCATTCTTCACGGTATGTTGGATCAAGCACCAAAGTTTCAACATCTCAATGGCATCAGTGTCTTGGTCATCCATCTTTGGCTATTGTTAAGTCTATTTTGAAGTTAACCAACGTAGATTTTTCATTTAATAACGAGTCTTTAGTTTGTGATGCATGCCAACGTGCAAAGAGTCATCAAATTCGTTATAATAATTCTGTTCGTGTCACCTCCTCACCACTTGAGCTCTTTCACACGGATGTTTGGGGACCAGCTCAAGTGTCTAGTGGGGGTTTACGTTATTATGTCAGTTTTTTGGATGATTTTAGTCGTTATACTTGGATTTATTGCATTAAACGAAAATCAGATGTTGAACAAGTCTTTTATAACTTTCAAAATCATGTTGAACGCCTTCTAAATAATAAAATTTGTGCCATCCAATCTGATGGGGGAGGTGAATATCATAAGCTTCATAAATATTTTCAACAATGTGGTATTTCTCACCGTGTGTCATGCCCACATACCTCACAACAAAATGGTGTGGCAGAACGAATACACTGCCATATTGTGGAAACGGGCTTGGCTCTTTTGGCTCATTCTTCTCTTCCTCTTCGGTATTGGGATGAAGCTTTTCTTACAGCTTTCTACTTGATAAACCGTATGCCAAGTCGTACCATTCAGAACTTAAGCCCTATTACACAGCTCCTCAACGTAACTCATGATTACACCTTTCTTCGAACTTTTGGGTGTGTGTGTTAGCCGAGTCTCCATAAATATAATGCTCATAAGTTGTCTTTTCGATCTACTTTATGTGTTTTCTTGGGGTATAACTCTATACACAAGGGGTATAAGTGTCTAGACAAATCCATGGGTAAAATATATATCTCTTGGGATGTAGTTTTTGATAAGTCTCGTTTCCTATTTGCCACACATGTGTCTTCCACACCGTCACCCACATCTCGTGTTGTTTCCTTCCCACAAAATGAACCAAATGACATAAATGACCACATGAGAAAATATGATTTATCACTATTATTGGCTAACTCTTCTACTGCAGCTACAGTTCCCATGATGAATGTTTCAGTGCCCTCAGTGACTACTACTATACCTTCCACTCAACTGCCAAGGCTTTCACCACCATCCACTGAAACTATTTCCACCTCAATGCCTGATGTCCAAATCGAGGAGTTCGTTGCTGCCCCAGTTCACACATCACCTGTACACAACAATGATTCTCCTCCTGTGTCCTCAGCCCCACCAACTAGTCCAACTACGTCCCCACTTGGAGCCACTACACGTGGTAGATTGGGAAAGGTATTTCCTATGAAATTCACTAACTAGTCCAACTACGTCCCCACTTGGAGTCACTACACGTGGTAGATTGGGAAAGGTATTTCATATGAAATTCATTGATGGAACAATACTGTACAATCCACATAAACGTGCATTTTTTCTGAACCCACGTCGCATCAGGTAGCCATGACAAAATCCTCAATGGCGTAAAGCCATGGAAAGCAAGTTCAATGCCTTAAAAACTAATCATACATGGGATTTAGTTCCCAAGCCACACGAGGTAAACATTGTTGGGTGCAAATGGATCTTCAAAACTAAACTAAATCCCGATGGCTCACTTGATAAACACAAAGAGCGCTTGGTAGACCGTGGGTTCACTCAACAATATGGCATTGATTATCAAGATACGTTTAGTCCTGTGGTGAAACTCGCTACAGTTCGCCTCATCCTTGCTCTTAATGTCTCCAAAAGTTGGCACCTTCGACAGATTGACGTCAATAATGCATTTTTGCATGGTTTCCTCAATGAAGATGTTTATATGAAGCAGCCTCCAAGTTTTGAAGATAAAAGCAATCCTCAGTTTATGTGTAAACTTCAAAATTCTATCTATGGTCTTAAGCAATCACC
This sequence comes from Lactuca sativa, assembly GCF_002870075.4. NCBI lineage: Eukaryota > Viridiplantae > Streptophyta > Magnoliopsida > Asterales > Asteraceae > Lactuca > Lactuca sativa. The sequence goes on from NC_056625.2 coordinate 247,844,586, forward strand.
ACGTGCCTGGTTTTCTCGTCTGAGTGAGAAGTTACATCATCTTGGTTTTCATTCGCCTAAGGCTGATACCTCCCTCTTCTTATTTCGACATGGGCAACATATCATTTACATGTTGGTCTATGTCGATGACATAGTCATTGCGGGTTCCTCTAAGGAGATTGTGGATCGGCTTGTCCATAATCTTTCGTTGTCTTTTTCAATTAAGGATCTCAGGCGTCTCAACTACTTCTTAGGTATTAAATTCACTCACAATTCAGGGGGAATCATGTTACTTCAACGAAAATATGCTTCTGATCTCATTCATAGAGTTCATATGGAGAATTGTAAGAGTGTATCAACACATATGTCAGTTTCAGATAAGCTTGCTAAATACCATGGTAGATTGTTGAGTGATAATGATGCTTTCAAATATAGAAGCATGGTTGGAGGTCTACAATACCTTACATTAACGCGTCCTGACATATCATTTACTGTGATTAAGGTGTGTCAATATCTTTCCAAGCCTACAGATATGCATTGGGAGGCAGTAAAATGTATAATTAGATATATAAAGGGCACTATTGATACAGGTCTTAGCATTAGAAAATCCCACTCTACTTTATTGAGTATCTTTACAGATGCAGATTAGGTTGGTTGTCTAAATTATCGCCGGTCTACCGGAGGGTATGCTATAAGTTTAGGTCCAAATTTGATTTCTTGGAGTTCCCGTAAACAGGCAACAGTTTCACGATCAAGTACAGAAGCAGTACAAAGCCCAGGCGAACAGTACTGCAGAAGGTGTCTGGATACAATCATTACTTAAAGAGCTTGGAGTTTACCATTCAAGACCACCAGTGTTGTGTGATAACTTAAGTGCCACCTACTTAACAGCTAATCCTGTGTTTCATGCTAGGACTAAACACATTGAAGTGAATTTCCATTTTGTTAGAGAGAAGGTAGCTATGGGAGCTCTTGATGTATGGTTTATTTCTTCACATGATCAAATAGATGATGTGTTTACGAAACCAGTAACGAGAGTCTTGTTGGATCAAATGAAGAACAATCTCAACCTCGTTCAGGTTGAGATTGAAAGGGAATGTAAATAGAAGGATTATCGGGAATCATTCAAAAGGAAGATTAGATGAGAATTAGATAATTATTGTATTATTTAATTACTATGTTGTTTGTCAATTGTTCCTATAATACACTCATGTGGGAGATTTAAGCCAAATACTTTCTGTTTTCAACTGTTCGTGAATTGCACTCTTAATAAAGCAATTTCTTATTCTTTTCTCCTTTTCCCTTGTACATTGTGCATAGAGTGAGTTACGTCTGATGGGAGTGTGGAATGAACATCAGTACAACCATTGGCGGAGCATTATTAGGGCCAAGGGGGGCTGTGCCCCCCCCCCTGATTTTTTGGTTTTAAATAGCTCTTATAGTTTCATTTTATACATTTTATACCCAAATATATAAAATTTTGTCCTTGGCCCCCCTGCTTACCAATTTTTTTTACATATTATATATTTGCCCCCCCCCCCCCCCCCCCGAATCAAATGTTGAAGCTCCGCCCCTGAGTGCAACAACCCATTTTAACTAGAAATTATAGTATATGTAGCCCACCCACCAGGTGTTCGATTAAATGTCTCAGTGGACTTTTGTGTCAATATCGCTTGAAAAGCATAGACTGTTATCGAGAATTGGTATGATATAGCTCATAAAATTTTTCCTGGAGATAACCATAACAAGCAAAAGTTAGTAAAAAGCTTTATTAACCTTTTAAACTTATTGTAACCAACATGCTGGTGTATCATTTATTTATTTCTTTCATTTCTTTTATTGATTGATTAGCAGTGTCCTCTAAAGTTGTTGGAGACGTTCTTGCCTTTTAAGAAGTTAGTTTTCATAAAGTTCTATTGAGAAATTGCTTTTAAGTCTTTGAAAGGTGGGATGATTCTTGTCATATTTTATAGTTATATAATTTTATTATTGAAGATGGTTGATCATCGCAATGGTGAGAATCATCCACCAGCCAATAAAGGTCCAAGTGGAGCTGGAGCTGGAAGTGCATATTCAATTGATGCATAAACTATGATTAGAAGGTTAAAGTTAATGTATTCTTACTAGAGAAAACACAAAGATGAGTTATGGGGTAACACAAAATGCAAATATCTGAAAAAATATATTTCAATTAGCTATAGATATAATAAATATTTCTGAAAAACATAAACAAGAGGTATGGCTGAAATGGTTAAGGTGTATGGTTTCAAAACATAGACAAAGACAATTAAATGTTATTTTCTTCTACATTTCACTTGTACGTAAAGAAGTAGCTTCAACGGGGGATATGGGTATTGTTGTTGTATTATTGTCATCATGATATTTCGTTTGGTATTTTATTTATGAAGTGTATCTTAGGTTCCAAGAAGAATGTGACAATTTGAATTTTTGGCAGGTGTTAAATTTTATATTTTGGGAACTTCCCCATGGTTTAAGGTTAAATCCTTATTATTTGATTGAATTTTTAGTAGTTGCTATTCAGATTATTGGCAAGTGTTACATGCAGCCAGAAGAAGGCAGATTTGATAAGTGTTGTGAAAAAGTCTACAACAGAAGTAGTTGGGGCAAAAGAAATGGATGTAATATTACATGTCATTAGTGATGGTGATGAGAATGTTCTTGTTTATATTGCAAAAGAAAAACCTGGAGGGGAGCTTTTAGAGAAATAGACGACAAAGATGAAGTCTTCAAGTTTACAGCTTTCTGATATAAAAAAAGGATTAGCACATCACTTTGTGTTTCATGTAATTATAGCACCTGATAAACCTTGTTATTCGATCTTTTTATATACAATCGATTCTGAACATACGAAGATGTTTAATATGACTTTGAATGTATCAAACACTTACCATTTTGTACTAATTTCTTGAAAATGCTTTATGTAGTAAGGCTTATATGAACATGTGAGGGTAAAATGGGGATTATACTTTTTTTTTCACAAAATAGCATTATACTTTCATTTTTTCACAAAGTAACCACGAACCAAATACTGGACTCTATGAGTGAAGTTGGGATACTCAAAATCCAAGAAGGAAGTGTATAAACCCAACAAGAGTAAAAGTGTAAATCTCTACCCTTGTAGATCACTGGACGCTTTGATGCTAAAATTGACATTTTTGTTAACAAATCTTCACTAAGGCATTTAAACAAACACCTAGTGTACATCACCAACAACATTATATCTGAAAACAAAAATTACCATAGAATTAACTTGGTATCGTTCACAAACTTCAATCTAATGAAATTAGTATAAATCTAGTTTAAATTTACCTAAGGCAAACCAAGAACAAACCGAAGAAGATGAAGTCGAAAAGCCTCATCATTCGACCTGATTAACCAGAAAAAAATAAAAAATAAAGGATGATATAAACACATACCTCGATTCTAAATAGGATTCGAAAATCAGTACATACACGAAATCAAGGAAAATCGCATACACAAAATCATGGAAGCATTCAAAAATCAGTAAAGCTCTAACATTGATGGAAGAACTGAAGCCAAAATCATGAACCGGAACCTACTGTAAATTGATGGTGAATTTGCAAAAATCAGGAAACGATGGAATTTTAAGCAGGATTCGGTAGTTCTCATGTTATGAGAAATTAGGTATTCACTTATCAATTTGAAACGAAGTCGATAAGCAAATAACCAATTGACACAGTTTTAAAAATCGGGTACCAATTATTATATACCCAGAGTATATTCACTTTTCTCTCTCTCTCTCTCTCTCTCTCTCTCTATATATATATATATATATATATATATATATATATATATATATACATATATATTGTTAAGTCCGATTCCGGATCTAAAACTGATAATCAAACAAACATGAATCAAGAGTAACACAGTAAGATGAATGAATTGAGTTTGCACACGATTAAACACAAGAAATCGTCAGGTACAACTCAAGACTGGCAGTAAACTTCTAGAGCAACCAACCATTACAAAAGACCAGCTCCTACACTATTTATACTCAACTGGATCGCAAACGGAGTTTGCGGCCGTAAACACGTTTACGGCCATAAACGTGTTTACGGTAGTAAACACAACAAAGTTCAAATTAACATAAAGTGAAATTACAGACACAAAACAAAACACATCACATGCTAAGCCTAGCCCAAACCATTTACATGGCCCTTCAATCTCCCCCTTGGTTTGGAGCAGGCTTGGATTTAGTCATTGTTGACAACCAGCACGTCGGACCTCCCCATAGCTCCATTCCATATTCTCTTGTAAATAATTGTAGCCACCATCCTTGTATATTCCTTTGCAGCAGGCTCAAACAGCTCATCAACAACAACAATTTGACAACTTGCAAGCTGATGAATGTCTCGTTCACCAAACTTAAGTAGATCCCTTTTGTCATACAAGCGAATACAATCTTCCTTGAGCTTGATGACAGCAGCATCTGATGTTTCATCATACACCCAATAAAGCATAGAGTGTAGAGATCCATCAGGACAATTTTGAGGAATAGGGATGTGTTTTACTTGAGCAGTTGCTGGCCACATTACTGCCCAGATAGGCTCGCTGGTTTCTTTATCCAATACATGCTTGTGAACTTCAACAAAGGACTCTACAGTTTTCATTGATGGAAATCCTTTAGCGAATTGATCTTCCAAAAATGATTTGAATTGACTGGCCTTGGAATTCTTTGACGGATTCGAGAAGGGAGCTTTAGATAGCTCAATGAGATCAACCTTAGTAAAGGAGTTGAAATCATGAGCCTCCTTGTACAGTTCTTTATTTCCACTCTTCCTTCGAACCATGAACATATCAAGTGTATCATGAAATCCCCATGAGATAATTCCTGACCTATCACCATATATGTCTCTGAAGGTTTGAGTGCTTAGGTCAGTGAAGGTTACTTGAGGTCTATCCCAAGGAGATTTATGATCCACACTTCTTTTAAAGAGCCATTTATTCTTATCAGTCAACTTATCAGCAGCTTTCTTTTGTTTAGCTCCTTTTGTCTTTGCAGCTCTGTAAGCCTGTTTTGGATCCACGTCAAAACGATCAACAACGATGGAAGATCGGATTGGTTGAAAGGAAATGGGAGCATCATCTATGGGAGCATCAGCATTTGGAGCGGGGGAATCGACATGAGGTTCACCAATAGTTGTCTTGAAATTATCACCAAACCTGTCTTCAAGCTTCTTTTGTAACTCCAGGAGATTTGCAGCCAGACTACCATATTGCGTCTGAAGATCAGAAATCTGCTTAGTCTTCAGAGCATTTTCTTCTTTCAGTTCAGCCATTTGAATGTTGAGCTCGGTATTCTCAGATTGGAGGTCTGCGATTTTGATTACCAGCTCAATGTTCCTCTGGTCAAGCTCAACATTCTTCTGTTTGATGGCATCAGTCTGGCTTTGGAGTGAAGGGGAGTAATCTCTTGTGTTATCACCTCCAATGAGAATTCCTCAGCTAACAGATGAGCTAGCTTGACTGAGGCATCGTCTTTGTTTGGCCTTAGAGGTGAGAGATCTGCTTGAAATGAGGAACCACCAGCATCGAATACAGTGTTGGGATCTTCATTTATGGTTTGGCTGAGACAATAGCTGGCGTGATTGTTGGAGGAGCTGTAGCACTTTGTGTCGATGAACTTCGATTTGCAAATCTCAGAACGAGCCTTCATCGTTTTGTCGGAGGAGGAGTGGCTTGAATGGTGGTAAGATCTTCTTCCATTGGCGTAGATGTAGGTATCCCAGTATCAAGATGAGGAATTCCTGACACTGTCACCATAGGAATTGCTATTTCTGCCTCTAGATTGGAAGTGGAAGGAGCAGTCATAAAAATTTCTTCTTCTACCCTTGTCTCAGCAGTTACATGAGCTACTTCATTGACATCATTAAGCAAGTTGTCGAGGTTTACATCAGACAAAAATACATCATCATTGTTATCAAGGTTTAATGGGATATCATCCCTGTCAAAATCCACTTTACCCTTTCTGTTTTGTTTGATGAGCCCAACGGTGTGAGAACCCAAAGACTTTGTGTCCATCCTGTCGCCAGGTTTAACCATGTTAGGAAACTGATCATCAATGAAGGTCTGAATAAATCGGGGATACATCAGAAAAGCATCTCTGTACCCCCGAGTTAGTGCACCAATGTTCACAAGAAATTCATCAAATATGTACTTTGAAAAGTTGAACTTGTTGCCAGTTGCCAGGGAAACAATAGCCCTTGTGTTCCTGATTGAGATCTCATCCGCTCCCGATCTCCTTCCTAACACACAGCTAATGAACACGTGAGCCAAAAATCGCCAGTAAGGAGGCAGAAGCTTTTTCACGGTTGGAGGAAAAGAGCCCTCATATCCCATTCTTTCAAGAATCTTTTGAATTTCCGTAGCATCAACTTCGGTTGGATAGTCAGAATTATCAAGAATCATCAAAGTTTCTCTGATATATTGCTCTGAAATCTGGATCTTGCAATTTTGCACCACAGCTTCAATGATCATTTCCTTATTCTTCTCGGTTACTTTGGCTATTTTCCAGAACTCTTGAATACGATTTTCATAAATGATAGGATTCACCGTAATCGCATAAGCCAAGCAGTACTCTCGAAGACAGTACATCATGGACATGAAGTCTCTGTGAGCCGCTGGTGGATCATCCAACACAATTGCAATGTTATGCATCTCGGCTGTTTTAAGATATGCCATTATCTGCACTAAACAAGCCAAGTAAGAAAACAGAGTATTTAAAATTGACACACTTAAGGTATTTCTTAAATTCATCCCAACACAAGAGTTTACGGTCAGCATTGGTCAATGAACCTTTACAGTCAAAATTGGTTAATCGACCGTAAACAGAGTTTACGGCCGTAAAGCTAAAACCGAGTTTACGGTCGTAAGGCCAAAGGACCGTTTACGATCGCAAGGTCGAAAGGGAGTTTACTGCCTGTGAGTTTACGGTCTATGAATTTACTCCTTACGGGTTTATGGTCTATGAGTTTACTCTTTATGTGTTTACGGTCTATGAGTTTACTCCCTATGAACATTCAAAAACTGTAAACTCCGACAATCTTCAAACCTAAATTATTCCTATGATTCTAAGTCGATTTGAACAAGAATTACAGTTTCAGAGTTGGAATTTACATACCTTTGTCGTGGACTAAACGATTTTGAGAAAAGATGCACCTGATTGTTTTTGAAATTTAGAGAGACTTGGGCAGTTTGCGGTTTTGCAGTGAGTGAGGCGGTAAAGAGTGTTTACTGCAGTAAACTCGCGCTTTTATACTTCTTTGACTTTTTCAGTCCGCATACACTGTTAAACTTCCAGTCCAATTTCCAAGCAAGTCTTTTCAAAAATAAAGCCTTTTAAGGATTATTAAAAAATAAAAAATAAAATTTAAAAATAAAATAAAAATAAAAATAAAAATAAAAATATTCTAATTTCAACAATTAAAAAAGAAAATAAAAATAAAAATAAAATTCTAACTAAGCAACATAAGTAAAATTTTTGACTTCATCTTGAGGTACTAGGATCAAAGTTGTTGGACAACCTTTATCCACTTGTCGGTACCTTCCATATTCGCATCTTTGTCTGGTCGATCGTCGGTATTGTGGTCCACTTAAACACGAAAAATTATGACAGATTTAGGACTTACTATTTGTTACAAGACAGTGTGAACTTAAAATCCTAAAATTTATATATGATCCTAATTCCTTAGATACTATATCTTAAGGACCATTCATCCGATAATGACCAGGGATATTGTTGTCCACCTAAATTGAGCAGCGAGATCTATAGACAATCTTTGAGTGGTCAATTTTAATTGTACTAGAACGTGTTTCCCGCTTCCTGATATGCCCCAGCCAGCAAGAACCTCCAGAGTACTCCTTACACCGGGTGAGCAGACAACCATTCAGAGAGAAGATAGATTCAGAATTCTATTACTTATTACTTATTACTTCAGAGGGGTTGAGAAGTAGAAGGTTGCATATGCTGTGTACCAGGTTGGATTAGAAGTCGCGCAGAGGAGACAGCATATGGCTAACAGATAAGAAGTCTTTCACATATATAACCTGCAGAGAAATAGAGTTGCATATCTTGTGTACCAGGTCGGATTGGAAGTCGCGCAAATGAGACAACATATGACTAACAGACGGAAAGAAAGAAAATGATATTCTACAGACCTAATTTATCGAAATTTACCAGTCGCTCCATACAACCAGAATTAAGGACAGAATCCGCACATCGAGGAAAAGTTAAACCACGGTTCCAAGTACGGGTTCATTTAATGTGACGAGTAGATTCCCATATATATCTCCCTGCTCAACTTATCCGAGCGTCGTATTGTCAGGCTGAAGGGATCTAACTAGGTCAAGATTTGTCAAGTCTATAAATTTCCTAAGTTTAACTCTGCCTAGTCAAGTCCATTTAGAATCTTTCGTGCCTACCGACACATCAAACCAGAGCATAGACCCTTCAACTTTGGGTACGTTACGCAGACTCAGGTTGCCTGTTATCACTTTATAATATCACTTCCCAGAACATATCCCTCAAGCAACACATTTCATAACCAACAATTTTTTTATTTTCTGATTTTCTAATGTTTTTGGATTTTTAAAATTTTCTAATTTTTGTTTTGTTTTTATTTCTCCCCCTAAATTTGTGCATAGGAGAGAAACGAAAGTAAATGCGCAAATTTAAACTATCCTAAAAACAAAAATTATTCCTCAAAACGAATCATTTTTAAATATCCCATAAGCACATCGAATCGAGCTTTGTTAAACGGCTTAGTGAACAAATCTGCCACATTGCTAGCGGTGGGAACCTGTTCTAACCGGATGAGCGAGCGCTCATAACAATCTCTGATGAAATGAATTTTGATGTCAATGTGCTTGGTTTTGGAATGTTGGACAGGATTTTTAGTTATTTGTATAGCGGCCTCATTATCACAATGAATTGGGGTTTCTAGATAGTTCAGACCGTAATCCAACAGCTGATGTTGGATCTAGATAACTTGAGAACAGCACGCCGAGGCAGCAACGTATTCCGCTTCTGCTATAGAAGTAGATACCGTATGATGTTTCTTGCATTGCCACGATACCAGTCTATCACCAAGGAACTGACACCCTCCTGATGTTGATTTCCTGTCAAGCTCACAGCCTCCATAATTACTGTCAGCAAAAGCATATAAATTAAATTCAGAATTTTTCGGATACCAAAGGCCCAGTTTTGGACTGCCTTTGATATATCGAAAGATTCTTTTGACAGCAATAAGATGTGAAAGTTTAGGATTAGCCTGATAGCGAGCACATTGACACACTGCAAACATGATGTCGGGACGACTTGTAGTGAGATACATCAAGGAACCGATCATCGATCTGTAGTGAGTTTGATCTACGGATTCACCGTCAATATTTGGAATCAGCAGGGGTCTTTCAGCCATGGGAGTTGAAGCAGGTTTCGCGTCTGAAAATCCAAACTTCTCAAGAATATCTTCAACATACTTTGCTTGATGTAGCAAGATTCCGGTTGAATTTTGATTTACCTGAAGCCCCAAAAACATGGTCATTTCACCTAGAGAACTCATCTCAAATCTCTTCTTCATGACGCTTTCGAACTCTTTGCAAAGCTTTGGACATGTGGACCTGAAGATGATGTCGTCAACATAGATCTGAACCAATATCTTATCATCACCCACATGCTTGATGAATAAAGTTTGATCAATAGTACCGCAAGAATAGCCCTGTTCGAGCAAGTGCTTTGTTAGGGTTGCATACCATGCTCGAGGAGCTTGATGTAACCCATACAATGCCTTGTCCAACTTGTAGACATGATTAGAGAACTTTGAGTCAATAAACCCAGGGGTTTGATCAACATAAATTTCTTCCTTCACCTTGCCGTACATGAAGGCAGTCTTGACATCCATCTGGTAGACCGTGAAATTCTTATAGGAAGCATACGCGATTCAAATAGCCTCCAGACGAGCCACGGGAGCATACACCTCAGTATAATCAAGACCCTCGATCTGTCGAAACCCTCGGACCACCAATCGCGCTTTATTTCAAACGATTACACCAGAATCATCCTGCTTATTATGATAGACCCAACGCGTTTCAAGAGACCATTTGCCTTTTGGTAACTCAACCAGTTTCCAGACCCCCAGTTTTTCAAATTGATTTAGCTGTTCATGCATCACGTCTACCCAGCTGGGATCATTTAGAGCCATTTCAATATTTTTGGGCTCAACTTGAGATATAAAGCAAGAGTAAAGACATTCATTAACGTCTCCACTCTGACTTCTGGTTTTAACTCCATCACCCAGCCGGCCAATGACATTTTCGATCGGATGATCGCGCTGAATTCAGGAAGGTATGTCTTGGCTGATCTCATTGATAGAAACAGGAAGAGTGTGAATATTAAAACCTCCATCTTCTGCTGGTTGAGTCCGATTAGAAGACTCTGCTACAAATTCATTTGCAATTTCTTCTGGAAAGAGGAGTTCCATAAATGTTGTATTGACAGTGGAAGCATCTCTAAACATGAAATCTCTTTCGATGGGTGTTAGAGGTGTAGCATCAGCATTAAGACTTTCAGTTGGAATCTCAGACACTGGACTAGTCGGTTGTACAGATGACTCCCCCTCAGATTGAGCAGAGAGCTCCCCTTCAAGTGGAGCAGAGGATTCCCCTTCAACCGTCGGGGGTCTGTAAACAACCTCTTCATCTTCGTCTTCACTCACAGGAACATTCTTCAAACCGGAGGAAGATCCACTTGAATTATTCGAAGACACGTTTAGAGATCTGAATAGGGATGTGTAATCAAATAACCAGTCGGGACCCACTCTAGCATCAGTTTCATTCTCCTCCAGCCAGCGCACGTCACAAGATTCAGTAATCTGCTTAGTCCTTTTGTTGTAGACCCTATATGCGGTGCGCGCAACATACCCCACAAAGTAACAGTCATCAGCTTTGGCATCAAATTTAGGGTTGGAATCTAAGTGAAGAAGGGTGCAAGGACAGCCAAATACACGGAAATGGCTTACGGAAGGCTTGTGTCCATAAAGAATCTCGTATGGTGTCTTCATATGTGCTTTGTTGATTAGGACACGATTCTACACATAGCAAGCAGTGTTAATCGCCTCGGCCCAAAAGAATACAGGTAGCTTGGAGTCACAAAGCATTGTGTCACACCCCGAAAACCAAAGGCGGAAACGTTCCCGGGGTTGACTCCATGTTGTGTATCAAATCCAATGTACATAGTAATCACAGTAAACAACCATTACATTACATATATCTGAAAGTTACATTTGGTTCAAAAGTAAATTGTACAAAAGTTATACATATATCATATGAACAAAACGAGACGAGTCTTCGGAACACTCCGTCTTCACCAAAAGATATCGCCGGGTACCTGTCTAACTTGGACCTGAGAATACAAGCAGTTTGAAAATCAGCATAAAGCTAGTGAGTTCATAAGCGGTTTTGTTTTGTGAAAATGTATCGATTTCCTTTAGTTTTCCGAAAAGTTTTGATATCTAAGAAAATCCCATATTTTCTTATGTTAATTAGTTTCGTTAACTTTCATTATAGTTCAGTTATGTGATATACGTTAACCCCAGGAAAATCCCATATTTTCGTAAATACAAGATTTATTAAATGACATAGAGTATAGTTTAATATACAAAACTATAATTTAGACGAACTGTAGATAGAAAGTATTTTGAAAACCTTGGGACTAACATCCCGAACCAGTTATAAGATAATTCGATAAAGACCATGGGATCACTATCCCGAAAATAGATATAAGATAGCTTGATAAACCATGGGATTACTATCCCGAAACTAGATATATGATAGATTGATAAAATCATAGGATTATCATCCCGTATAAGATTTAGTTTCAAAACCATGGGATTACCATCCCGAACGAGATATAGACACAAGATCATGGGATTATCATCCCGTATAGGATTTAGTTTCAAAATCATGGGATTACCATCCCGAACGAGATATAGACACAAGATCATGGGATTATCATCCCGAACGAGTTATAGACATAAAACCATGGGATTACCATCCCGAACGAGATATAGATACAAGACCATGGGATTATCATCCCGAACAAGATTTAGATTCTAAACAAATCCTAGCTGTGAATAAGTTTATATTAATACGTATTGTGAGTCGGGTAACCATACTGATATGACAACGAGACCTCCTTGACGTTAGTCATACGTCGGACGATAAACAGAATTTGTCACCCCAGGCGTGCCCGCCTAACTGTAGCTAGCAGTTAAGGTGTGGGATTGTCAGTCCCGAATAGATCTATTCACAAATTCCTCGCTCTCCCTCCAGGAGACTCTGGTTACACTTCCGGAGAGGATTTACTTGATCATCCATAAAGGGTAGTGACTATCTCACAAGCTAGTATTAACTATTCACAGGATTCCAATATGATACCAAACATACAAAGATTTCGAGACATAATAAAGTGAAAAATAGATACATACAATGAAACTATCTGGCAAAACATTCGAATGATACGGAGATAAACTAAATCAGACATAGTTTATCTAATAACTTAATACAGATATCAGTACATGATATAAAGAGAAACATAGAACCCCAAATTATTCCCATAATAATTTGATTAATTTGATTATTTTCTTAACTAAAGTCCATTTAGTTGTAATTGATAAATCATTCCTTATGCTCAGCATAATACATAAGGAGTAAAAGAGTTTATAGTTTGCCAGATATTATTTGAAACACATAAATGTTATGATTTGAAAACAGTTATGGTTTGCTTGTATTCCCCCCTGAAAACAGTTAAAAACAGTGAAAAAGGCGTAGGGGTATGAACTCACCGGACGAGAAGTATGTCAATTTGGACGTTAAGAGTTGATCCGGGGATTGTAAATACTCGAGATTCCTAATTATAATGTAAAGATACACATTTGTATCTAATTAGGACTTAGTTTATTTATATGATAGGGACACTTGCTTCAAGTCGCTAAAACACTCCGATACAAGTGTTTGGAGGGACCCGGGTGGCGTTTAAGGACGTGAAATGACACTAGGGACTTGGGACTTGAGTTTACTCCCCATGAGTAAACTAATATAAGAGTTTTTGGTCTAAAACACCCATTCCCCATGAGTTTACGGTCGTAAACTCATGGTGGGGGTGGTTTATGGTGCTTAATGACTTCAAACACTTAGGGGATAATTTCTAGACTTGGTTTAAGGACTTAGAATGATTTCAAAGCATCAAATAGACCCTTTTATGGGAGTTTATGGCCTAGCATGGCTCCATGGCCGTAAACTCCTATTTTTCCAAGAAAATGGTGTTAAATGGTTCCAAAACAAATCACATGTGATTAATAGAATTATTTCAAGGCCTAACATGAGTTTGTATGGGACATTTGAGGGGTTTATGGAGTTTACGGCCCATGAGACCCCTCTCATGGCCGTAAAATCGTCTATAGGGTGCTACAAGGTGTTTCAAGGCCTAAAACTTGCATGGAAGGGCTTCTAAAATTCATCTAAAGGCTTTAGGGGTGTTTAGTTAGCATTCTAACACCATGAATCATGGAGTTTACGGCCCAAGAACAACCCTTGGCCGTAAACTCTTAAAAATCCCACAAATATTGTGTTTAAGGCCCTTAAACTATTTTTGGTTGGTCCTATGATTTATTCCAAGGCTTTTGGTGGTGTTGGATGGCTTTCTAACACCTTAGAATTGAATTTATGCCAAGTTTTGAGGAGTTTACGGCCCAAGCACATGCCTTGGCCATAAACTCACATAAGTCCCCCAAAAATCATGTTTCAAGTGTCCAAATGCTAAAACCATTGTTCTATAATTCATATCTAAGCCATACTAGTGATTTGGAAGGGTTTAAGGGCATGAAAAACCCCATTTACATGAGTTTATGGCCCAAGCTTATGCCTTGGCCGTAAACTCCTTCAAATGACTCAAAATCAAAGTTTTAAATGTTCTAAGTCCATATCTTGAAGTCCCTTAGCCATATCTATAGTCCAAATGAGTTTAGGAAGGAGTTTAAGGGCTTAAAACCCTTCAAATTGGTGTTTACGGCCTAGGCAGCCTCCTGGGCCGTAAACTCACATATGTAGTCCCATTTCATGATTAAATGTCGAATTTGGAAGCCAAATATGCTATAGATTAAGGCTAGGAAGGTACCTTAGGGATTTGAGGCCTTAAAATTGAGTTTTGGACCCTTAATCTTTGGATTTAGGAGAGAGGTTAGAGAGAGAGTAGAGAGAGAAGGAAAAAGCTTCAAATGAGAGGTTAAACATGTTTATATAGTTCCTAAAACTTGGACACGGTGGAATTCTACCCGATACCGGCTTTAAACGAAGCTTTAGGTCGCACCCGATTGAGTTTCCGTCATCCGACGAGGATATTTCTAAAACTTATGAAATAAATGTTTTGGGCTAAATTCATGAGTTCCTAAATGATTTGGACCCTCATTGAATGATAATAAACATATAATTTTAGTTAACTAAACCCAAAAACGATATCGGGACATTTCGATCTCCGACGAGTTATACAGGTAGAATGGGTTTTCGGCGATGAACAACTTCGGGTTGTTACACATTGTCCTTGCAGCGTCTTTCAATGTTCTGTTCCTCCGTTCAACAATACCGTTTTGTTGAGGCATGTGAGCAGAACTAAATTGATGCACTATTCCCTTTTCTGCGCAAAAATGATCAAGAATCGAATTCTTAAATTCAGTTCCATTATCAGTGCGAAGCGCCTTCACTTGATTGTTAGTCTGCTTCTCAATCATCACCACGAACTTCTTTATCTGATTAGCAACCCCCGTTTTGTTGGATAAGAAGAAGACCCACGTAAATCTAGAGAAATCATCAATCACAACAAGACAGTACGAGCTTCTGTTGATGCTCAGGACATTGACTGGGCCAAATAAGTCCATATGCAAAAGTTGAAGCACTTGATTGATTGAGCCGATTTGCATGGGCAAATGTGGTTTCCGATGATGTTTGCCTTGAGCACAGGAAACTGTTGGATTAGTGTCTAAGTCCATAACTATTTTGGTATGTACTTGACCTGATGGTGCATGGTCATTTTAGGTTGCCTTCACCAAAGCAACTTGATAGGATGAATTATGGAGAGAAAGGATTAAATATGATTTATTAATATATTATGAGAATAATATATTAAAGGAGAAATCATATTGTTTAATTAATATTAGTCAAGAATTAATTAGTAATTAGTTTTGTGACTAAAAGAGATTAATTAAACTTAAGGGACTGGAATTGTAATTATAAGATAATTGCAATTTGGGCCATGGATTGCCTTTTATTATAAGGTGGACGAATTCTATGGGGGAAGCCTATATGAAATCGTCCAAGGCCTTATGGAAAGGGCTCCATGGGTTGCTTAGGGCTTAAGCATCCAAATTAGGGTTTCCTTGTTAGATAACCCTAATAGCCTCACTATATATAGAATCCTTAAGGCTCAAAAATGTGGGGAACTTCTTTTCTAGGGTTAGAACACGTTTTGGGCAGCCTCTATCCTCTCTCCTCTTCATCCTCTTGCTTATGGTGTTTGTGAACCATTAGAGGAGTGACACTTGTGACTCTAAGCCTTCCAAAGTCAATTCAAGGAGGAATTGGGATTGTTATTGCTACATAAGAATGAAGGTAATATCATAAACCTAATTATATGTTAATATCGATTTCCATATACTAGAATTAGGGTTTATAGTCTTGGATTCAAAGCATGTACAATAGAGAAAACCTAGATCCAAGCATTAGGGTTTGTATGAGCACATAGGATGTCTTATGACAAAAACCCATCAGTGGTATCAGAGCCTAGACTGGTTTCAATTGTATTGATACATTACATGTTCAAAAAATTCGATTTTTGATGTTCTGGAGGCTGGACTTGCCGAGTCCATAGCTGAACTCGCCGAGTCCATGCAGACTCGACGAGTCCAAGCTTGACTCGACGAGTCAACTCGTCAAATGGGGATATCTTCGTGATTTCTTGCTGTTTTTGCTTATGGATAGTTACCTTATCACATTAGATCAATATAAATCCGATTTTATGATATATTTGACTATATTCTTGATCTAATTGAAGATATTTATGAATTAATAAAATATTTGTTTCCTTATGTGATAATTGATTAATTATTTTGATTAAATTGGTAAATTATTTTGCAAGAAATCATTAAATAAATCAAATATGGATGATTATGTGATTAAATGTTAATTTAGATTATTTGTTATTTGATCCTTGTGCTTTGAAAAGTTTCATATTTTCCCCTTTAGGTTTTATAGTTTAAATTTGAACCCAAAGGTTTTGTCGTTTTGAAATTTAAATAGTTAAAACCCTAATGTTTTGAAAAAGGTTTCAAAACTTGCCCTCAAGTTTTGGAATTAAAATTTTGATTAAATGGTTTAATTTTGATGAATATTTAAATTCTAAACCCTAATGTGTTGAAATGTTTCAAAACATGCCCTCAAGTTTTGGAATTTAAAAGTTGATTAAAAGTTTAATTAGGAATGTTAAATTCTAAAACTCTAGTATAGTTTTGAAAAAGTTCAAATCACACCCTTATGGTTTTATTAATTAATTAAGGTGTATAATTAAAAGAGGTTTAATAAATCCATAAAAGCTTAGGCTTACAATTTAATTGAATTAAAAGTATAATTGTTAAATTATACCACCTAGTATTTTGAAAGTATAAAATACACCCAATACTATATATAACATTAAAAGTCTAACATTATATATATATATATATATATATATATATATATATATATATATATATATATATGAGTAAAAGTCAGTATTACCGTTAGTAGGCCTCATTCACGAAGCTGGTCTATAAGGGGTGTTTAAGGAAATTGCCTATAAAATGGCGATTGAATGGGTATCCACTCGTACCCACCGCACTCTTGACTAGTGGAGGGTCGTTAGCCGAACGGGTAGGATAGGACACAAACCTTCCATTATAAGTATAATGAAGTATAAAAGTAACTAAATGTTTTTCATAAAATTCCCAATCTTAGTTACTTAGACAAAAGTGAATTGATGCAATTCCATGAAATTACACTTTGTGCCCTTGCGAAGACGTTAGTGGAGCGTGTGTGGTTTACCGACACACTAAATGGTTCTAAGCAAAGGTAGAAAAGGGTGACTCAATGTTTGTCATAGTTCGGTGGAGCGTGTGTGGTTTACCGGCACATCGAATAGGTGACTGTAACATGTGAGGGCACCATGTAAGTTTGCATGGTTATTCACACCCGCTTTGTGATCCTCAGCATCCCAGTCACAAACAAGGGGGGGCATATCGAGATTTAAACATGCCATTGAAAATGTTCAATGAATCTCAAAGGATCTAGGAGTTTTCATAGATTTAAAACTTAAATTTCTTTTTCGTTTTTCATGGTGGAAATTAGTGAATCGTCATTCACTTACCTTCAAATGTTCTGCAATTTGGGTTATGGCATCCCTTTCCCGAGTTGTAGAATATTGTGTTGGGTCCTAGCCTTAGTATCTCATTTGGGTGATTTACTAAGGATTCAATCAATCAACTAACTTGAATTTGTTTTCTCCCGTTTTGTAGATGTCAAAGTTCGACAATTATGGTCTTCCCAAATCCCGTGGAACAAGCATTCCACATGAAGATGATATTCCACGATTCGATTGAGGAACAAGAGATCATACTTCACTTCCTCCTCCTCCTCCTCCAATTATTCTCCCTAACCCACAAGTTCGAAGGCTTGAAAAGTTCAAGATCACTCAAGCACTTTTGGCAAGTAAACATAAAGAAGGAAAGCCGGTGTGTGCACACGTCCTAGGGATGAAGTCACACATTGATAGGTTAAGAATGTTGGGATCCGTTGTCTGTGAGGAGATGGCTGTTGATTGGGTTCTTCAGTCACTTCCTAACTATATAGTGAGTTCGTAAGAGAGTACTATATGATTAACCGCGAAGTGAACCTTATAGATCTCACCTATATGCTTATTGCTGCTGAATCAGAAATGGTTTGGTGCAATAGAAAAGCAAAGTTGATTGGTGAATCTGCCTTCAAGACCTCTATGGATATAGACAATGACAACGAAAGACATGCTATGATCAAAAAGTTTGATCATAAGAGAAAGGCAATGTCTGAAGTAGTTCCATGTCATGTTCCAAAAGAGTCAATTTGCTTTTATTGCCAAGAGAAAGAGCATTGGAGACGAAGCTGCCCAATTTACCTAAGAGATCTAAGAGATGGAAGAGTCAAAACGTATGGCTTTGCTTTAGGTAAAATCTATTGACTAACTCTTTTAAGCTTCTATTCTAGATTCTTAATACATAATGTGATAAGATTACAATTGATGTTTTGTAGGATCGAAGAAAAGAAAGGAAGCTTAAGGGAAGAAGTGAGCAAAATCGAACCGTGAAAGAATGGATTTCGATCGCATTTTTCTAAGATTAGATTCTTGAGCTACTACTTAGAGTTAGAATTAGATTGCTAAAAAAGATGTATTAGCATAGTTTTTCAATGAATTGCATTGTAAGGACAAAAATTTTCCACAATAAAATAAATTTTGATTTTTATATTATTTATTTATCCTTGCAATGGCGTATATGAAAAATCGATGTTTGAATGTTTCTATTAGCAATAATGGAGTTGATTCTTAATTATGGTGTTTATGGAAATGTCGAGAATTTACCAAATAGGGAGAGTTTCTCATCGCCCAAGTTTCAATTGGACGGAAACTAGGAATCATGCAACTTGGTTGCACGATGAATGAGAAATTTCATATTTGTAAATAAGACTAATTCATTGACAAAGTGTCAAGTGAAGGACTAGGAGATCGAGCACACAAAGTTGCGTGCTAATCAAGTCCACCATAAAAATAACAATGATATTCGTCATGATTTACTAAAGGTTTAGTAAATATGATTATACTTATAAGATTAACTGTAATTCTGAATTGATTGAAAAGGTTTAAATCAATAGTAGAACGAATAAGAAGAATCAAGTAGGCAGAAAGATAAAAGTTTCTCCATTCTAAGAAGAAGGGAGAGTACCTTTTATGCTTTATGATAGGTCTTAATGATTAATAACCATATCTCAATTGATCCTCTAAGTGAGTCTTAGTACAATTGTATGTTTAAGAAGAGGAATCAAGAATTGAAGATATGGTTAAATCAAAAAGTCAATCATACTTCGTTCCAAAACAAGTCTTAGAGTTAAGATTGTGACAATGAGTGACAAGTATTAAGAAGGTTTATAACATTCATCAATTGTGGAAAGTTGTGATGTCTTGGATAAGACAAAGACCAACTAGGACCAAAGTTATGAAGTGTTTTGTTTTAATAAAAGATACACTAACTCTTGAATATCTATTTGTCAAGAAATGGTTATTGACAAGAGAGTCTTATATGTCAAGGATAGTCTTAATGGTCTTGAAAGGTTTCAAGAACAAATCAAATAAACCTTATCGATCATCACTAGCACACAAGTTGAGGTTTACAACCTATCGTGTTGACATTATTTTGTTTCTGTGCCAATCCAATCGAGTTAATTATGCATGTGAGTTCTATGAGTTCTCATTTTGAACGCATAAAAGGCAAAGCACCTTAATCAATGAAAGGTACATTGATAGGAAAGGGTGAGCTGCTTAACTACTTGGAAGACATGGTGGGCAGCTGTGCTACCATAAGGCAAGAAATCAAGATTAAGAAAGTTCGATCCATATGAGTTTGAATTTGTCGTAAACTTTGGTTTTAACAAATTCACATGGATAGGAACAAATACAACGTTTAAATCTAACTGTCATAAGATTTCCTCCTTCATGAAAATGATTGTGAGGAAATGCTTTCACTAAGAAAGATTTTAAGAAGATAGTGATTGTAAAATTGCATTCTCGAATTCGATTATGGTTACGGTATCCCTTTCCATAATTTGAATTGTGAGGTTTGGCAATTAGTCTTAATTGTTTAGACACGCATATGAACTATCTAAGGCAAAGGTGTATAAGTTCATTAAGCCTTGATAAAAGATTATCAAAGCACTAAGTATTAGAAACATGAACTTAAGAAATTCAATAAGCATTGTTTTTCTGAAAGTTAAGCTGTTTCTAAAGACATGTCGAAGCTAGTGGGAGCATAAGTGTTATGTTTTATAGTAATCATCATGATAGTAGGAGCATAAAAGTTATGATTGTATGATTATTATGGAAAGTATTGCAAGTTGGCAATATTAATTATAGAAAACAAGAGTTATACCTTGCAAAGTCGTAAGGGTTGTAAAGTTGTTTTGCTATAATTAAGGGAGAGAATATTATGCTTCATTTCAAATCTAAAGGATTAGGTTGAGAAATGTTAATAAATTTAGTCAAGGGTACATAGTGTGTTCTTAAAATTTCGATTACGATTACGGCATTCCTCTTCACAATTCGATTTTTGAGAACATAGCAAATAAAACATTATGCATCGTGTCTCATACGTTTTGGGTATAGGATCGATTGCAAATGCTTTAATATTTGACCATTCTAAAATTTTCCAAATGTCGAGCGCATTTAGAGGGAAAAGGGACTAGAATTGGTTTTGACTAAAATAATTAAACAACTATCAAAGGACAATCCAAAGTTTGACGAGGATTGGTCGCTTGTGAGTAGTTGGAAGCATGGTATTGGATGGACCATATCGACATTATTATAAATAGAAAAGATTCTATTAAGAATGAGTTGTCATATGGAAATTATGGAAATGTTTCCATATTGGATGGACCATATCGACATCATTACAAATAGATAAGATTCTATTAAGAATGAGTTGTCATATGGAAAATATGGAAGCGTGTCCATATTAGGAATTGAATACTGAAAATCTATGACTAGATTGGAAACTTTTATGCAAAAGGATGTTCAAAGGAATGTACTTTGAGTGAGAGACATCATATCTAAGGAATTGTCTTGTAACAATCTCCGATAGAAGATTTTGTAATATCATTGGCAATAGTCTTTGTGACTTTGGTGTAGTGACATTACAAAAGGATCATTGCATAAAATGTTAGAATCTAACATATTCTATAAGTGACAAGAATTTGATATTCTTTCACTTATGAAAAAGGATTTGGAGTAGTGAAATGAGAATGATTGGAAATGTGCTCAATTTTGTCTATTTCACAAAGTAAGAACCATAGGTAAACATTGTGTGCATGCTAGGAGCATGGGACAAGTGTAATAATTCAAGTAAGAAGTTGATTACCCGAAACGACAAATAATGAGTAATCAATATGGTGATAAATAAAAGGAGTTTTATTTATACTCAAAGGTTTGAGGCCATATAGGATTAGTATTATTCTTGTGTTTCACATTTGCATGTTTTGACTTCTATAATAATTGAATTTATTAAGAATAATCGAATTATTCGAATGGGCCACAGTCGTTCATATGTTGGAAGTAGATATGAATGAAGATTGTCGTGAATTGGTGTGTAGATTATCTAAAAGAGTATTAGACATAAGCAATGTTTGCTGCAACGTTCATGAGTGCTTATGAATATGATTTGAGCATTGGATTAAACCCACGCTCATTTGGATCACTCCATGGATTGTATCACAAGTGATTGGTGAGACGATAACATCTTATATTCTTGAAACCGAGATGTGTGAGTTGTATCTTGCAAATCGGTTGCACATTGATAATATGTAAACACACTAGTAACTTGGTGTTATAAAACATATTATTGTGTGTGATTCGATTAGTAAGTCCAAGCAAGCATTGTATCAAAGTTTATCCGTTCCTTTTATCCAAGGTAGGATAAAAGCGATATCTTTGGGCCCCTCGATGATTTAGTGATGACAAACGTAAATGCTCGGCCGGGCTAGGGCTAATTTGATTTGTTCAATTAGTCAGTCGTCATAAATCGGGAATCGAGATATAGTACAAAGAGAATGATTTGAAATCATATCTCATATGATATCTAGAATGGAGGAATATATGATCCCTTATCTAAGGACACGCGTATCTGATATGATCAGAGTTGACAGCGGCTTTGGAAAGCTACGATTGCAGATCAGGATCTGAAGTCATACGCATAATAGTTATTAGACTTATCCAAGTGGGAGACTGTTGGATTAGTGTCTAAGTGCATAACTATTTTGGTATGTACTTGACCCAATGGTGCATGGTCCTTTTGGGTTGCCTTCACCAAAGCAACTTGATAGGATGAATTATGGAGAGAAAGGATTAAATATGATCTATTAATATATTATGAGAATAATATATTAAAGGAGAAATCATATTGTTTAATTAATATTAGTCAAGAATTAATTAGTAATTATTTTTGTGACTAAAAGAGATTAATTAAACTTAAGGGACAGGAATTGTAATTATAAGATAATTGCAATTTGGGCCATGGTTTGCCTTTTATTATAAGGTGGACGAATTCTATGGGGGAAGCCCATATGAAATCGTCCAAGGCCTTATGGAAAGGGCTCCATGGGTTGCTTAGGGCTTAAGCATCCAAATTAGGGTTTCCTTGTTAGATAACCCTAATAGCCTCACTATATATAGAACCCTTAAGGCTCAAAAACGTGGGGAACTTCTTTTCTAGGGTTAGAACACGTTTTGGGAAGCCTCTATCCTCTCTCCTCTTCATCCTCTTGCTTATGGTGTTTGCGAACCATTAGAGGAGTGACACTTGTGACTCTAAGCCTTCCAAAGTCAATTCAAGGAGGAATTGGGATTGTTATTGCTACATAACAATCAAGGTAATATCATAAACCTAATTATATGTTAATATCGATTTCCATATGCTAGAATTAGGGTTTATAGTCTTGGATTCAAAGCATGTACAATAGAGAAACCTAGATCCAAGCATTAGGGTTTGTATGAGCACATAGGATGTCTTATGACCAAAACCCATCAGAAACACACTTTTCAAACATGATAAAGTCTCTGACAGGAAGGCCTCGGACCATCACATTTTTCACAAGACGATTCAGGTTTTTCGTATTAGCATGACCAAGTCTTCGATGCCATAACATTGCATTGTGTTCGGAAACCTTTGAGAATAAACAAGTGACTTGTTCAGGTAGGTTACTGTTCATATCAATGATGTAGGGATTCCCATCCCATTTTGATTTGACTAGAATCCATTCTTCTGGGATGACGATGCCAGGCTTGAGAATCATACACTTTTATCAGTAAAGTGCGTTGAGTAGCCTTTGTCACATATCTGAGAAACGCTCAACAAACTATGCTTTAATTCGGGTGCAAAGTTGACATTTTCAAAGCTCAACACTCCATTTGTAACAATTTCGCGCAGTGTGATCTTTCCACCATCTCCGCCCGCAAAGGAAACATAACCCCCATTAAAAGATTGAATTTCGCTCAGCTGGGAGATGTCTCCAGTCATATGCCGGGAACAACCGCTATCGACGTACCAAGGGCGGACGATATTCCTCCACAACTGTCCCTGCAAAATGAGCGGAATCATTTAGACTTAGGAACCCAGGTCATCACTGTCCTGGTTTTCCTTTTCACCTTTTCTGATTTAGACTTTAAAATTTGCAAATTAGGATCTTCATTTCTAATCACTTTAGAGGGAGGTAACGATGAACTAGAGAGTGATTTGGGCTTCCATTGAAGTTTAGGTTTTACAACAGTCTCTGATGATTTTGAAATAGACTTCACAGGAGTTTGCATAGACCTTCTGGATTTTCTACCAAAATTAGTAGAAGATCTAGAATTGCTTTTTGATGAAACCGATCTTGGCTGAGCCTTGTTCGGTTTTGACAACCTGTTTCGAGTTTTGTTAGTAAAAACCTTTTTATTTGATTGAAAAATAGCCCCTTTTCTGTTCTTACTATCTTTCTGATCCTTACTTTGAGAGCGAGTTCTTGAGGATTTTCTAACTAAAGACCTTCCTCGAGACTCATTCTCCCCTCTTGGTGACAGATAGTTTACAAAGATCCTATTTTGACAGTTTCTAGCTATGTGACCACCAACTCCACAATTAAAACAAATTTGTTTATTATTTGAATTTGTATTGCATTTTTCAGATTTATTTCCTTGACAGACACTCTTACTCTTCTTAGAAGAACATGCATGAGAATTAGATTGAGAAATAAGTAAAGGTGCCTCATTTGATTTGATTTGTGGAGTTGATGATTCCTCATGAGAATCACAAGCATCAGAATTACCAAACAATTCATCAAACATATCGAAAAAATTAAATTCAACATTATCCAATGATGAGCTAACACAAGGAGCTTTTTCAGTCTTATCATCAGAAACACACTCAAATTTGTTCACAATAGAAAAATCAGAATTAAAAACAGAAACAGATTCTCCAGCTTCACACTTGGCCTGATCTAAGGGCGTATCTGCAGAGGAAGTAGAAACATTAGTACTTTCAATGTTAATAAAACCTCTTGAAACAAAACCAGCAGGTTTGCCATATTGATGATGTGGCTCCCTGTCAGTTTCGTTCTGTGTCAAAGGGATTAATGTGTAGTTATGATTAAAAGGAGGAGGAACACAATCATACCCTAAACCCTTGTTTTGATTTTCTTTAAATTTCAATTGGGTTTCATACAAAGACTCAACTGTTTTACTAGAAGCGGAATAGTTTTTGAAACTCACATCTGTTTTTCCACTTTTAATTTTTAACTCATCAAGTTCTTTGGTCACAGCATCAAGTTGTCTCTTAGTATAATCATAAATTTCACACTTTTCACTGAATTCTGATTGAATTTTTCTAAAATCTTTTGTTTTGGCTTCTAGTTGGGCCTTAAGTGGTTTTTGTCCCTTCCTAAGTTGATAACCCTCATATTTAAGGTCCTCTACTTGCCTACGTAAAGTTTGAATTTCATTTCGAAGAAGTGTAACATATTCTTTGCAAGCAAAAGAACAAGACGGTAGATTTACCTCACTTTTCTTGGGCTCAGAGGAGGTGGAAACCATTAGGGCAAACTGCAGCTCCATCATTTCTGCCTCGGGATCAGTATCATTGTTCTTTGAAGCAGCATCATCAATTTGAGCTAGATGAGCATTTTCTGACCCTGTGATGTTTAAAGCTTGAATTTGATCCTCCTAATCAAATGATTGAACAACCATAGCTGTTTCTCCATTGGTTGTAGCTCCTGCACGATTGTTTCCTACTGCAACCATCTGTCGGTTGTTGTTGATTCTGCGATCTGGCCTCGGGCAGTCACGAGCAAAGTGACCCGGCTCGTGGCAGTTAAAACATCTCAGCATACTTTTATTAAATCCCACCTTTTTGTCAGCATTCATAGCCTTGTTGTTTTTCCCTGTTTTCTTGGCGAATTGTTTGGCTCTGAAGACAGCCATGGCAATCTGCCAAGTAATGTCCATTTCCTCCACATCTTCGGGATGTATCTGGTCCAAGTCAGCAAAGGATAGCTGAGGTGGAAGATCTCCGGCTACAAAGGCATTGTAGCAATTAACTAGCCCAATGGCTAGAGCAAGATTTTTATCAGATTCTTTGGTGTTTGAAGAGGAGACTTTGGCTGACACATTGGGAGCAGGAATAGTTTGTTGAGATGGCACACTTGAAGGTTGATGTTGAGGGATGGATGTTGCAGCATTGAGGGTTTGAGTCTGAGGTTGTTGAACTGCGAAGGCTTGACCTGAGGAAGTCATGAAGGATGATAGTGTTGAAGGGTTTTGAGCATTCTAACACTTCCTAAGTGTACATGCAACCCTAATAACCTTGGATCTATGTTTGTCTAATTATCATGCAAAGTTGAATTCCAAGGTTATATTCCTATCTAGCATACATGGGGAACAATTTTAACTTGAATCATAGATAGAATAACTTACCTTGTTGTTGCTTGTGTTCCTTGAAACCTTGTGAGCCTAGCACCCCAAGTGTGATGCCTCAAATGCTTCACACAACACCAAATGCTCTTGGAAAGACTCTTGAGATAATATACACTTCTCAAAATCGGCCAAGCCCTCTAGTTTCTTAGTCTCTAACTTGTGTAGCCAATTTTGTGGAGAATGGGTCTCTTATATAGTGTTGACACATCTAGGGTTACACTATGTAAACCCTAATGTGTCATGACTCTTCATTTCCATGACCCATGGGTTTGTAACTCCCATGGAGCATCCATGGAGCATCCTATGGGTAGAACCCAACTTGATAATCCATGGAGCCTCTTAGCCCACTATATAAGATATAGATGATTTACATAATCAACCCATATATTTAATTAGTTATCCTTTGATCACTTAATTAATTCCAAATTAATTCTTTGATCAACTAATCAAATAATATTATTAATATATTAGAACTTATAATATATTAATAATCTCCAAGTGTTATTTCTCTCATTTAGTCTATCCAATTGCATGGTGCCATGCAACCCAAATGGACCATGCCGGGTCGGGTCAAGTACAAGCCCGAAATAGTTATGGACTTAGACACCTTATCCAACAGTCTCCCACTTGGATAAGTCTAATAACTATATCTCTAGTACTTCAGGAACCGACCGGCAATCGTAGCTCTTTCAAGGTCTCTCGGAACTGAGAAGATGATGGTACGCCATTTAAGATAAGTGATCATATAATCCTCCGTTCTAGATATCAGCCGGACAAATACATGGAACATTGTCTTGCTTATTGTCCAGCATTTGTTTCCCGATTTCTGATTTGTTTGACATAGAACTTAATTGAACACATCAACTTAGTTCTGACCGGGCCCGGTACATGGGTCAAAACAAAATCATCGAGGGGCCCAGATATCAGCTTCTAATCCAAGAAGGAACAGATAAACTTCGACTCATATGTTTGTTCTACCACTCATTGAATTACACACAAAAGTACGTTTTATAACATCGAGTTACCAATGTGGTTTCGTACAGTCAATGCATAACCAACTTGTAAGTAACAAATCATATCTCTAGGTTTGAAGACTTATATGATATTACCGTCTCACGATCACTCGAGATAGAATTCCATGAAGTGATTCCAGTGAGCGTGGGTTGAGTCCAATGCTCAGAACTTATGAGCACTCATGATTGTTGTAGCCTTGTCCAAGACCTCTACAACCAAACATGACAATCTTGATTCATATCTACTTCCAACATATGACCGACTGTGGAGGTTTGAATAATATGTTATACCAAACAAAATTATTCTGGAAGTCAAAACATGCAAAAGAAATATAGTAAACGATCGACAAGAGATAGCAACACTTTACTCATAAATAAAACACTTTTATTCATCATCAAATGTCAATTACACTTTACAAATTTCGAGATTATCTAACTACTAAATCTAATATCATCCTTCAGCCCTATGCTCCGAGCATGCTGAAGATGCTTAACCCGAGTCAGTCCCTTTGTGAGGGGATCTGCCGGATTCTCATCTGATGATACCCTCTTTGCCACGAGGTGTCCTTCTTCGATCCGATGTCTAATGAAATGGTATTTTCTGTCGATGTGTCTGGATCTCCCATGATCCCTTGGTTCCTTGGCTAAGGCAACAGCACTTTCACTATCACAGAAAATTTCCATTAGCTCTTTAATAGCTGGTACAACTCCAAGGTCTCCAATGAAGTTCTTCAGCCATATCGCCTCCTTTGCTGCCTCGCTAGCTGCAATATACTCTGATTCACAAGTAGAATCTGCCACTGTCTCTTGCTTGGAACTCTTCCAAGAAATTGCTCCTCCGTTTAGGGTAAAGACCCAGCCCGACTGGGAGTGGAAATTATCCCTATCAGTCTGGAAGCTAGCATCACTATACCCTACAACTCTCAAGTCATCACTCCCACCGAGGGTAAGAACCCAGTCCTTAGTCCTCCGTAGGTACTTGAGGATATTCTTTACCGCAGTCCAGTGTGCCTTGCCAGGGTTCGCCTGATACCTGCTAACCATGCTCAAGGCAAAAGCTACATCGGGTCGAGTACACGTCATAGCATACATGATCGATCCTACAGCCGAAGCGTAAGGTGTTTGACTCATTTCTGCTATCTCAGCCTCAGTGCTAGGGCTTTGTGTCTTACTCAATCTGGTGTTACTCTGGATGGGTAACTCTCCTTTCTTGGAATCCTGCATGCTGAATCTCTTCAGCACCTTATCCAAGTAGGTACTTTGACTAAGTCCAATTAGTCTTTTACTCCGATCTCTCAAGATTCTTATCCCTAGAATATAGGCAGCTTCACCAAGGTCCTTCATAGCGAAACACTTCCCAAGCCAGGATTTTACTTCCTGCAGGGTTGGAATGTCGTTTCCTATGAGTAGTATGTCATCCACATACAATACCAAAAAGCTAACTATACTCCCACTAGCCTTGACATACACGCAAGATTCATCTTCACTCCTAGAAAAGCCAAATTCCTTGACCTTTTCATCAAAACAAAGATTCCATCTGCGAGGTGCTTGCTTCAATCCATAAATGGATTTCTCAAGCTTACACACTCTATTAGGGTACTCGTTGCTGACAAAACCCTCTGGCTGACTCATGTAAACATCTTCAGCCAACTTTCCATTAAGGAAAGCGGTTTTGACATCCATCTGCCATATTTCATAATCATGAAATGCAGCTATGGCTAACAGAACCCGAATAGACTTAATCTTGGCTACTGGAGAAAAGGTCTCATCATAATCCACTCCAGGAATTTGAGAGAAGCCCTTTGCAACCAGTCTAGCCTTATAAGTGTGTACTTTACCATCCATGTCGGTCTTCTTCTTGAAGACCCATTTGCACCCTACTGTCTTACGACCTGGTACATTTTCAACCAAGTTCCAAACTTGATTATCATACATGGATTGTATCTCGCTATCCATAGCCTCTTTCCATTTAGCAGACTCGGGGCCTGCCATGGCTTCCTCGTAGCTGTTAGGGTCATCTTGACTTACTAGTGTTTCATCACTAATAAGTGTCTCACCTTCTACAGTAATATGGAATCCATAGTAATGCTCAGGTGCACTCCTAACTCTCGTGGAACGTCTCAGAGGTACAGATTTGTCAATTGGCTCAACAGGAGTTTCCTCCTCAAGTTGAGGGCTAGAGTTTGAAGTTCCTTCACCGCTTGATTCTTGAATTTCTTCAAGATCAATTTGCCTCCCACTGTCTCCTTGGCTTATAAACTCTCTTTCTCGAAAGACTCCTCTTCTTGCTACAAAAACCACATTGTCACTAGGTCTGTAGAAGAGGTAACCAAAGGATCGCTGTGGGTAACCGATGAAAATACACCTCTCGCTTCGAGGTTCGAGCTTATCATGAGTCTCGCGTCTCACGAAAGCCTCGCAACCCCAAATCTTGATGTGGTCTAGTTTAGGTACTTTACCAGTCCACATCTCGTGAGGAGTTTTGGCAACTTTCTTTGTAGGGACTAGATTAAGAATATGGGCGGCAGTCTCTAAGGCATACCCCCAGAATGAGATTGGTAGCGAAGCTCGACTCATCATGGAACGAACCATATCCAACAAGGTTCGATTACGCCTCTCAGCCACACCATTCAACTGTGGTGTCCTGGGAGGTGTCAATTGTGAGACTATCCCACATTCCCTTAGATAGTCGAGGAACTCTGAACTAAGATACTCACCACCACGATCGGATCGAAGCATCTTAATGTTCCTGCCCAATTGATTCTCGACTTCCTGTTTAAATTCCTTAAACCTCTCGAAAGTCTCTAACTTATGCTTGATCAAGTAGACATATCCATATCTACTATAATCATCAGTAAAAGTCAAATAATAACGATTAGCATTCCTTGTGGCATGTTTGAATGGTCCACACACATCCGTGTGTATAAGGTCCAACAAACCTTCACCCCTCTCACACGAACCTGTGAAGGGTGACTTTGTCATTTTTCCAAGTAAGCATGATTCGCAACTATCATCTGACTTTAGGTCAAACGACTCCAAGACTCCATCCTTTTGGAGTTGGCCTATGCGTTTCTTGCTTATATGTCCAAGACGACAGTGCCACAAAGATGCTTTATCCAAGTTATTATTAGAAGAATCAATACACAAAACGTTATTTCCTAAGTTATCTACAACAGATACAGCTTCATACACACCATCACAAGGTAATGCTTTAAAATAAAGAACATTATTAAAGAAAGCATCAATAGAACCAACTTCATTATTAAATGAAAAGGTAAACCCTTGTTTGTACAAAGCATGAAAGGAAATAATATGTCTTGCCATTCCTGGCAAATAACAACACTTATTCAAATCTAAACTAAACCCACTACTTAGCGATAAAGTATAAACTCCAATCTTGGTGACAGGTATAGCTTTCCTATTCCCATGATCAAGTTTATCCTTCCTTGCTCCACATCCTCACTTCTTCTTAGTCCCTACAAGTCACAACAAATATGAATACCACAACCGGTATCAAGGACCCAAGAATTAGAATGGGGTGAGTTATTAGAAATGATAGTGTAAATACCTGCATGGTTGGGTTTAACTTTCCCATCCTTCACATCTTGCTGGTATTTTGGGCAGTTCCGCTTCTAATGAGCCTTTTCATGGCAATAGAAGCATTCAGCCTCTTTTGGGTCAGAAGAAGGAGTAATGAAACCTTTCTTGGTTCCACTTGAAGAAGAGCCATCAAGGGTCCGAACCTTGGTACCCTTAGAAGAGCTCTTTCTCTTCCTCCCTCGACTTTTCCCAATTGCCAAAACTGGAGTAGAGTTTTGAGTAGGAGTGATAGCAACCGACTTCCCCTTAAGACCTGATTCTGCGGTCTTGAGAAGTCCCTGAAGTTTGCTGAGGGTGACTTCTTCCTTGTTCATGTGATATGTCATGCGGAATTGATCATAGCACGATGGTAAGGAATGCAAAATAATATCTATTGCAAGATCCTCCGGGAAGTTCACATTAAGCTTCAGCAAACGATCCACATACCTTTGCATTTTCTGCATGTGGCTCGTGATGGATTCCCCGTCCTTCATCATGGTTGTTATCATGGAGCAGATGATTTCATACCTTTCTTGTCTTGCACTTTGATGGTATCTTTCCATCAAATCTTGGTGCATTTCATAAGGGTAGAAATCCTCATAAGACTTTTGGAGTTCCGCTGTCATCGTGGCCATCATGATGCAAGCCACTTTCGTAGCATCCCTTTCATGTGCCCGAAATTCAGCGATCTCCTGAGGAGTTGCAGTGGACTCATCAATCTCCTTAAGCTCCTTGTCAAGGACATATTCTTTGTCCTCGTAGCGGGTAATCATCCTGATGTTTCTGATCCACTCATTGAAGTTGGATCCATCAAAGGTGACTTTCCCACACAAGTTCATAAGGGTAAAGGAGCCATTAGGATTAGAGCCAGAAGCATTGTTGAAAGACATCTGAAGAAAGAGAACAAGATTAGTTAGTCCTTAATAAAACACCCAAATGTAATATTAAGGCTAGGATCCAATCACAATATAATATAACTTAGAAGAGGTATGCCGTAATCTAAGCTATATCATATTTGAAAGGTAGGTGAATGACGATTCACCAATTTCCACCACGAAAACCGCAATATTTTAGTATTAGGTTTTTGAATGGTTCTTAGAAATTCCTAGATTCTTTGAGATTCAATGAACTTTTCAAAGGCATGTTTCAATCTCGAGTGTGCCCTCCAAGTTTTGTGACTGGGATACCGAGGATCACAAAACGAGGTGTGAAGTAACCATGCAAATCACTTAGTACCCTTAAAGTTTATCACTCAATCGATGTGCCGGTTAACCACACACGCTCCACCGATACTATAATAAACCCTAAGTCACCCTTTACCTACCTTGTTAAGTCCAAGTTAGTGTGTCGGTTAACCACACACGCTCCACCAACGACTTAATCAAAGTGTAAAGTGTAATTTCATGGAATAGCACCTTATTCACATTTTTCCTAAAGTAACTAAGATTGGGAATTTAATAAAACATTTAGTTACTTTATAATATTCATCATACTTTGAATGAGAATTAATAAGTCCTTGTCTTACCCGTTCGGCTAACGACCCTCCACCGATCAAGCAAGCGGTGGGTGAGAGTGGACACCCATTAAGTCACCATTTTATAGGCAACAACCTTATACCCACCTTATAGACCGGCTTCGTGAATGAGGCGTACTAGCGGTAAGACGACTTTGTTCTTATACATATATATAATTATTAAATCATAATAATATAAGTATAAGGGTTGAATTTTAACTTTTTAAAAATCTAGGGGTTGGAACTAAAGTTTTAACTTAACTTTACTTGTTCCAAAACTTGAGGGCAAGTTTTGAAAACTTTCAAAACTTTTCATTTCTTGTAACTTATGAGTTTAATAGAGTAATAAAATGAGGACTTTTCATTTTTCTAACTCTTGTGTTCTTTTAATGGTTTTTAATCCAAGAGACTTTTGGTTTTCCATAACTTGAGGACAAGTTATGGACTCCATTAAAACACATTATGATCATGAATTAATCTACCACATAGGTTACAAATAATTCCTATGATCATCTAAACATCATAAGAACAAGAATATGAATATGAACACTTTCAAGAATCAAAATCACATTTAATCTTTGTAATTTTGATAACTAGTTGTTGTAAATGATTTAGAAAAGACATTACACCTTCTAAAATAAGTTTTCAAGTACCAAAACATTTTAGGGTAATGATTCTAATCCATTTCCAGCAACTCAAGTCGAAATTCTGCACTCTGTCGACCCTACTCGCCGAGTGCATAAACCTACTCGCCGAGTAGGTTGAAGATACACATGAACTCGACGAGTCCTCCCCATGGACTCGCCGAGTCCATCAGTCAGACAGCAGATTTTTCGACTTTCTTCAACTTTTAAGCACAAATAACAAACAAACAAGCCTAGGCTCTGATACCACTGAAGGGTTTTGAGCATTCTAACACTTCCTAAGTGTACATGCAACCCTAATAACCTTGGATCTATGTTTGTCTAATTATCATGCAAAGTTGAATTCCAAGGTTATATTCCTATCTAGCATACATGGGGAACAATTTTAACTTGAATCATAGATAGAATAACTTACCTTGTTGTTGCTTGTGTTCCTTGAAACCTTGTGAGCCTAGCACCCCAAGTGTGATGCCTCAAATGCTTCACACAACACCAAATGCTCTTCGAAAGACTCTTGAGATAATATACACTTCTCAAAATCGGCCAAGCCCTCTAGTTTCTTAGTCTCTAACTTGTGTAGCCAATTTTGTGGAGAATGGGTCTCTTATATAGTGTTGACACATCTAGGGTTACACCATGTAAACCCTAATGTGTCATGACTCTTCATTTCCATGACCCATGGGTTTGTAACTCCCATGGAGCATCCATGGAGCATCCTATGGGTAAAACCCAACTTGATAATCCATGGAGCCTCTTAGCCCACTATATAAGATATAGATGATTTACATAATCAACCCATATATTTAATTAGTTATCCTTTGATCACTTAATTAATTCCAAATTAATTCTTTGATCAACTAATCAAATAATATTATTAATATATTAGAACTTATAATATATTAATAATCTCCAAGTGTTATTTCTCTCATTTAGTCTATCCAATTGCATGGTGCCATGCAACCCAAATGGACCATGCCGGGTCGGGTCAAGTACAAGCCCGAAATAGTTATAGACTTAGACACCTTATCCAACAAGTGTTGCATTGTTGGATGAAACACCAAGGTTTGCAGTAGAATATGAATTCATATGGTTGATTTCTCTCTGTTTGTCATCAATGTCACAAGCTTTGATGATTGACATGACCTCTGCAAGAGTGAGACGAACCAAGTCCTTGGTTTTCTTAATTACAGCAACATTCATATCCCATGAACGAGGAAGTGCATTCAGAAGTTTCTTGTTGATTTCTGACTTGGACAAACAAATCCCTGAAATGTTCATGTCAGTTGTGAGAGCGGTGAACCTTTGCAGTTGAGCCTCGAGGGTTTCTCCTGGAATGTAGTTAAACATGTTAAACTTCTGTATTAGCATGTCCAGCCTACTTTCTTTCATATCTTCATTTCCCTCGTAGACCTTAATAAGAGCTTCCCATAGAGCTTTAGTTGCAGTGTATTCACGAAAACCTTGAGCAATATCAGGAGATAATGCCATGGTTAAGGTGGCTAATGCTCTTTCCTGTTCTTCAACCAGTTCAAATTCTTCATCAGTATAGTTCTCAATAGCTTTGTCAATCAATTGACCTCCGACAGTCATAGTCACTCTGATAGGACCTCTAAGTATGCTTCTCCAGATCTTGAAATCTTTCATTTTGATGTACTTCTCGATTCTGTATTTCCACTCGGGAAAACCTTCAGCAGACATCAATCTTGGAATGCGTGTAGTGGTGCCCATAATAGCATCAAGTTCCTGAAAATGAGTTTGAGAATCCATTTGAAAGTGATTTAGCTGTTCCAAAAGAGTTTACGGTTGAGGTTAGTTGAAATGAATGCGACCGTAAACAGAGTTTATGGTATGGGATTTATGGTTTAGATGTTTACGGTTTTGGGTTTACTGTTTTATGGGTTTACGGTTTTTGGGTTTACTGTTTTATGGGTTTACGGTATGGGATTTATGGTTTAGATGTTTACGGTTTTGGGTTTACTGTTTTATGGGTTTACGGTTTTTGGGTTTACTGTTTGGTGTTTATGGTATGGTGTTTACTGATTGGTGTTTACGGTCTAAGGTGTTTACTGCTCTTCAACTTGTTTACGGTGTATGAGTATTTATTGATTACGGTTTCTGAATGGACAGTAAACAAAATTTACGGTTGGCAGTAAACTCTCAATCAACCTTTAAAACTCGTACTTTTTAGACAGAACATGTTTCTTCACAACCCAGAACGCAAAATCCAACAACCAATCGATGAGAACAACAGCTTGAACACACAAAATCTCGATCAGATGAGTTTGATACCAGTTTACTGCTCTGATACCAATTGTTAAGTCCGATTCCGGATCTAAAACTGATAATCAAAAAAACATGAATCAAGAGTAACACAGTAAGATGGATGAATTGAGATTGCACACGATTAAACACAAGAAATCGTCAGGTACAACTCAAGACTGGCAGTAAACTTCTAGAGCAACCAACCATTACAAAAGACCAGCTCCTACACTATTTATACTCAACTGGACCACAAACGGAGTTTGCGGCCGTAAACACGTTTACGGCCGTAAACGTGTTTACGGTAGTAAACACAACAAAGTTCAAATTAACAAAAAGTGAAATTACAGACACAAAACAAAACATATCACATGCTAAGCCTATCCCAAACCATTTACATGGCCCTTCATATATATATATATATATATATATATATATATATATATATATATATATATATATATATATATATATATATATATATATATATATATATATATATATATATATATATTATTTTAGATATATTTTAAAATTTATAAATTAGTTTTTGATGTTTTAATGGGGTCCACTTTGAAAGATAGTTGGTATTGCACCGATGTAAATGAGCATTGCAAATCTGATGTGGCACAATTGAAAGATTAGTAGCAGTGCACCGACTTAACCCACATGTTTTCTCCAAAGGATTTTGTTTTTATGAATTCTATCGGTAAATGGGTTTCTAATGGATAATTGATGGAATTATACATCTGAAATACCTATGTTTTCTAGCATTATGCACCAATGATATTGAAATCCTAGGCCTCTGTTTTTGTTTTTAAGATCAAATCTTAAAATTGATAGAGCCTGCTAAGATGCATGTATTATGATATGGTACATATTATTAGAAAATTATTTTGGTCATTATATTTATATTAGCCTCTAATAAAAGAACAAACTTATATATATATGAAATATTTAACTTTATCTTATCATATGGTAGTTTATCAAGGCGATAACTTTAGATTCTGACAAAAATGCAGATCGTTTTTTTTTCTTTTTTTCTTTGTAACAATGTTTTATGAGTATATATATATATATATATATATATATATATATATATATATATATATATATATATATATATATATATATATATATATATATATATATATATATACCTTTCTTATTCGTAAATCATAATTAACATGTCTTTAAAAAGTTGGAAATGGTATGTTGTTGAATTATTTTATTTGGTATACTAAATTAGTGGCTTCAGACAATTTTTTTAGTAGTCGATCACATTTTAATTTATCAAAGAAATCTTACGTCTTATACCACATTTAATATGGGATATATGCCACAATGATATATTTCTAAATTCTAGGCCTTCCCGTAGTTTACCAATGTGGTATTCAAAATCACGACAACTCCTTTTAGTGTACTCAATTCTTAAAATGATCATCCTCAAACAACCTTGTGGTGGACTAGTCGCAAGAATATGTTCTTAAAGAGAAATTTATGATACTAGCATATAAAGAACAAGGAAAATTATATTATATGTGGTGGTGATGATGTTATTACAATTATTCGTCAAGTTTCTTCTAAGAACAAAATATTTTGCACATTTCATAATCCAGCGTGCAAACATTTGTATGTAGTACAATACAACAATAACACAAATGGACCTGGAGTCCTTGACACATGGGACTAGGTATATAGATATCCCATATCGCATTATCGCATTAGTTCCTGAATCATGTATCTTAGAATTTGTTTTCATCATCATAGATTCTGTTGCTCCAATGTTGTTGTCGTTCGTTCCAATACGTACATAAAAAGAACATGTCAAAACTCAAATACACCAATCCAAGAGATATTGTCTATAAAATAAAGAAAAAATATCGTTATGTCGAAGAACTCCTAGCCTAGATAAAAATGGAAACAAAAATGAGCAAATTTAACGATTGTTTGTTGAGGGGAGTCATGATATTCGGAGTTTGATGGAGATATTTATAACGAGGAAAAAAATGAATTCTCAATTGCATTTAATGTAGTCTTCTCTAACATATTTAAAGATTTAGCTATATAGTTAAGTCCATTATGTATCTATTAATATGAAAACAAATTATTTATTTATGCATGACTTTATACTTTCTTTTTGTTGTTTATCAACTCATTATATACTTATATTGTATATTTAGATAATACTCAATGACACACCTCCGGCCGGCGGCGGAAACGTCGAGGTGCGCGACATAAATCAGTAATCACAGTTATTGAACATACATTGAACATTATAAATATAATTTTCTACTATTACCGAAATAGAAATTACATTAACAATAGCTATTTCTAAATCGCGACACACGCCTAACAATCCAACGTTTATAAATGTATGGTAAAAATAATGGAGGGTGTTCTGTACTAACACTTCCGACTTTATAAATAACCATAAAATACGTGCATTAAGATACGTCAACTAAATTGTTGTTAAGTTCTACAGGTTTTGACACAAAGTATTTTTATACATAAAAGTGTTTTATAAATTTTATCTAGTTGACCGGCTTTTATAAATACATAATTTTCTATCAAAATTGTAAAGTAATTGAGTTATAAAAGTGTATTTATACTCATTAGAAATATCTTTTGCTAAAATCCAAATATACACCATTCGTTAAATATATAAGTAAATCAAACTTATAACAAATTTTTATGGTTCTCATGACCAAAATGTTTTTTATATAAGGATTTTGGATACCAATTTATATAAAATAAAATCATATCACACTTTGTGAAAACATAAAATAGCCAAATTTATCGTTGAAACCTTGTACAAGCATTTGTATAGTTTATATGTAAAACTCATTAGTTTCAAATTTGTAAAGTTTGTAAATTCGTATCAGGTATTAATTAAGTGTTATCTTACTTAATTTGGAAACCGACATTTAACCAGTGGGGCAAACTCCTCCCACATAAATATTGTGTTTTCGTATAAAAACAAAAGGTTTATATAAATAACTTATTTAATGTAAGTTAATAAACCTTAACCAATCGTGTCATGTTGTCAATTAAGTGTTATATAACTTAATTTTTAGTATTGGCATGTATCATTTCGAGTCACAAACTATCCCACTAGATACAGTCTCTTCCAACTAGTATGAGTGAACAAAGACCCCGTATAAACTTATTGAAAATTTTATACGATAACAAAACAAATCTGGGATCTAAGATGAGCCTTTAACTAACACTACAGGCATTCCTGCCCCGTAAGAGCATAATAGATTGGAGGTATGTGTATCATTACTAACATTTTGAATAGTCGTGTAGTCTCGTCATACGAAGTTGCAGCTAGCAACCACAGACGGAGAATATCGACTCGCATAAATCTTTCCATACATTTTATTATAAATATATGCCGTGTGCGCAGATTTACAATATAAGACTCCTCCTGGGTCAACGGTTATAACTTAGAAGATCTTGATCCTAAGTAACGAAAACACCCTTTTCATAAAACTCCCTCTTTCACCCCTTTCGTAAATTTTCTCACACATACACACACGAGAGCTAACCCCCAAACACCATGACCCATAGCTTAGGAAATGATCCTAACTCATAAGGCTTTTACAAACATGCATAGCTCATATAGAGCGTCCAATAGGTGTGATGGAACCTAACAATGTCTAGGAATCCTAATCCTAAACTCTCCGATATAAGACTTTAGAATACTCATAATTCTTTAGTGTTTAGGAACGATTTTGATTTAAGTCTTTTAGTATTTGAGATTCAGAAGCCCTAATATATTTTTCAAATCTTATTGGCTGTCATGACAAAATTCGGGCAACCTAATGGCTATTTTTATAGCATTTTCAAGTTTTCAACTAACGTGAAAACCAACGATTTCCATAATATTCGATAAATTGCATAATTGATATGATATATAATTTATTAGGTAATAATTCCTAAAATTTGAGAATCAATTATGTTATCATATACGACGAATTTCGTATTACAACTAAAATGATTTATATTTTTATAATCATTATAAAAATAAAATATATCATATATTTAGAAATCATTTCTACATGATTATCGAGAGTATAAGAATAATAATTGATTTTCAGTATATTTTCAATTAATTATTATGTATTTGTCTAATTTTCGTTTATCAACTGTTTAAGGCAATGTACATTCCTTTTGTACATAATCATGTTGAATAACATATTTGGTCATATGTATAATGTCTTTTCCTGCTTTCTCATCATATTCATGCATATATATACACGGTGAACTACACTTGCTTCTGGATAGATGTGTGGGACAAAAGGCTCGTGGTACCTGTTGCCCACCCGTCCTTTGAGAACCGTGTGAATAGAGAGTGGGCAGAAAGGAAGGAGGTCCTCCCTTATTCCATGAGATCTAGAAGCACTTCTACAACTTTATCTCTCTCCATGTCCCTAACTTTTTTTGCTTCTTTAGAAGGGGAATGAAGACCTTCTTTAGAAGTTGTTACTCGATCGAAAGGATATAATACATAAAAAAAACCTTAACTTCGCGTACTTTCCGAGGTAACGAGTATTACAGTTTATGATTTGTCGTATAACTTTATCTTTCACTACAAGAAAAATTCGTTTTGGCTACGGAAAAATTCCATAGCAAAAACATGAAATTTCGTAGCTAAAGCCGGATAACTACGGAATTTGCTACGAAAATTTTCAATTAGACTCCGTAGCTTTTTTTCTTGTAGCAAACTGTTTAGCTACAGAATTGTAATTTCGTAGCAATTTTGCTATGATACTTTCTACGACATATATTCGTTGCAATTTGAGTTCCATAGCATTTTCGTCGCAAATTCCGTAGCAATTTTCCATAGCAAATTTTGTAGCAATTTTTCCGTAACCAATTCCATAGCAATGTTTCCGTAGCATATTCTATATTGTTTTTTTCGTAGCCAATACCGTAGCAATTTTTCCATAGCCAATTCCGTAACAATTATCCATAGTAAATTCCGTAGTAATTTTTGCGTAGTAAATTTCGTAACAATTTTTTCATAGCAAATTTCGTAGCAATTGTTTTGTAGCTAATTTCGTAGCCAATTCCGTAGAAATTTTTCCATAACAAATTTCATAGCAATGGTTTTGTACCATTAATTTATAAAATTCGGTATTTGAATTCGACTATTTATATCAATTTCTAGAAATACAATTAATATAAAACCAAAAGTAGTATTTCTATAGAAACTAAAATAAATATCCAACATATCGAAATGCTAGAAATTATACATAAATTGTTATTTGATATATAATATTCTATCATTCATTAAAAAAAGTTTCGAGCCTGTCACAAAACTTAAGTATCACAAGCCAATGTCATCTAAAACCTTGTTCTCGTAGGCATCCTTGTTGGTGGCTCTTCACCTCTCAGCCACAAATTCTTGTCCTGCACCTTCTGCTACATCAATTACCATATGCCCGTTTTCTTTTATTCTTTTCTCTATATATTCAAAAAGACCACCATGCCCTTCAAGATAGAAAGGTGACCCAACCACTCAGGGATTAAACAATAATCAACATCTAGGCTTGCAAGAGCGACATACATTGCAATAAAAATAAGTTATGCATAAATATTTTCAAATTTAAACCACAAACACTAACTTTTATTTAATATTGTTTTACAAAACTTACCACTATTACGTCCCATTAGCTTAACAGGTCCAATACAATTCTTGTTGCTCTCTTCCTCAGCATCTGTTGCATTAATTGAGCGTCGAGTCTCCTCAACAACAGTATCAAATCCAAATGATTTATCAATAATCTATAAAAACAAGATCAAAGTAATGAATTTTATTTTAATCATATGATACAAAGGACTAAAATCGACAATACTTCAATATAAAGTACCGGAATGTCATAATCGATAGTTTTTGCTATCCCGATAACCGCAACTTTAAAACCCCGTCTTCTAATGTAACGCCCTATTCTAAAATATTCCATTATGGACTTCGGAGGCCAAGGCCAGGGGCGTTTTAGTTCTTTTTTAAAACTAGAGGTATTATTCGAGAAGTTTTCAGGCCGGGGTGTGTTGTTATAAGCATAGGGCTTCTCGCCACCTTTCTGTGGATATAAAGTTCATCAGAAACGGATCTAGAATGAAGGAGTTATGACACTTTGAAGATTTGGCATGAACGGACCTTATAGCGAAAAGTTTGCATGGAAGGCCATGCATGAGTGTTAAGTGCACGCGTGTTTAGCTGAGTACGCCCAGCGCAAAGGGGCAAAACATCGCGGGTCCTATAGGCGTACGGGAGTTACGCCCAGCGTACGCTAACAGCTTAAAAACCCTAATTATTGGACAAGCACTATATAAAGGACATTATAGCTCCAACCCTAACCTCCAAATCATCCTCCCCAACCTCAGAAGGAACCCTAGAATGACCCAACCTTCATATTGTGAGATCTTGATCTTGGAAGGCTTATCATGGTGGTTTTAGCTTGGAAAAGAGAAGAGGAAGATTAGCAAGGAAGAACCTTAGAGGCCAGTGCTTATAGATCTGAGACAACACCATCCTCTGGAACACCTGGAAGGTAAAAAGCTCATAACGTTGTCTATGGATGCTTAGATCTAGCATGGGTAGTTATGGTAGTTTTTGGTCCAAAGGTGAAAGCTTTATAGCTTGAATCCGATTTCCAGGTCAAGGGTTGCCACCCTTGGTGCTAAATGACTCCCTATAACAGAAAGTTGATATCTTGAAAGTCCAAATGAGTTCATGCATGAGTTAAGACCTTCTTTCATGGAATTAGAACATGGGTTTTGGAGTTGGGACTTATGTAAGTCATGGAAGCCATAAAGTAAGCAACTTTATGGATTAGGGCATGGAATAAGACCTAGATCTAAGTTTATGGCTCTTGAGTCGGAGTATTAAGCACTTAATGGAAAGTGTCTTAACAGAATGAGTACGCCGAGCGTAATTGCAGGTACGCCCCGCGTACTCTCTAGTAGGCCAGTACGCTAAGCGTACATTAGAATACGCCTCGCGTAACGCAATCAATTGGGCTTATTGCATTTTGGGCCTCGGTGTGGGCTGAGTTGAGACTTAGGATCCTTGGGCCTTATTGGGCCATCAGAATTCAGTTGCTAAGGACAAGGGATTTAGCATTGGCTTGAGTAAGGTCCAATAAAGGATTTTGGGCCCAATATAGCAAATTGGGCCAAAAGTGAGCTTGGAAAGCCTATCTTGTTATTGGGCCTCCAGAAGTTAGATTATGCGCCAAGGTTATAGTGGGGCCCATATGAGGAGATAGGCCCAATTCAGAAAATTAGGCCATTAGTGGGCCTGTAGTGGGGCCGTTGTTGGACTTAGAAGGAACTGAGGGTTTTGGGCCATGCTGTGACCCATGCTATAGTAGGGGTGAAATGGTCCTTTTACCCATAGGAAAATCCCTGTTCTGATTTAGTGTTTTAATTCCTCTGATAGTCGGGGAGCAGCCGGAGCAGCAGTCCGGGATTTCTCATCCAGGAGTTCAGCAGTCAGCATCACGAGGTGAGTTTCCTTTTAGTAGGAACGGGTCTACGGCCACAATGCCGACCCATTTAGTTAGCAGTAGTTCCGGACTTCGGTCCGATGCAGTAGTTCAGTATGCTTGGTGTCTGTGTGATTCAAGCATGTTTATGTGTTATGTGTTCCGAACTTCAGTCCGATGCAGTATGCAGTATATGTGTTTATGCTAGTTGATATGTGTTTATGTTATGCTATGATCAGTTAGTTCCGTACTTCGGTCCGATGCGGGGGACAAGGTCCCAGTTTGTCCGGGCTTCGGCCCGATGCAGTTTTCAGGCTTCGGTCCGATACAGGGGACAAGGTCCCAGTTAGTCCGGGTTTCGACCCGATGTAGTTTCCGGATTTCGGTCCGATGCAGTGGGCAAGGCCCAGTTAGTCCGGGCATCGGCCCGATGCAGTTTCCGGACTTCGGTCCGATGCAGGGGGCAAGGCCTAGTTAGTCCGAGCTTCGGCCTGATGCGGTTTCCGGACTTTGGTCTGATGTAGGGGGCAAGGCCCCAGTATGTGCTTTATATGTTATTGTATGGTATGTGGTAGATTGGGGCAGCTCACTAAGCTTCGTGCTTACATTTTTTAGTTTTGGTTTCAGGTACTCAGTTTTTAAAAGAGGATCTCGGGAAGATTGCAGTGCACACACCATAGCTAGTCAGCCTGGGATGTTTTACTCTGATAATAAGTTTATGTTTGAATTAATACTACGAAATTATGTATGAATTATGATACAATTTTATAAATATGGTTTTAGTAAAGTTTTTAAATAAAGTTTTTGGGTCGTATTTTTGGGATGTTTCAAGTTGGTATTAGAGCCTTGGTTTGAGGGATTCGAGTACACTTTCAGGTGTGTCTGAACTCAAACTAAGGAAACGGTAAAATCTTTCAAAGAAAAACTTTTTCGAAAAGAATTTTTGAGAAAAGAAAAGAGTTTTAGAAAAAGCGAGAAGAAATTTTAGAAAGAAAATGACTTTAAAAAGAGAAAAAGGGTATGGTGCATGCAATCAGCCGAGCTCAAGTAAGTACTCCCAAATTACCCATACAAGTTTATGTTATC
The DNA here is from genome assembly GCF_002870075.4 of Lactuca sativa. Lineage (NCBI taxonomy): Eukaryota > Viridiplantae > Streptophyta > Magnoliopsida > Asterales > Asteraceae > Lactuca > Lactuca sativa. Next base: position 247,888,022 of record NC_056625.2, read on the forward strand.
AGTTTCAGTTTCAGTAGAACAACATGCTAGTATAGGGCTAAGGATCTAGGAGGATGCCTTATGTGCCTGCTTTATGTGTTTCAGCTTTATAAGAATTGCATGCTAGTATGGAGTAGACAACAGTAGGATAGCCTATTTAGGTTATGTCTGATAGTATGAGCTTAGCATTGTATGCTAATACAGTTTCTCGTTATGAGGATAGAATTGCTAGAGTAGCTTCCTGTGTCCGAATGCTGCTTGCTTTGTGCTTTGTGGGACTCTGAGTGATGGGAGTTAGCCATTAGGTGAATATGTCACATCACATGTGATCAGGGTTGAATAATCTCAGAGTGTTGGATTTGGCCCTGCTGCGCAGCTCTTGTTTGAGTCTAACCGTTGTAGGGACGAGTCTTTTACTTAAAGGATTATCTGAGCCGCGTCATATGTAATGGTATTCAGGTAATGGATAATTGGCATTACAAGAAGGCCTTCAGCAGCTGAGGACTGGTTGGGTTGAGTCAAAGATTTCCCTAGGGCAAGCCTAGGATGAGAGTAGTAGAGATCAGAAGCAGTAGAGTGACTTGGTGGAGTTGAGGTAACTCTTGAGGAAAGTACAGATAGATGTGGAAGGTAGTATGGGCCCGTACTACTGAAAGCAGAGGATCCGTACTCGATTCAAGAATGGTCGAGGCAAACCCAGGAAACTGGTAGAGTATGTGAAAGATCTCCCAACAGCGGTGTGTATATTGATCAGTAATGTGTTATGTTTTCAGCATGGTGACGTTGCGTGAGATATCAGTTAGCAGTTCAGGTACCGGAGAGGGATCTAGCTCGGGCTTTGGAGCCAGACAGTTTGATGATCAGATGTGACAACCCGATATTTTAACTCTTTGTAATGACCAAAATGGGTCAAGTATTGTAACCACTTCTGAGTAATAAAATTTACTTTCATAATAAAATATACAAATACTTCTATTTAATTTCCTTCTATGTTTAAATATCTTTGAACCATGATCGTACGTGAAAAGAACGCCCAAATCCGACTTCATATAGCGAAGTTATGATTTTTCCAAGTTCGGCTTAGCAACAGACAACTAAAAACTCGAATCGGAGATCGAGCGACTTTTGGCCGGAATGACCTAAACGAGAATCGAAGGTCTCGACAATGGTATTCCAGCGGTAAAAAGTCTGGCAAAAACCGACATCAGATAAAGAAGTTATGAATTTTCAAAGAAATTCCTTAAACACGATGGGTTTATAATAATTAATAAAAAAATAATTTCGGAATTTGCCGACGGAGTCTAAACGAAAGTTGTAGAGCGTAGTCTCACCTACGCGTCGATATAAAGACCATCGAAAACGGAGTTCGTATGAAGAAGATATGAATTTTTGAAGTTTATTAAATAAATTAATTATTTATTTAAATCAAAATTCGGACATTATCCGAAGGGGAGTCAGCGTCCTCATCCGAGGTACGTGCTGTGTACCCCTGTACGCCCTGCGTAACCGAGAGGATTGGCCTCTGATCGTCCACATCGCCCTATCCGAAGAATCCGACCCGTCCGACCCGTCCGAAGCGCCGACCCGTCCGACCCGCTGTCCCGTCCGACCCGCCGTCCCATCCGACCCGCGTACCCAGCAACCCGTCCCATCCGAAGCCGAGGCAGTCGAGGCTTCGGTCATGCATGACGTACTCGTACGCGCTGCGTACGAGTGTACGCCCCGCGTACCGAGGTAGACCAGCCTTACTATAAATAGGATGCGAGGGCTTCCAAGAAAAGGGCTCAAGTCCCGAGGGTCGATTTTACTCCCGAGATTCCCGAGAATCCCGAGAAAAATCCGTTTTCCGAGACGAAACTCTGCCCGGTTTTCCATCTCGCTTTCTTCAATCAAGTGAGTTCATACCCCTTAATTTACCTTTTAAATGTTCTATAAATTCTTTTATATGCTTTCAAGGGGGGGGGGGGATACAAGTTAGATACTTATTGTTATTGCTTCGATCACATGTGATTGCATTAATCACATGTGATTAATAACTAGGGAAACCAATGATTTTATCACTGTTCAAACTGTCTATCAACTGTTTTACTCCAAAATGTTTTCCAAAACCATTTACTTTTCAAATTTATACTACAAATGTGATTTAATCAAACGTTCCTTATACTTAAACTGTTTTAATCAAATCTATGCCTTCAAATTGTTTTATAGATTGACATCAAGTCGATCTTTCTTTAAAAATAATACTTATGTTTCAAATGTCTTATAAATACTTATTTATGCTTTTATATTATAAATTGCATGCCCGTATATGTATAGATGTATAAATAATGTTTAAAGGGCTTAGGAAGGCCATCTACCCTATTTCCTTTTTCTCGATTTGGATGTGGTCTAGTGGGATTTAGGGTGACCATCTGAAAGTCGTTTCCATATTACTTATATATCATATATACATGTATAGACATAAAAGTACTTCCATATTCATACTTATCAGTACATCAATAGTTAGTTACCATCGGGGTAACACAAGTACATATACAGCTATACTAGAAACAAGTACATATACAGATATACTAGAAACAACTACATATACAGCTATACTAGAAACAAGTACATATACAGATATACTAGAAACAAGTGCATATACAGCTATACTAGAAACATGTACATATACAGTTATACTAGAAACATGAACATATACAACTATACAAGAACGAGAAACATTACATATACATGAATACGTTAACAATTGTGATCCGCTGTATCGGAGCATGCCTTAAATGTCATGGCCCGAGTTGTAGCCAGAATTCTATTGGAGGGAGAGCGTGAGTTTGCGTATAGATCTATACTGGATTGACTATCCTACACCTTGCTGCTAGCTACAGCCGGACCTGCAGGTCTGCGGGTGCCAAACGTCATTTTTTTTTATTTACGACCATTCATTATGTCGTTGTTACCAGTCGATAGCATGGTGCAATTTATCACATTATACCTTAATATAAATCCGGTTTAAGGTAGTAGTATTTAGTACAATAGTAGTCTTATTATACAAAGCTACAGTACTACAATGATTTACCCATTACATATTTTAGTGATAACCTCACTTAAGCATTAATGTACAAACTATATTTTTAACAAATGATAGTTATACTTGGGAAATTACACACTTTTACAACAGACAAGTTTACAAAATAGTTTAGCCTTGATAGAAGGTTACTTTTATAGAAAATATAGGATTTTCTGAGAGATTCAAACTTTTACAAACACTTTCAAACATTTACTTACATTTTCACAAACTTATACATTGAGACAGGTTCAAACGTTTTTACAAGAAACATTGACACTAAAATACTTATGAACTCACCAGCTTAATGCTGATAAACTCTTTCAAAATAACTTGTATTCTCAGGTCATCAGTAGACAGGTACCGAGGCCAGCTTTTGAGAAGATGGAGTGCATTCAAGACCCATCATATTATTATTTTGATTTACGTTTTATTTTTGGTGTCTAAAACTGTACAGAACACGCTTGTATTAAAATTATATATTTAATGCAATGGATGATGTTGGTTGCTTATTTACATTTACTGTGTTATGATTACTTTACATGACGTCCTCCGCCCCAGAACGTTTCCGCCGTTCTTGGTTTTGGGGTGTGACATCAGATGAGGGATTTCATTTCCGCAGAGATTATGTGAAACATCATTGATCAGACTCCAGTGATTTTCTGCTCGGTTAGAGAGGCCATCATGGAGCTTATGGACAGTCATCTTAAGGCCTTTAGGGTCGGGATAGTTTCAGGACAGATTAGGGCTCGTCTAGAGTCTGATGCTTATGGAGTTCAGGGATACATTAGGGAGGGAGTTCCCATTTTTAGCTCTTACCATCAGGGAACAGGTGTGTGTGGGGCAACCTGTCTCCAGGGGGGACCTCTGCATGATTGGATAATCAGGGAGGTTTCGCGAGCCACTCGCGAGGAGTTGCCCGGCATGGTCATGAGGACCACTGGTAGGTTGACCGCGAAGCTTCAAGATCAGATAATGGTTGTTCATATGATGGATGGGGTTGACGGGGTAACGCAGGAACGAGAGACGAGCAGGGAGTCGGAAAGGAAGAGGAAGACGGATGAGACTCAGGTATCCCCGGGTTCGGTCAAGAGACCCAAGGGGTCGGATTTGAGATCGAGGGACTACCAAAGCCACAGTCGATGCGGGGAGTGTGTAGGACGCACATGGGTGCATGCAGGAGTGATAGTGGTGATTCAGTCTGCTTCAGGTGCGGTCGGATGGGTCATTTCAGCAGAGATTTTACCACTACCATCGTCCAAGGACTTGACCCGATATGTTTCCATTGTAGTCAGAGGGGCCACAAGAAGGCCCACTGTCCGAGTATGTATGCAGCAGGGCAGGTGATAGCTCCTGTCCCTGTGACTTCGAGAACCACCAGCGGTGGTCGGGGTCGGGCAAGGGCGCCTACGGCTCGGAGCAGAGTGTACCGGTTGATTTCAGCAAGATTTCAAGCAACGTCGAATGTTGGAGGTATGTATCTTTTACCTTCCTATCAATTATTATTTATGATTTTATTGTTATATTACCGCAGTGATATTAATAAGCATATGTATTGGGTTATTATATTACCTGCTTGAGATTGAGTTATATGCCAATTACATACCTTGGAATTAGAGTGGTAAATTGGAGGTCATCCCCCCTAGATCAGGTTGTTTCAGATGCAGTAGTTGTAGCAAGTGTGTGGAAGAATCAATAATGCCTCACTACTTTCGAAAGGTGTCATGTGGGATTGATCAGTTATATCCTCAGTAGTGACGATTTAAATCTCCTAGTGAAGTAGCTAGCGGATAGTAGGAAAGTGAGTTGGGAATGTTTACCCTGAACGCAAGTCCTCGGGATGCAATCACCCAAGCAAATTCAGTGAAGGATTGAAGAGTGCTAAGTTAGTTATCAGGAATGGTTTGGATCTGGTAAGGGTTAATTGGAGCGCCAACAGAGGTAATCATGGGCGGGCAGCGGATCGCCCCTTTTCATGGAAGGAAGATTGGGGAATCCTTTCGACCAGTGAGCAGTAAGGAGTTAGCCGGATCCAAGTGGGGGAGAACCCTCCGAGTATACAAGGGTAAGAGTACATAGATCCAGAATGAGTACACGGCCTCTGAGAAGAAAAGATAGTAGCAGCAATTGATGGATTGAGGAGTTCAGGATTGGGAGTTTGAGGAACCTCCCAACAGTTAGTTCATGTATTCAAGATGGTTAGTAGCTGGTTGGGAATCCAGGTTGGAGGACCGCCTGTAGGGCTCTAATGAGTCGGAATAAGGATCTTGAGAACAGTTAGCAAGAGATGCTTCCGTGTTAGTAGTCAGTAGCAGAGACAACATGCAGAGCATGGTAGAGCGGCAGGAAAGCCAAACATTTTTTTCAGCAGCAGTCAGATAGTAGTAAAGTGTTGTATGTCTGCAGGGGTAGCCGTAGCATTCACTAGCAGTCAGATAGTAGTAGAGTGTTGTAAGTCTGCGGGGGGTAGCCGTAGCATTCACTAGCAGTCAGATAGTAGTAGAGTGTTGTAAGTCTGTGGGGGTAGCTGTAGCATTCACTAGCAGTCAGATAGTAGTAGAGTGTTGTAAGTCTGCGGGGGTAGCCATAGCATTCACTAGCAGTCAGATAGTAGTAGAGTGTTGTAAGTCTGCGGGGGTAGCCATAGCATTCACTAGCAGTTAGATAGTAGTAAAGTGTTGTAAGTCTGCGGGGGTAAACGTAGCATTCACTAGTAGTCAGATAGTAGTAGAGTGTTGTAAGTCTGCGGGGGTAGCCGTAGCATTCACTAGCAGTCAGATAGTATTAGGGAGTTGTAAGTTTGCGAATGTAGCCAGAGCATTCGTCAAGTTAGTAGTCAGCATGAGCGCATTGTTTGGACGCGGGGGAAGCAGTAGTACCCACCAGTTCGGGTGCAGCAATGAGGATACGGGAATCCACGGGTTGGATTTCGGATTTCCCAAATGGTTCAGTTATGGTTAAGGCGGCGATTTGTCAGTGGATCGTCACCACAGTTATGAGATCAGGCAAGCAGTGGACCGCTTGGGTTCGTGTATGTTATGAGCTACCGTTAGTCTGGGAGCCATCATTTTAGTCTTGGATTTGATGATGTCAGGATTCGACGTGGACCCAGTCGGTTGGATCGGGAGGTTGTTAGAGCCACAGTGTCAGGATAACTAGTGGAAACTAGTTCCAGAGAAAGATTTCGTTCAGAAGTCGTGGGAGCGACAAAGTGAGGAGTCCTTGGACTCCACAGTTGAGTTGGAACTTGGGGTTGCAGATAACCGACAGCTGATTGGAGACCAGGAAGGTCTTGAGATATTTTGGGAAGCAGCCATATAGCAGTTCAGTGTTTCAGGCGGTTCAGCGTTTCAGTCAGTTTAGTGTTTCAGTCTGTTCAGCGTTTCAGTCAGTTCAGCGTTTCAGGCAGTTCAGTGTTCCAGGCAGTTCAGTGTTCCAGGCAGTTCATTGTTTCAGGCAGTTCAGTGTTTCAGGCAGTTCAGTGTTTCAAATAGTTCAATGTTCCAGGCAGTTCAGTGTTTCAAGCATTTCAGTGTTCCAGGCAGTTCAGTGTTTCAGACAGTTCAGTGTTGCAGGCAGTTCAGTGTTTCGGTTAGTTGCATTGTAATGGCCAGTGTTAATTTTGTGTTGGGTTGCAAGTGCAGGCAGATTCGTTGGACCAGGGTGGTCTCAGTGCATCCGGTAGTCGGGTGAGGGGCAACAGGATTTTCAGTTAGTGGTAGTAATGACAAAGGAGGTGGATAGCTATAGGAGGTAGCCTTTGGAAGGCCAGAGAACGTACGAAGAAAAAGGGAGGGGGGGGAACCCAAATAATGTTTAGCCTAAGTACTCGGGGATTTTAACCGCAAGGATTACGCCATCCTGGCTGACCAGGCAGAAGGTCAATAGGGTTAGAGTCATCAGGTAGAGTGTTAGAGGTGGATTGCAGGTCAGTTGACCATAAGTGAACTTCGAGGATGAAGTTTAGTTTAAGTGGGGGAGAGTTGTAACGCCCTATTCTAAAATATTCCTAATTCTTGGACAAGCACTATATAAAGGACATTATAGCTCCAACCCTAGCCCCCATATCATCCTCCCCAACCTCAGAAGGAACCCTAGAATGACCCAACCTTCATATTGTGAGATCTTGATCTTGGAAGGCTTATCTTGGTGGTTTTAGCTTGGAAAAGAGAAGAGGAAGATTAGCAAGGAAGAACCTTGGATGCCAGGGCTTATAGATCTGAGACAACACCATCCTCTGGAACACCTGGAAGGTAAAAAGCTCATAAATTTGTCTATGGATGCTTAGATCTAGTATGGGTAGTTATGGTAGTTTTTAGTCCAAAGGTGAAAGCTTTATAGCTTGAATCCGATTTGCAGGTCAAGGGTTGCCACCCTTGGTGCTAATTGACTCCCTATAACAAAAAGTTATTATCTTGAAAGTCCAAATGAGTTCATGCATGACTTAAGACCTTCTTTCATGGAATTAGAACATGGGTTTTGGAGTTGGGACTTATGTAAGTCATGGAATCCATAAAGTAAGCAACTTGATGGATTAGGGAATGGAATAAGACCTAGATCTAAGTTTATGGCCCTTGAGTCAAAGTATTAAGCACTTAATGGAAAGTGTCTTAACAAAATGAGTACGTCGAGCGTAATTGAAAGTACGCCCCGCGTACTCTCTAGTAGGCCAATACGCTAAACGTACATTAGAATACGCCCCGCGTAATGCAGTCAATTGGGCTTATTGCATTTTGGGCCTCGGTGTGGGCTGAGTTGAGACTTAGGATCCTTGGGCCTTATTGGGCCATCAAAATTTAGTTGCTAAGGACCAAGGATTTAACATTGGGCTTGAGTAAGGTCCAAAAAGGGGTTTTGGGCCAAATATAGCAAATTGGGCCAAAAGTGAGCTTGAAAAGCCTATCTTGTTATTGGGCCTCTAGAAGTTAGATTATGGGCCAAGGTTATGGTGGGACCCATATCAGGAGATAGGCCCAATTCAAAAAATTGGGCCATTAGTGGGCCTGTAGTAGGGTCGTTGTTGGACTTAGAAGGAACTAAGGGTTTTGGGCCATGCTGTGACCCATGTTATAGTAGGGGTAAAATGGTCCGTTTACCCATAGGAAAATCCTTGTTCTGATTTAGTGTTTTAATTCCCCTGATATTTGGGGAGCAGCCGGAGCAACAGTCCGGGATTTCTCATCCAGGAGTTCAGCAGTCAGCATCACGAGGTGAGTTTCCTTCCAGTAGGAACGGGTCTACGGCCACAATGCTGACCCATTTAGTTAGCAGTAGTTCCGGACTATGGTCCGATGCAGTAGTTCAGTATGCTTGGTGTCTTTGTGATTCAAGCATGTTTATGTGTTATGTGTTCCGGTCTTCAGTCTGATGCAGTATGCAGTATATGTGTTTATGCTAGTTGATATGTGTTTATGTTATGTTATGATCAGTTAGTTCCGAACTTCGGTCCGATGCAGGGGACAAGGTCGCAGTTTGTCCGGGCTTCGGCCCGATGCAGTTTTCAGGCTTCGGTCCGATGCAGGGGACAAGGTCCCAGTTAGTCCGGGTTTCGGCCCGATGTAGTTTCCGGACTTCGGTCTGATGCAGTGGGCAAGGCCCAGTTAGTCTGGGCTTCTTCCCAATGCAGTTTCCGGACTTCGGTCCGATGCAGGGGTCAAGACCCAGTTAGTCCGGGCTTCGGCCCGATGCAGTTTTCGGACTTCGGTCTGATGCAGGGGGCAAGGCCCCAGTATGTGCTTTAGATGTTATTGTATGGTATGTGGTAGATTGGGGGAGCTCACTAAGCTTCGTGCTTACAGTTTTCAGTTTTGGTTTCAAGTACTCAGTTTTCAAAAGAGGAGCTCGGGAAGATTGCAGTGCACACACCATAGCTAGTCAACCTGGGATGTTTTACTCTGATAATAAGTTTATGTTTGAATTAATACTACGAAATTATGTATGAATTATGATACAGTTTTATAAATATGGTTTTAGTAAAGTTTTTAAATAAAATTTTTGGGTCGTATTTTTGGGATGTTTCATCTAACTTCCTGTATAAATACAAAAAGTTTACACTTTCCTTCATTAAAAATAACTAATTATGTTTCAGTCTTTAATATCATAAGAAAATAAGAGAACAAACCTCATACATAGCATATGCCCCCTTTTGTGTTCCATCTCCACCTATTATATAAACCTAAAATACACAAAAACATCAAGTTTATATTATATATATGTCACAAAACTAGTAAAATTACTTGTTTTTGGTTGTTTTATAATAACCTGATTAATTATGGGATCTTCAATGCTATTGACTATCTTTTTGTTATCATTGCCACCTCTTGATGTCCCGGTTATGGTGTCACCTTGTTTATGAATGTAATTAGCAACTTTAGGTGTTCTAATTGTTGGAGTAGTGTCTAAGCCCGTAACTATATTTGGTATGTACTTGACCCGGTTATGCATGGTCCTTTTGGGTTGCTTTCTACAAAGAAACTTGACAAGGTAATTTAAGAGAGAATTATGATTTATTTATATATTATAAAAATAATATATTAAAGGAGAAATCATATTTATTTAATTAGTATTGGTCATCAATTAATTAGGAATTAATTTGGTGGTCAAAAGAGATTAATTGAATAAAGGGGGTATAAACTGTCAAATGTATGATAGTTGAGTTTTAGGTTAAGGAAACCTAATGGGCTTAAGGGGGAACGAAATTATGATGGGTATCCATCATATTTTCGTCCAAGGGCCTTATTCTAGAAGGTTCCATGGGCTGCTTGGTGGCTAAGCTGTCCATTAGGGTTTAGAGTGAAACCCTAGTAACCTGTAAGTATAAATATGACCCCTAGGGCATGAATTCGGCTACCACTTGATTCTAAGAGATCCCTAGGCCGATTTCTAGCCTCTCTCTCCCTCGCTCATATTGCCTTCTTGCTTGTGGGGTTTGTGAACCATTAGAGGAGTTGCATTTGTGACTCTAAGCTCAAGAAAAGAAGAAAGAGAAGATCTAAGCCAACAATTGAAGAGGTAAACATCTAGATCTGATTCTATATGTTAAATTTAGTTGTTTATATGCTAGATTAGGGTTTGTAAGTCTTGGAATCAAAGCATGTTCAATAGTGAAACCTAGATCCAAGCATTAGGGTTTGCATGAGCACATAGGAATGTTTCTTATGCCTAAAATTCATCACTAATGGTATTGTATTTCTGGAGTAAAATCCTCTATATCCACCGTGCATATGAATTAAAGTAGTATAAAATTAAGATCACACTAAAAAAATATACATATAAAATTAAGATCACACTAAAAAAAATATACATTGAGATGTAATGTGATGCAAACATATTTTCTTATCAGAGTTTGGAGTTCTTGTTGACATCGTCACCTGTTATTATTATATAAAACAATCATGACAAAAATGATTAAAAGACTCCATAAATAATTCATGGTTTTTTATAAAAAGAAGTATCAAAGGGTTCAAAGACGACACACCTTATCAACAACTTGGAAGGCATAATAAAATCTCACACCAAATTGACCAATCAAATTGTTGTCTAAACCATTATCTTTGCTATTTTGCCAAATACAACGGTTAGTGCAAGTAAATTATTTATAATTATCATAATAAAATATTGATATATGTTAATAAAAGCATCTAATGTATGGAAATTAGCAATTTTTCATTTAAACTTTCAATTAAGATTCTTAGCTTACTGTATGGTTATTATTCTATTCTCTTGATCATTTTAATGTGTATATCATTTCATAAGCATCCTCCAAAAGTTATTGATCAGTAACACTGAGTAATCGAAGGTTGTCCAAGGCATTACTTTGGTTGGCCTATGCGTATTATGAGGCACTATTCATAGGTTGTAACATGTAAGTTCTTTATGATCAAGAATTTAGGTCTTCCTTCCTCCAGGCTCCAACTATATTCCAATGAGTTTTCTTATAGATTAACATATACATCAACATTTCATCCTAATATGTCCAACTGAAAGACAATTGAGTTAAACAAGGTGCTACAAGTAACGCTATTCAATCAATAACACACGAAAAGTAGCATGACAATGCTACACAAAAGGTCATATTAAGGAAATATGATTAATAAAACTCGTTGTGAATAATAATATAAGATCTATTTTCTAGTTCCTAAAGATATACTGTATTTTTGTAATATAGTGTTCTTCATAACTTGGAAGAGGCTACATACAAATTATTTTATTGCAAATCCACAAATTCAGAATTTTATTACAAATCTACCAATTCAGAATTAAAGTTCCTTACGACCTCATGTCATGATGTAAGATCAAAATAACAATAGTAGTCGATTACAATCCTAATTCCGAAGAAATTACAAATTATATCGTTATAACAACAATTTAGTAGGCATAATTCAACTCTTATTCAATGTGCTTTGAATAAAAAATCGATTTTTTAACAATTTTAATACCAATCCGATGTAAAAACCTAATTCAATTGGCTTATTGGACTACAATCGGAGAGAGAGAGAGAGAGAGAGAGAGAGAGAGAGAGAGAAAGAGAGAGTACAATTTTAGGTTGAGGGAGGTGAGAATTGAACGGTTGCTAGACTGGATCTCAAGGACGTCCCTTCCCTCCGCCATTTGATCGATATCGTTTCTCGTTTGAGATCAACAACCTCGTTGCACAATCACATGTCGTCGTTTCCTTTAAGATCCTTAATTACACCGTGGATGTCTGAGATGTTCGGATCAAATTCGCCACCGAAGTCATAGATACTCCTTTTCATACGTGATCGTCTTATGCTACTTCCAAATGTGATACATATGATATGATTTGGGGAAAATTTTGCTGCTTCCACCGAAGTCAATGAGAGAAAACGAGGGTTACTGCAATGATTTGGGGGAAAAGTAGCTTAGGTAAAAATAAATAATGAGACGTAATATATATATATATATATATATATATATATATATATATATATATATATATATATATATATATATATATAGTTTTTATTTATGTAAATGAAGAAAAATTCATATCTTTTTAAATTACGATGATATCATTTTCTTCTTTTGTTTTAAGATTCTTACTAGTTTCCTTTTAAAATAATTTTCTATATTTTGCTACGGGAGAGATATTACGTAGCTATTTAACTACGGAATAATTCGTAGAGACATAACTACGGATTTTGTTTTCGTAGTTATTTTGCAAATTCTAAAACCAGTCGTATACACAAATAACTATGAGTAGCCTTTTCGTCACAAGTTTCATGGTAGATTAACTACACAATTTTATTGTGTAACAAATTTTCATAGCAAAATAACTATGGATTTCAATTTTGTAGCTAACTAGCTACAAATTTTGATTCCGTAGCGAATTTTCTAGCCAAGTATCTACGGATATGAATTCTATAACAAGTTCCGTAACGAATTAGCTACAACCGAAAATTATGTAGCATATTTTATAGTAAAATAGTTACGAGTTTCGATTTCGTAACAACTATTCATGATTCAGCTACGTAATGCAATTCTGCAGTCATTTTCGTAGCAAATTACCTACGACCAAGAATTTTGTAGCATATTTCATAGTAGAATAGCTACCAATCTTGATTCCATAGAAACTTTACGTAACTATTTAGGATTTAGCTGCGGAATGCAATTTCGTAATCGTTTCCGTAGCATTATAGCTACGACAAGTCATTCCGTAACATATTCCGTATTAAAATTGCTACGGATTTTGATTCCGTAAAAATTTTCCGTAGCTATTCATGATTTTTCTTGTAGTGTTTATATCAATCTGCATAAAATCTTGTGATTTGTATTAATATTAATTAATAAATATATCACAACAAAGTATAATTAAGTCAATTATAGCATTCTACTATAACTTATTTAATTTATTAATGATTTATACATTTTAGATTATAATTTCATGAACTTATGACCAATATAAAGTATGATGCTATTTTGTGTATAAAACTTTGAAAATCATCAAAACTTTAATAGACAATCATGTATTCTCTCCGAAATATTAAAACTGTAAAATAGGGGTCGTAGACACTCACATTCGATGTGTGATCTCGATCTAGTCTCGGTTTTGGTGAAGCTTCACGTGAAAAACCACATCTGGACACCCTTTTGAGTTAAAACAAAGCATGGGGCTATTTTATAATATTTGAAACCAAAAGTACTTGTTTTGAACTACTTACATCAAAAGGGATGATTTGTAATTTATCTAACATCAGGGATTGTTTTGTGATAAATTAAATCTAAAAGGAATTACTTTTGTAATAATTCACATTAAACGGAGCTGTTTTGGTCTTTTAGTACAAAAGAAGGGCTGATTTGGTTAACAATACAAATAATGGGGCTATTGATCAAACAATTACAAGGGGTGGTTTTTGCTCTTTTAAAACAAGGAGAGGGGCAGAAGAATGAACAAAGCAAGGAGGGCTAGGGAGGTCGATCTCTGGTGACCTGTGTGGTTAATCTTCGTCTTCACTGATCGGGATAGGAAAACACGAACAAAAGCAGCAAAACGAGGTGGCGTGTTGGAGGATTAGAAAATCGTGAGGAGGAAGCTATGTCTCCGGTTCTTGTCTGATCGGAGAAGAAAGAACAATCGAACGAAAGCAGGGAAGAATGAAGGCAACGAGGATAAGTCACCCATCTCCGGCGACCCTCTGAGGGTTTATTTTTTTTTTTTTTTTATTGATCTGACAGAAAACGCAAAGAAGAGGGCAAGGCAGATCGGAGATATCACAACAGAGAGAGGGTGTCTGTGGGTGGGGTATTACGACAAAAGAGGGTTAAGGGGGGTGGTCACAGTTGAGATTTATGAAGAAGGAGGCGGAGGAGCTTTGTCTCAGCCGGAATGGGAGTCGCCGGTAACCTCTTCCTTTCCGGTGAAGCTTGAAACGATGAAGGGTATTAGAGAGAAAAAGAGATTTTTGAGAGATAAATGAATTGTCAGGAAAAATGGTAGTTACTTTTGAAGGGCATCTAAAATTCTCACAGACTAGATATTTTGGGTAATAATTCAAATGATATATATTTCATATATTTCATCGGTTTCAAAATTATTGTACATATTAACGAAATATGAATCACGTTAATGTTATATAATAAAATGACAGTTTTGTCTTTATTTTATATTTAATGTTTTATTAAATTTTTAGTTAGTTAAATAATAATTATGATATTTTGGTAAAAATGTTTTTATTATTCGAAGTGAATTATTACTTACAGACAAACCAAAAAAGAAAAAATAGACTATAATTTTGGGATGGAAAAATATTTATTTATTTATTTTGTGGTGTCGTTTCGTTTCTTGATTTGCATGTCAATAGATCCCAACATATGAATTTTTTTCCTAATGTGCCTGCTTATTGTCTCAGTTGTTGTGATTCCATAAACGTAGACGGAATTCAATTCTGATATACTAAACTTCGGGAAACAACTTTTAAAGTTTCGCGATTAAAAATTTTCGGATTCGATAGATTTTACGAATCTGGTTTTGGTTGAGATTAAAAATATTATAAAACTGAAATAAATTAATAGACCATGAGTTCAAAAATGTGATCAAAAAATGTTTACGAGATTCGTAGCTATCCCAAACAAAGCAGTATACGGCTCGCTTCAGGAAAATCAGATAAATACTGATTTTATAACTTAAAATGAATGTAACTTCTTCATACGATCTCCGTTTTGAACGTTCTTTATATCTTCGGAATCAGGAGAATGTAATCTATTCAAATTTCTTATCATTAACTTTCAGATATACTTAATAAAAAATTCATTTTTAACATCACAAATAAATTTAATTTTTGGTGATTTTCGATTCAATCTTCAACGATAGACGGTTTAAGTAGTTTAGTACGTTCTGAAACTAATTATGAATATAATATATCTAATATACCTTATAAACATAAAATTACATACAATTAGTCCTTATCACATAGTGGTTCGCGTTGGTTTGACCGCCGAACTCTGACCAATGTACCTGTTGTTACACTCAAACATTACAATAAAGGTTATTACAATTTAAAAAATGGCTTTCTTTTAATGTTTGACTATTTCTTCGATATATATATTCACGACGATATCTAGTTAGCAAAAAGACTTTTTGTGCTAATATAAAATGTCAACAAATTCGTCCATCGATCTATGGTATTCTAGTAGTGAGATATAATGATTCCCGATAAAATATCAAAGATGAAATAAAAACTATGTTATCTTTTGTTGCCATTTGAGTCACTATTTTACATGGAAGGCGATCGTTAATTAAAAGTTTTTCTTAATACTGAATAAATAAATTAACATTTCTTCATTTAATGGAATTTTTTCATAATATCATCCTATTTTGAGAACTACGGAAGAAAATAAACGTGAAATTTATAATTATAGACATACTTTATAAATATTTGGAATATACTTAATGGAAAGAGGTAGTATCCTATTCGATCATATTCAATGCTTTTTATTGCATGAGATGTCAAGTGATCTATTGTTATTTACTGCAAAAATCAATTAGTATTTAACCAAAAATCTATTCTTTATGACTACATCCAAAGTAACCGAGTTGTAAAAAAATCACATGTGAAAATAACTTCATGTGCCCACATTTTATTTCTAATATCTTCAAACGTTTTGGTGACCACATGCCCTCCTAAGGGGTTGTCTAGCCCATTATATGCGGATAACAACTTTTTTCCTAAGTTTGGAGGCTTCAATTGTTGGAGATATGTCTTGTGAAACAACAATCAAGTGATAATTCTACATTAGCCTTTTAGTTTCCGTACAAAGCATAATCTACTCTAAAAATGGAAAAGCTGTGGGACCTAAATCATAATCAACATTTGAAATATGCAATGTATCTATTTGTAATTCAAATTATCTAATTAGGTCATAAAGTTATTTGTAACACCTGTTCCAGGTATTACTGGATTTATTTATTTAATTTTTGGTTGTTGGTGCGTGGACTCGGCGAGTTGGGAGTCCAACTCGTCGAGTAATGGCATTAAGATTGGACACGGAATCGGGACCTGCTCGACGATTTGGGAGGCCGCTCTGCGAGTAGGAGCTGTAAGGAGAAACCCTAACTCTCAATGGTTTGCACCCTATTTAAAGGAATTATGGCTCATTTGTAGCCTCCCTTAGCACTCTAGCAACCCTTAAAGAAACCCTAGCCGTTTGTTGAGCCTTCTTGAGTGTGTGTGTGAGCTATTTTGGGATTTTTGGTGAAGGATTTCTAAGCTTAAAGAGGAAGGAGCATGGAGGAAACAGTAGATCTAACATCTACTTCATTTTAGCCATCATCTTGAGGTATAAAGTTGTCACCTTGAGCTCTAGTTGATTAGATATCCCTTCTCTTTCAGGTACATGACCATTTTTTGGACAAATAAAGTCTAAACATGGATCTGGACCTATTACAAGGATATGGTTCCAAATTTGGACACCTTTAGGTCCCCAATGACATAAAGGTACTCACTTTGTGTAGTTTAGCCACTTCCCATGCACAAAAACCTTGCAAGGAGCCTAGTTTTGAATAAATAGCCATAAAGGGCCTTGCATGCACATAAATTTTGCAACTTTACGTGGTATATACATTAAGAGAGTTTGGATCTGGAGTTTGGGACCTAGATCCCACTGAAAAGAGCTGAACTGGAAAGAGGCTGAAGGAACTCGTCGATCCCCTTAGCTGACTTGACGAGTCGGATAGGATTTATGAGTTTTCGATTTTCATGAGTTTTCAGTTTCATGAGTTTTCGGTTGGCATGAGTTTTCGGATTCACAAGTTTTCGGTTGTCATGATTTTTCGGTCTCATGAGTTTTCGAAGGGACTTGGCGAATTACACAGGTGACTCGGCGAGTAGACAAATTATTCAGGAAACTTGACGAGTTGCTGGAATATTGACCTTGACTTTGACCAGGGTTGACTTTGAGGGTATTTATGGGATTGTGACAAGTTAATCATATGTTGATTATAGGCAGTTGAGTCTTCTCACCATACCAATAGGTCTAAGGCACTAAGGTCAGCCCATTATGTGATTGTGGTATATGTGTTAGTAGAGCTATGTGGTAAAGATATGTATAGAGATCTGTGATACAATAGTTAGATATACTCTGTATATTTTTATCTATATTTGTTATGTGCAAGGAAAAGACCATGGGGGTGGGACCATGACACATGGATGTAAGACCATGGGAGGTGCCCATGACTTTCTGGCAGGGAAAAGACCATGGGGTGGCTCATGGCACTTAGGTGTAAGACCATGTGGGGGGTCCATGGTATCCTTATGAAGGGTTTATGTGATAGAGATAGCTTATGTAGCTAATATATGTGGTAGAGACAACTTTTATAGCTAATATGATAAATATGATGTGGATTGTGTGTAAAGTACGCTCTAGGGGACTCACTAAGAATTAGCTTAGAGTTTGTGGAATTGTTTCAGGTACATCTGAGCCCAAGGGCAAAGGCAAGGCTTGATGGCGCGGCGTGCACTCTCTCAGACATTTTGGATGGGACCCTCTGATGTTCGAAATAATATTATTATGGATTTATAATTTGAATAAAATTGTAATGAGATTTCATGGTTTATGGAAAAGTGTTTTTACTATTAAAATGAAATTTTTACCCTTGATTATTTTTGGGTCGTTACAAGTTGGTATCAGAGCCTTGGTTTGAGGGATTCGGGTGCACTCTCAGGTGTGTCAGGACTCAAACTAAAGAAATGGTAAAATTGTTTTCAAAAAGATAAAATAAAAGTTAAACCTTCTAAACAATGGGAAAGAGGAGAATGCAACGCGCGTGATCGGCAGAGCCAAGTAAGTAGTTCCCCAGTATATGCTAGCCATGTTATGCAAATATGTGAATCATGATAATCGGATGAACCTTGCTACATGTATGCTTTCAAAGTTGTATACGTTTAGGATTGCGTAGCCCTAAAATGATGATTCTGCCATATTACTGTTCCTTTTCTGGATTGTGGTCTAGGGTAGAAGCTTATTTGAAAGTCTATGTGGTTCTATTTTGTGTATAACTTGCGTGCATTAGGGTAACCTGTTATGATTGATCTGGGTAGAGCAAATCTTATGATAGCCTGGGATTTGAGTTATGTGGCATCTTGTAGGTTATGGATTATTTTTGGACGAATTAGAGTTATCAGGTAGAGCCTTGGGAAAGGTACAGGTAGGTGTGGAAGGTAGTATTGGGCCCGTACTACTAAAAGCACAGTACCTGTACCCGAACCAATGTTAAATATGGGGGGCTCTAAAAAGGACTGGTATGGAGAGGTTCCCTCCATGGGTATTTTGATCATTATGTTTATGGCATCACAGAGCAGTGTGGTGGTGACACGATTTGGAGCAGGGGGATCAGGTTCGGGATCCGGATCTGGATCCAGTTCGGGCGACATTACTAAGCCCATTGATGAGAGGCTGCGCGAGCTTATTGCAGTTGAGGTCACTAGGGGCATCCTTGACGCTACCCCAGTTATCTTTAGGACAGTCAAGGAGGGCATGATGGAGATTATTGAGGACAGGCTCAGGGTGTTCAGAGCCGAGATTGTTGCGGGCCAGGATGGGTCCCAAACTCCCTCGTTCTAGGAGTTCCAGGCGTATGGAGCGCCAAATTTTTTCGGGGTTAGGGACCCCATTGTTTGTCGACGCTGGGTGGAAGATATTGAGAATGCCCAACGCATGAGTTCTTTCCCGGATGCGGCAGAGGTGGGTTTTGCTTCATGTATGTTGAGAGATAGAGCCCGAGATTGGTGGGGCGAGGTTACTAGCCAGGTGGGTGCAGCCGGTGTGGTTGAGATGACATGGGCAGAGTTCGTTCAACGATTTGACTTGGAGTTTGCACCAGCCATTGAGGTGCAGAGGATGGTGAGAGAATTCCAGGAACTCCAGCAGACCACAGAGACTGTGGTGGAGATCATCGCCAAGTTTCGGGAGTGAGCTTTGTTAATCCCACAATATGTTACAGATGAGGATATGAGGCGGACGATATATCATTCCATGTTAAGGGATGATATCCGGGAATTTGTGAGCATTACAGGGGTGCAAAACCCTGAATGAGACGGTGGAGAAGGCACATTAGCGGGAGATAGAGTTGGAATCCCGCACTAAGCAGAAACCTGAGCAGGAACAGGCAGTAGTGGGTCAGGCGAAAAAGCCAAAGACATCGGACTCATCTAGTAGAGGCCAACAAGGAGGGGGCCGGTGTGCCAAGTGCGGTAAGCTGTACAGTGGAGCTTGTTGGGTTACGGGCTCAAGATGTTATGCATGTGGCTATCAGGGTCACTTGAGTCGGGACTGCCCCAACAAGGGTTTGATTTTTTTTAACTGCAACCAAATCGGTCATAAGCACGTCGATTGCCCGAAGTTAAGGGGAATGGAAGGAGAAGTGGAGGTTCCTACGCCCGCCACGATGAGGATTACTGATGGCCGCCCCGCTAAGGCGAATGTACCAGCGGTGAAGAGCCGCACATTTCAGTTGACTACTGTGGAGGCTCGGGCAACACTAGATGTTTGTGGCTAGTACGTTTTTATTCTTCTCCACTCTAGATTTATTGTATTGCTTATGTGTATACTGTGCTTGTATAGGGACTTTTTTGGTCAACGATATGTCTGCTCATTTTTTGTTTGATTCAGGGGCTACCCGATCGTTCATGTCTCTTGCGCTTAGCAAGAAGTTTCGGGACACTTCGGGGACTTTGGATTCCCCGCTCGAGGTAGAGATTGCTTACGACCGCATTGTAAGTGCAGTGGGGGTGTATTGGAACTGTGTCCTGAATGTGCTTGGAGAGAGGTTTTGAGTTGATCTAGTCCTAATACCGCTGCGAGGGCTGAAGGTGATTGTCGGGATGGACTAGTTAGGGGCCAATGGGGCCATGATCGATTATGAGCACCGGTTAGTGAGGGTTCGGACCCCAAGTGGGGGAGAACTGGTTATACATGGCGAGAGGGCCTAGGAGGGGCCAACCCTTTGTTCAGCTACGAGGGCTCGGAGATTCCTGCAATAGGGATGTACGGGATTCTTGGCTTATAGCTCGGATTCAAGGATTGAACACACGTCAGATGTGGGAAGTGTGCCTGTAACATACAAAATTTCAAACTAATTTAGACTTTTTAAAACATGTCAATTTCATCAAAACATTACAACTTTGTTTTCAAAATATTAATTATCAGAGTATTTCCCATAAACATAATAAAACAGGAGGAGCTGTACGCTCACGCCTTTGCCTTGCCGCAATCCCCTGGTATACCTGAAACAATAAACTGAAACTGTAAGCCCAATAGCTTAGTGAGTTACCCCCAAAATACCGATACAAATAAAGTCCACATACCAATATCAACATTAGCATATCCTATCAATCAAAAAAAAATACAAAACAACATGCACTGGGTCCACAGCTTTACATGCTGGACTACCCCCTGGGCCCTCAGTACGAGTCTAGAATGCCTACCGGGCCCTCAGCTCGTATCTGGAATGCCATCGAGCCCTCAGTACGAGTCTGGAATGCCTACCGGGACCTCAGCTCGTATCTGGAATGCTCCCGAGTCCTCAGTATGAGTCTGGAATGCCTACCGGGCCCTCAGCTCATATATGGAATACTCCCGAGTCCTCAATATGAGTCTGGAATGCCTACCGGGCCCTCAGCTCATATCTGGAATACTCTAGGGTTTGTCGGCTACCGCACGGAGCAGTACAACCTTAACCCATCCCGCATAACATGTCGACATGTATCATAACTAATGCAGATACATATAATCATATAGTATCACAGGTAGTCCTATATATCAACTGGCATACATCACTAACTCAAACTCAACATATCAATAACTACTAGGATATAAAATCCAATGGGTCGGCCTTGGTGCCTTAGACCCCTTAGTATAGTGAGGATAACTCACCTCAAAATGCTGAAGTCCCGTAGACACAATCCCAGTTGCTGGATGACAGATTCCCGAACTGTCAATATCAAAAAATCACCCAATTAATAATTGGGTCCAAACACATAACCACACATTCTTAGAGTAAGAGGCTACATTACCCCATCTTGGCTTGATTCAATCCCAAGGCCCAAACCAAAGACCCAAAAGTCAAACTAGGAATCAAAGCCCAACATATGGCCTAATTTTCCAAATTGGGCCCAGGCCTATACAGGGTCTTATTCTAAGGCACAACATCATATAATCATTAAGGCCCAACTATGACCCATCTATGGCTCAATTTTCCAAATTGGGCCCAACCCCTTACATGGGCCTTACCCTAGGCCCATTAAATTATTTTAGTCCATATGATTATTCTTGGATGACCCATTAATAATCCAATCATCAAGGCCTAATAGAAAGGCCCAAAAATAAACCCAAGTGAAGTTAGGGTTCCAGATAAAATGCTGATTAAGATTAAGTTTCCTACTTAACCCATTAAGGACTTAGTCCACTAAGGACTTAATCCATTGAGTCCAATATTGCTTAGATTATTTTTTGCCAATTATTATTATTTAATATTTCAAGTTATTAAATAATTCACGACTGTGTCCCAAACAATTTCCACAATTAAGGTTTTATGCCCTTAGGGTTTTCCAACCCAATACTAGCCCATTAGTGCCTTGGTTGGCCTTTTAGGTCACTTTGGGCCTTATTGGGCCCATTAGGTTCTCTTTGGGTCAATTAGGGTCCACTAGACCCATTAGGGATTCCTTAAGCCCATTAATCACATGTTTGGGCTTTTATATCCGTTAAGCCTCATTGGGCCCATTAGGGTTTCAAGGCCCATTAGGGTTTTAGTCCCACATTGTCCAAACATCCCCCAAACGAGGTCCAAGCACAATCAATGCACACTGCTACCCGATACGGCGGCCGGTGGCGGCAGGAGGCGCCAACCACCACTTTACGGTGGTGGTGACGGATTTTCTTTTCATTATTTTACTTTGGTTACAAATTACAATATTACCCTCTTAACACACACAACCACTAATAACACATACTAATTACACACACAACCGCACCGTGGCGGTCGGTGGTGGTAGAGGGCGGCAGCCACCATGGCTGGTGGCCATGACGGTCCCTTTTATATTTATGGCCAAGAAGCACCCGACACCCCTGCACAATAATGAACACACACACACACACACCCCATTCTTCTGTTTGAAGGAGTCCACTCACCCCCTAGCGGCGTAAGGCGGCGGTGGCATCGACGGTCAGCGATACAACCTCGCTATTGGCAGCAGCCACCATGGTTGGCTGCCATGGTGGTTCCCCGCGCCTTTTACTTGACAGAAACCCCACCCCATGCACCCGTAATCCTCATTGCAATAACCATGGCTCCACGGTTGTCGGCCTTGATCTCCATGGCTGAAACACGACGAATGGCGACACCTTCGTCTTCATTGGTGGTGAGATGGCCCGATGGCTTCTCGGTGGTTCCATACCCCCAACAACGGCAACAAAAGCCGTCAAAGAAAGCAGTCGTAGTAGGGAATGGAGGCTACGCCCCCACTAGAGTACAACTCGACGGTAGCGGCGCTAAGTGGTCCGGCGGCCCTCTACACCATTGTCACCTGAATTCCTCGTCGTTATCGTGGCTGCCCCAGATATTGGCTTCGATTGGCGTCGTCGGCCGGCAAGGAGGCTGTCGGACATGGCAGCAATGGAAGTGGCGGCTGGATGTTAAGGGTAGAGGGGAGTAGCAGCTGCAAGTGTCACGATTAGGGCTAGGGTTACCAAGTGGTAACGTTTAAATACCTCGCACCTTTTAGAAAATTTTCCATAATGACACAATCACCCCACCATCTTCTTTTCTTTCATCTTTAATCAAAAAGTTACCATTTCTATCCTCGCTTCAATAATCTTTTCCAAATCTAATACGTAATTTACACAACAGTCCCTCACTCAATAAATCCTTTCAACATAGGTCCCGAATTTACTCTTTAGTCCCCTCTTCCATAATTCCTTACATATTAAGCCCAAATAATACCCAAGCACTCCTTCACTTATGAAAATCTTTACAAATAAGGTCCTAAAATTACTCTTTAACCCCTAGAGATTCAATTCTTTCCATTTGGCTTCCTAAACCAACACCCTACTAACCATTTAATTATTCTATTTAAAACGGGGTGTTACAACTCTCCCCCACTTAAATTTGATTTCGTCCTCAAAATCGTTTCTTATCATTCCTTATACACCAAACAACTTAAAATACTTGGCTACAAACCAAAGCATAACCCTAGCCTTTCCAAGGCAACCGCAACTAACCCTCACAGGGTCCTAAAACCTGAATATGACGAATCCCTTGCAATATGATCACATGTACGCAATCCGAAATCTGAAGCCCTGAGATGGAATTCATTGCACGTAAATCCTAATTTGGCTTCTCAACTGCTAATAACCTGGGATTCCCACCCGATAACAGAGTCACAAATCCCACACTACTACCTGTAATTCTCTTCTCGACGAAAGATTAGGTACTCCTTCAAGAGAGATTTGTTCTGATAACCAATTCCTAGCGATAAAATGAACAACGAGATGTAAACTGGGAGATGAACCCTTTTTGGATCAACATGACAATGTTTCCTTTGGTTCCCGAACCACATACATATAATAATCGGCTCATAAGCACAACACTCATACCTGGCCCAATCAGCCTCGGGCTGGAATACCAGGCATGCCCACAACGGGTCCAGTTATCCTCAGGATGGAATACCCTCGATTAGAACACCACTATAAACGAACTCAGGTCTAAACTCACAATTTAAGGTTCGGGGACCTACCATTGTATTTCGTACAAAATCTTCTGATTCCTCGCAGCCGATTATGGCTCGCTCGAACCTCAACAATGTGTCCATTCCGAAAGCGCTCCAACAGAAGAATGAACTACTAGGATCACTAGACCCACAAATTATGACTGGAATACCCCTACAACGCCCTCAACATAGGTTTAGATTGCCTCTGAGCCCACAACATGAGTCTGGTATACCCCACCTGGCCCTCAGCTCCTGACTGGAATGCTCCTGATAAACTATCAACCTTGTTCAAAAGAAAACCTAACCAACGTCCTTCACACACCAACCAGTGCCACGATGCTGAAATCCCACTATGCACGATCCATCTATAGAACAAGTTGCTTATCCAAGCAAACTCCTGCAGCCCTTGGTTGCACTTGACCCTAGAATAGAATGATAGACGAACTTTAGATCCAACTTGCAGACTATAACCCAGACCTGATCACCCGTACATCGAACCAACTCTAATGCCACCATAAATACCCACCGTTACACATGAAGAACCACTACCATGTACATAAATGGGAATCCTTAGCTTCACATTCACCCGCCACAAAGCCCATACTGGATCGAGACTGATTCGATTCTACCAATACAAAACTAGCCTGAGAAGACTCCCACAATTATCCCAAAGGTTACCGCAACACGAGTATAATACAAATCAAAATTCTATTTCACCATTGGGGAGAAACATACCCCAAAGACTTAAGGAACATAAACACACTACATAAGGGAATGGGTGGCGCGCTCCTAGCTTCGCAACTGTCGCCTCTTGAACCCCATTCGTAGAATTCCCGCTCCCTGAGGGTTCACCACTTAATGCGTATCCGACCATTCTGGAAACCGTACTCTAGGCGGAAATAGACAAAAACTTCAATGGATGATGCTCAACCTGAGAATTTCCAATTCTCCCCCACTTAGAACACTAACCACCACCCACTGGTGCGAAACCCAACATAACTTAGCTAACAATCCCTAATGCTTGAATACTCCTACACACAAATCATGAAGCTCAAAGATAGATGCTCTACTAATACTTCAACAACAAGCTATTTCCCTTGGTGCTCTCATACTCTAATCAATAACGATTACTAAAAACCCCTGAATCTTGTCAATGTCGAACATCTATCCCATGGGACTCTGTCCGCAACCTCCCATATAATACCCTTCTTCCCAAGTGTTCCAAAAAAATCTATCGTTCTTGAGCTCTTAAAATCATATCATTTAGGGTCTCGCACCCTGGCTCACTCACCAGCTCAATTGTCCATAGTTGAACTGCAGTAATTGAAGCAACTCTAGCCCCCAACCGGGCTACAACTATTCCCAAAACATAGTCTCCAATCCCGAAAGCGCAATAGTTCTCACAACCCATCCTTACCACCCGATACAAGAGATCCAAGGTGAAACGTGATGGGTTTTAGCCATAACAACATCCTATGTACTCATACAAACCCTAATGCTTGGATCTAGGTTTCTCTATTGTACATGCAATTCATCCAAGACTTTAAACCCTAGATCTAGCATATGATAATCAATATTAACATAAGAATGGGTTTAAGATATTACCTTGATTTTTATTTAGCAATAACAATCTCAAATCCTCCTTGTAATGACTTTAGATAGCTTAGAGTCACAAATGTCACTCCTCTAATGGTTCACAAACACCAAGAGCAAGAGGATGAAGAATGAGAGGAGAAGGAGGCTGCCCAAACGTGTGAAAACCCTAAGGATCTTGTTCCCCACGTTTTTGGGACTTAAGGGTCCTTTATATACATGTAGGCTATTAGGGTTTTGAACTAGGAAACCCTAAACTGACTGCTTAAGCCCTAAGCAACCCATGGACCCTTCTTTAATAAGCCTTGGACGATTTCTAATGGGTTTCCCCATAGAATTCGTCCAACCTTATATTATAAGGTAATCCATAGCCCAATTGCAATTATCTTATAATTACAATTCCAGTCCCTTAAGTTTAATTAATCTCTTTTAGCCACAAAATTAATTATCAATTAATTCTAGACTAATATTAATTAAACAATATGATTTCTCCTTTAATATATTATTCTCATAATATATTAATAAATCATAATCAATCCTTTCTCTTCATAATTCATCCTATCAAGTTGCTTTGGCGAAGGCAACCCAAAAGGACCATGCACCATCGGGTCAAGTACATACCAAAATAGTTATGGACTTAGACACTAATCCAACAGTCTCCCACTTGGATAAGTCTAATAACTATTCTACGTATGGCTTCAGATCCTGATCTGCAATCGTAGCTTTCAAAAGCCGTTGTCAACTCTGATCTTATCAGATACGCGTGTCCTTTAGATAAGGGATCATATATTCCTCCATTCTAGATATCGTATAGATATGAAATATATAATCATTCTCTCTATATTGTTTCCCGACTTCCGATTTATGATGACTGACAACAGACTACAATTGAACACATCAAATTAGTCTCGGCTTGGCCAAGCACTTAGGTGTCATCATTAAATCATCAAGGGGCCCACATATATCGCTTTTATCCTACTTTGGATAAAAGGAACATATAAACTTTGATTCAATGCTTGCTTGCACTCACTTACCGAATCACACACAACAATATGTTTTATAACACCAAGTTACTGGTGCGTTTACATATTATCAATGTGCAACCGATTCGCAAGATACAACTCACACATCTCAGTTTCAAGAATATAAGATATTATCGTCTCACCAATCATTCGTGATACAATTCATGAAGTGATCCAAGTGAGCGTGGGTTTAATCCAATGCTCAAATCATATTCGTAAGCACTCATGAACGTTGCAGCAAACATTTGCTTATGTCTAATACACTTTCGACAATCCACACACCAATTCACGACAGTCTTCATTCATACCTACTTCCAACATATGAACGACTGTGGTCCGTTCGAATAATTTGAATGTTCTGAACCAATTAATTATTCACAAAGTCAAAACATGCAAAGTGAAACACAAGAATAATACTAATCCCATATGGCCTCAAACCTTTGAGTATAAATAAGACGCCTTGTATTTATCACCATATCGATTACTCATTATTTGTTGTTTCGGGTAATCAACTTCTTACTTGAATTTTTACAACACTTGACCCATGCTCTTAGCATGCACACAATGTTTACCTATGGTTCTTACTTTGTGAAATGGATCAAATGAACACATTTCCAATCATACTCATTTCACAACTCCTTATCCTTTTCACAAGTGAAAGAATATCAAATTCTTGCCACTTATAGAATATGCTAGATTCTAACATTTTATGCAATGATCCTTTCGTAATGTCATAGCACAAAAGTCACAATGACTATTGCCAATGAAATTACAAAGTTCTCTATTTGTGATTGTTACAATACAATTCTATAGACGTGATGTCTCTCACTCAAAGTACATTCCTTTGAACATCCTTTTGCATAAAGTTCTCTAACCTAGACATAGACTCTCAATATCCAACTCCCAATATGGAACCATTTCCATATTTTCCATATGACAACTCATTCTTAATAGAATCTTTTCTATTCATAATAATGTCGATATGGTCCATCCAATACTATACTTCCAACTACTCACAAGCGACCAATCCTCGGCGAACTTTGGATTGTCCTTTGGTAGTTGTTTAATTATTTTAGTCAAAGCCGATTCTTGTCCTCTTTCCCTCTAAATGCGCTAGACATTTGGAAAATTTTAGAATGGTCAAATATTATAGCATTTGCAATCGATCCTATACCCAAAGCGTATGGGACATGATGCATAATGTCTTACATAAAGATTTGATACTTTATCAATCTTCTGCCATAATATTTTATGTGCTACGTTCTCACAATTTGAACTATGAAGAGGAATGTCGTAATCATAATCGAAATTTAAGAACATACTATGTATCCTTGACTAAGTTTATTAACATTCCACAACCTAAGCCTTTAGTTTTGAAATGAAGCATAATATTCTCTCCCTTAATTATAGAAAAACAACTATTCAATCCTTACAACTTTGCAAAGTATGACTCTTGTTTTCTATAATTAATATTGCTAACTTGCAATACTTGCCTTAATAATCATACAAGCATAACTTTTATGCTCCCACTATCACGATGATTATTATAAACATAACACTTATGCTCCCACTAGCTTTGACACGTATTCAGAAACAGCTTAACTTTCAGAAAAACAATGCCTATTGAATTTCTTTAAGTTCATATTTCTAATACCCAATTCTTTGATAATCTTTTATCAAGGCTTCTTAAACTTATACACCTTTTCCTTAGATAGCTCATATGTGTGTCTAAACAATTTAGACTAATTGCCAAATCTCACAATTCGAATCATGGAAAGGGATACCGTAACCATAATCGAATTTGAGAATACAATTTCACAATCACTATCTTCTTAAAATCTTCCTTAGTGAAAGCATTTCCTCACAGCCATTTTAATGAAGGAGGGAATCTTATGACACTTAGATTTTAATGGTGTGTGTGTTCCTATCCATGCGAATTTGTCAAAACCAAGGTTTGTGACAAATCCGAAGTCATATGGACCGAACTTTCTTAATCTTGATTTCTTGCCTTATGGTAACACGAGTGCCCACCATGTCTTCCAAGTAGTTAAACAGCTCACCCTTTCCTATCAATGTACTTTTCATTGATCAAGGTGCTTGCCTTTTATGCATTCAAATGAGAACTCATAGAACTCACATGCATAATTAACTCAATTGAAATGGCACAGATAAAAGATAGTGTCAACACGATAGGTTGTAAACCTCGACTCGTGTGCTAGTTATGATCGATAAGGTTTATTCTTGGTTAGTTCTTGAATCTTTTCAAGACCATTAAGACTCCCACTGACTCCTTGACATATAAGATTTTCTTGTCAATAAACATTTGTCGACAAAAAAATATTCAAGAGTTAGTGTAGCTTTTATCAAGACAAGACACTTCACAAAATTGGTCCTAGTTGGTCTTTGTCTTATCCAAGACATTACAACTTTCCACATTTGATGAATGTCATAAACCTTCTTAAGACTTGTCACTCAATGTCACAATCCTAACTCTAACACTTTTTCTGGAATGAAGTATGATTGACTTCTTGATTTAACCATTTCTTCAATTCTTGATTCCTCTTCTCAGACATACAATTGTACTGAGATTTGCTTAGAGGATCAATTGAGATATGGTTATCAATCATTAAGACATATCAAAGCATAAAAGGTACTCTCCCATCTTCTTAGAATAGAGAAACTTTTATCTTTCTGCCTACTTGATTCTTCTTATTCGTTTTGCTATTGATTTAAACTCTTTCAATCAATTCAGAATTACACTTAATCTTATAAGTATAATCATATTTGCTAAAACTTTAGTAAATTATGACGAATATCTTTGTCACTCTTATGGTGGACTTGATCAACACACAACTTTGTGTACTCGATCTCCTAGTCCTTCACTTGACAATTTGTCAACGAATTAGTCTAATTTTCAAATATGAAATTTCTCATTCATCGTGCAACCAAGTTGCATGATTCCAAATTTCTGTCCAATTGAAACTTGGGCGATGATAAACTCTCCCTATTTGGTAAATTCTTGACATTTCCATAAATAACATAATTAAGAATCACATCCATTTGTTGTAGAAAATATGCGAACATCAATTTTTCATAACGATTTTATTGCAAGGAAATAAATAAATAAATAAATGAGTCAAACCAAAATTTATTTTATTCATAAAAGCAGCAGAAAACATTTGTCCTTATAATGCAAAATCAATTGAAAACTATATAGTAAAAAAAAATTCTAACAACTTTATCATAACTTTCTAAGCTCAAAATCTAATCTTCAAATCCATGCGATCAAGATCCATTTCTTCGTGATTAGACTCATCTTGCTCTTTCATCAAGCTTCCTCTCTTTTCACTGATCCTGCATAACACTCAAATGCAATCTTATCACATCATGTATTAAGAATCAACGAATAGGAACTTAATGGAGTTAGATAGTGGATTTTACCTGAAGCACAGCCATACTCTTTGACTCTCCCATCTTCTGGACTCTTCAGGATCTTAGGGCAGACTTGTATCCAACGCCCTTTCACTTGGCAGCAAACGCAGGTCGGTTCTCCTAGAATGTCCTCGGAAGCATGGTTGGTTGACTTTCCCAACAAATATGCTCCATTACTTTGCTAAATCATTTCTGATTCAGCAGCAATGAGCATGTAAGTTAAGTCAATGAGGTTTTCGTCATGATCCATCATATAATACTTTCTTTTGAACTCATTATATGATTCAGGTAGTGACTGCAGAACCTAGTTCACAACCAACTTATCAGGGAATGACGCACCCAACATTATCAACCTATCGATGTGTGATTTCATTCCTAGAACGTGGGCACACACGGGTTTACCATCTTCATGTTTCATTTCCAATAGGGCTGTAGTGACATTGAACCTTTCAATTCTTTGATCTTGTGGGTTAGGGAGAATAATTGGAGGAGGTAGAGGAAGTGAAGCATGATCTCTTGTTCCTCGATTGAATCGTGGAATATCATCTTCATGTGGAATGCTTGTTCCACGGGATTTGGGAAGACCATAGTTGTCGTACTTTGACATCTACAAAACGGGAGAAAAATAAATTCAAGTTAGTTGATTGATTTAGTCCTTAATAAATCACCCAAATGAGATATCAAGGCTAGGACCCAACACAATATTCACAACTCGGGAGAGGGATGCCGTAACCCAAATTGCAGAACATTTGAAGGTAAGTGAATGACGATTCATTAATTTTCCACCATGAAAAACAAATAACAGATTAAGTTTTAAATGTATTGAAAACTCCTAGATCCTTTGAGATTCATTGAACTTTTCAATGGCATGTTTAAATCTCGATATGCCCCTCTAGTTTGTGACTGAGATATAGAGGATCACAAAGTGGGTGTGAATAACCATGCAACTTACATGGTGCCCCCACATGTTACAGTCACCTATTCGATATGCTGGTTAACCACACACGCTCCACCAAACTATGACAAACATTGAGTCACCCTTCGCTACCGTTGCTTAGAACCATTTAGTGTGCCGGTTAACCACACACGCTCCACTAACGTCTTCGCAAGGCACAAAGTGTAATTTCATGGAATTGCATTAATTCACTTTTGCCTAAAGTAACTAAGATTGGGAAATTTGTAAAAACATTTAGTTACTTTTGTACTTCATTATACTTATAATGGAAGGTTTCTGTCCTATCCTACTCGTTCGGCTAACGACCCTCCACTAGTCAAGAGTGCGGTGGGTAAGAGTGGATACCCATTCAATCGCCATTTTATAGGCAATTTCCTTAAACATCCCTTATAGACCAGCTTCGTGAATGAGGCCTACTAACGGTAAGACTGACTTTTACTCATACATATATATAATGTTATACTTTTAGTGTTATATATAGTATAGGGTGTATTTTACACTTTTAAAATACTAGGTGGTCAAATTTAACAATTATACTTTTAATTCAATTAAATTGTGAACCAAAACTTTATGGATTTAGTAAACCTCTTTTAATTATACACTTTAATTAATTAATAAAACCATAAGGGTGTGATTTCAACTTTTCAAAACAATATTAGGGTTTTCGAATTAACATCTCTAAAGTAACTTTTAATCAACTTTTAAATTCAAAAACTTGAGGGCAAGTTTTGAAACTTTTCAAAACACAAAGATCAAATAGCAAATAACTTAAATTAAACAATTAATCTAATTATTATCTAATTTGACTTAAAATCAATTTCTTGCAAGATAAGTTACCCAATTAATACAAATAATCAAACTTTAATCAAATAAGGAAGTTATTATCTAATCAATTGGTAATTATCTTTTGTTTAATCAAGGATACACTCAAAATATGATTAAAATTAGAATTTTAATGACCCATAATAGTTAAGGCAAGTATCTTTGAGTAAAACAGCAAGAAATCCCGAAACTGCCTCCTTCTGACGCTCGAACTCGCCGAGTAGGAGCCAACTCGCCGAGTTCAGCAGTCAGAAAGCCAAAATTTCGATGTTGCAACAAGAATGAACATGCAAGGCATCAATACAATAGAAACCAATCAAGGCTCTGATACCACTGATGGGTTTTAGCCATAAGAACATCCTATGTGCTTATACAAACCCTAATGCTTAGATCTAGGTTTCTCTATTGTACATGCAATTCATCCAAGACTTTAAACCCTAGATCTAGCATATGATAATCAATATTAACATAAGAATGGGTTTAAGATATTACCTTGATTGTTATGTAGCAATAACAATCTCAAATCCTCCTTGTAATGACTTTAGAAACCTTAGAGTCACACATGTCACTCCTCTAATGGTTCACAAACACCAAGAGCAAGAGGATGTAGAATGAGAGGAGAAGGAGGCTGCCCAAACGTGTGAAAACCCTAAGGATCTTGTTCCCCACGTTTTTGGGGCTTAAGGGTCCTTTATATACATGTAGGCTATTAGGGTTTTGAACTAGGAAACCCCTGGTGTAACTGAAACAATAAACTGAAACTGTAAGCCCAAAAGCTTAGTGAGTTACCCCCAAAATACCTATACACATACAGTCCACATAGCAATATCAACATTAGCATATCCTATCAATCAAAAACAGAACAACATGCACTGGGTCCACAACTTTACAAGCTGGACTACCCCTTGGGCCCTCAGTATGAGTCTGGAATGCCTACCGGGCGCTCAGCTCGTATCTGGAATGCCATCGAGCCCTCAGTACGAGTCTGGAATGCCTACCGGGCCCTCAGCTCGTATCTGGAATGCTTCTGAGTCCTCAATTTGAGTCTGGAATTCCTACCAGGCCCTCAACTCATATCTAGAATACTCCCGAGTCCTCAGTATGAGTCTGGAATGCCTACCGGGCCCTCAACTCATATTTGGAATACTCTAGGGTTTGTCGGATACCGCCCGGAGCAGTACAACCTCAACCTATCCCACATAACATGTCGACATGTATCATAACTAATGCACATATAGATAATCATACAGTATCATAGGTAGTCCTACAGGTTAACCCGACTAGCATATCAACTGGCTACATCACTAACTCAAACTCCACATATCAATAACTACTAGGATATCAAATACAATGGGCCGGCCTTGGTGCCTTAGACCCCTTAGTAAAGTGAGGATAACTCTACTCGAAATGCTGAAGTCCCGTAGACACAATCCTAGTTGTTGGATGACAGATTCCTGAACTGTCAATATCAAAACATCACCCAATTAATAATTAGGTCCAAAGACATAACCACACATTCTTGGAGTAACAGGCTACATTACCCCCATCTTGGCTTCATTCAAGCCCATGGACCAAACTAAAGACCCAAAAGTCAAACTAGGAATCAAAGCCTAGAATATGGCCCAATTTTCCAAATTTGGCCCAGGCCTATACATGGTCTTATTCTAAGGCACAACATCATATAATCATTAAGGCCCAACTATGAACCATCTATGGCTCAATTTTCCAAATTGGCCCCAACCCCTTAAATGGGCCTTACCCTAGGCCCATTAAATTATTTTAGTCCATATGATTATTCTTGGATGGCCCATTAATAATCCAATCATCAAGGTCTAATAGAAAGGCCCAACAATAAACCCAAGTGAAGTTAGGGTTCCACATAAAATGCCGATTAGGGTTAAGTTTCCTACTCAACCCATTAAGGACTTAATCCATTGAGTCCAATATTGCTTAGATTAATTTCTGACAATTACTATTATTTAATAATTCAAGTTATTAAATAATTCTCGAGTGTGTCCCAAACAATTTCCACAATTAAAGTTTTATGCCCTTAGGGTTTTCCAACCCAATACTAGCCCATTAGTGCCTTGGTTGGCCTTTTAGGTCACTTTGGGCCTTATTGGGCCCATTAGGTTCTCTTTGGGTCAATTAGGATCCACTAGACCCATTAGGGATTCCTTAAGCCCATTAATAACATGTTTGGGCTTTTATGTCCATTAAGCCTCATTGGGCCCATTAAGGTTTCAAGGATCATTAGGGTTTTAGTCCCACATTGTCCAAATATCCCCCAATTGAGGTCCAAGCGCAATCAAAGCACACCGCCACCCGACACGGCGGCCGGTGGAGGTAACCACCACTTCAATATGGTGGTGACGGATATTCTTTTCATTATTTTACATTGGTTACAAATTACAATATTACCCTCTTAATACATACAACCACTAATAACACATACTAATTACACACACACACACAACCACACCGTGGTGGCCGGTAGTGGTAGAGGGTGGCAGCCACCATGGCTAGTGGCCATGGCGGTCCCTTTTATATTTCTGGCCAAGAAGCACCCGACACCCCTGCACAATAATGAACACACACACACACACACACCATTCTTCTATTTGAAGGAGTCCACTCACCCCCTAGTGGCGTAAGGCAGCGGTGGCATCGACGGTCAGCGGTACAGCCTCACTATTGGCAGCAACCACCATGGTCAGCTGCCATGGTGGTTCCCCGTGCCTTTTACTGGACATCAACCCCACCCTACGCACCCGTAATCCTCATCACAACAACCATGGATCCACAGTTGTCGGCCTTAATCTCCATGGCTGAAACACGATGAATGGCGACACCTTCGTCTTCATTGGTGGTGAGATGGCCCGATGGCTTCATGGGGGTCCCATGCCCCCAACAACGGCAACAAAAGCTGTCGAAGAAAGCAGTCGCAGTAGGGAATGGAGGCTACGCCCCCACTGGAGTACAAATCGACGGTAGCGGCGCTAAGTGGTCCGGCGGCCCTCTACACCAGCGTCACCTGAATGCCTCGTCGTTGTCGTGGCTTCCCCGGATATTGGCTTCGACCGGCATCGTCAGCCGGCAAGGAGGCTGTCGGACATGGCAGCAATGGAAGTGGCGGCTGGAGGTTAAGGGTTGAGGGGAGTAGCGGCTACAAGTATCACAATTAGGGCTAGGGTTACCAGGTAGTAACGTTTAAATACCTCGCTCCTTTTAGATAATTTTCCATAATGACAGAATCACCCCCACCATCTTCTTTTCTTTCATCTTTAATCCAAAAGTTACCATTTCTATCCTGGCTTCAAGAATCTTTTCCAAATCTAATCCATAATTTAAACAACAGTCCCTCACTCAACAAATCCTTTCAACATAGGTCCAAAATTTACTCTTTAGTCCCTTCTTCCATAATTCCTTACATATTAAGCCCAAATTATATCCAAGCACTCTTTCACTTATGAAAATCTTTACAAATAAGGTTCTGAAATTACACTTTGACCCCTGGATTCAATTCTTTCCATTTGGCTTCCTAAACCAACACCCCACTAACCATTTAATTATTCTATTTAAAACGAGGTGTTATAGTGCCGGTTGTACTGGA
The DNA here is from genome assembly GCF_002870075.4 of Lactuca sativa. NCBI lineage: Eukaryota > Viridiplantae > Streptophyta > Magnoliopsida > Asterales > Asteraceae > Lactuca > Lactuca sativa. The sequence goes on from NC_056625.2 coordinate 247,923,222, forward strand.
GTTTCGGGATGTTTTTCCCGAGGAGTTACCGAGAGTGCCTCCAGAGAGGCAAGTGGAGTTTCGTATTGATTTGGTTTCAGGTGTCACCCCGATAACGAAGGCAACGTATCGTCTAGCACCGCCCGAGATGCAGGAGCTATCCATGCAGCTTCAGGAGCTGCTAGACCGAGGGTTTATCCGTCCGAACAGTTTCCCGTGGGGAGCCTCGATCCTGTTCGTGAAAAAGAAGGATGGATCACACAGGATGTGCATTGATTTTGAGATCTAAACAAACTAATGGTGAAGAACCATTATCTGTTACCGAGGATCAATGATTTTTTCGATCAGTTGTAGGGCGCGTATTGGTTTTCCAAGATTGATCTTCGGTCAGGGTACATCATCAACCAAGAGGGTATCTCGGTTGATCCAACCAAGGTTGAGGCAGTGATGCGGTGAAAGTGACGAGGACTACTTCCGAGATCTGTAGCTTTTTGGGTCTAGCGGGCTATTATCGGAGATTTATTCAGGATTTCTCCAAGATTTATGTGCCTTTGACTCTCTTGACCAAGAGGAATGTGACATTTCAGTGGGGCACGGATCAACAATTGGCTTTTGAGACCCTAAGGCGGAGGCTATGCAAGGCTTCGATTCTAGTACTACCTGGGGGTTAGACAATTTGGTGGTGTACTATGGTAAATCAATTTCAGGGTTAGGTGCAGTACTGATGAGGGGGCATGTGATAGCTTACACCTCGAGGCAGTTGAAGCCTCATGAGGTGAACTACCCCACTCACGACCTAGAATTGGGGGCAATGGTGTTTGCCCTCAAGATCTGGAGGCACTACTTGTATGGAGTGCGGTGCACCATCTATACTGATCACAAGATTTTGAAGTATTTGATGGATCAACAGAACCTTAACATGCGGTAGAGGAGGTGGTTAGACGTGCTGAAGGACTATGATTGTGAGATCCTATACCACCCAGGGAAGGCCAATGTGGTAGCTGATGCTTTGAGCCCCAACGCGGCAGTTTCCCCGATTGGGAAAGTTTGTTTGAGGATGACAATAATATATCCATTGTTGGATATGATCAAGGAGGCCCAGGTAGAGGGTGTGAAGAAAGAAAATTGGAAGGTTGAGCAGATTCGGGGACATTAACCTTTGTTTACTAAGGATAGCAGAGGCCTTCTGACACAGTGTGTGTAAGTCCCCAAAATGCGTGTTTATCAATCAGATCCGTTTGATGGTGCAGAATACCAATAAAACGGATGATGTCAGATCAAATAGAAGAGAAGGAGAAGAAGAATTAAGATGAATCTAATGATGTGTTCAATAAATTGAGTGATGCTCCATATACATAGATTCTCTCACACACACAATTCTTCTCTCTAACTTTCTCTCTCTAGAACATGCTACTCCTCTCTCTTCTTCTAACCGTACATTCCTCACCCTCTATATATGAGACATGGGCCACCTGCCACACACGAGTGTACAGTTGCACACGCGTGTGCGGCCGTACACAGGGTGTGCGGCCACACACACATGTGCAGCCGTACACAACCACAAAATTACAGAAAAATATATTTTCCTAGAAAACCAAAGTATAAACCAATATTTAGACCCAACAACCTCCCCCTTGGTTTATAGTTTTCTTTTCTAACTGACCCAACAAACTCCTCCTAAAAAGTAGCTGGCTTTTCTTGTTAATCTTCATTGGGAGCTTTGGCTTCAACATTAATCTTCAAATTTCTTCACAACTTCAAGATGAACTTGATGAACCTTCAATGAATGACTTCATATTGAGTAGTTGGGCTTTTCTTCAGGATTTGTCTTTGAACACACGTTGGGTGAGGAGGCTTCTTGTACTGATTCTTGAAATATAGGACTTTCAGTTTGAGAATCCTCGGAGAGAACAACAAAGAGAATGAATCTTCTGGATCACTTAAGCAAGTTCATGAATAGCAGAAAATTGATTGAGGAGGCTTCAATGCAATATGTCACATAATCTTCAAGTCAGTTTCACCTTGCTTCTAGGGTTGAAAGATTGAATGTCGAAAGAATAATCTTCATTTCTTTCTCCTTCGAATGAGAATTCTTCGATGCTCACGGATGAAGCCTTGGCTCAGAAAATCTCGATACAATCTCCATGAGTCTCATCTATATCCGAATTCACTTTTCAAGACAAAACAAAACTAAAAGAAAATTTAGCACATAATATTTTTGGGTTTTTCATATTTTCTGAAAAAAATAAAACATAAACGAAAATATTTTTGGATTTTTGTTTTTCTTGAACAAAAAATAAAACAGAAATAACACTATTTTTTTATTTTTTTGATTTTTTTAATTCTCCCCCTAAATTTGTGCATAGAGGAAAACTATGAACAAATTTAATAAAAACAAAAATATTTGGGATCAAAGTTGTGAGACAGCCTTAAGTTGTTTATCAGTACCTTCACCTTTATGAATAGATATGGTCAGTTTCTAGTATTGTGGTCCACTTAAACACGAAGAATATTGACAAACTTTTCTAAATATACCATTTAGCTGACGATGACCACGGGTATTGTTGTCCACTTAAATTAAGCAGTGAGATCTATAGACAACCTCTAAATGGTTCAATTTTAGTTGCACTAGAACGTGTTCCCCACTTCCCGATATACCCTGGTTAGCAAGAACTTCCTAAGAACTCCTTACTTTAGGTGAGTAAACAATTATTAAGGAGAAAATCAGATTTAGAGATAGATGCATATGTTGTGTCCCAGGTCGGATCTCTTTCAATCACACAGAGGGGACAACATATAACTAACAGAGATAGAGGGATTGAGAGGTAAAATGATGCATATGCTGTGTTCCAGGTTGGATATGTTTTAATCATGCAGAGGAGACATCATATGTCTAACAGATAGAAAGAATTTCATAGATAAGGAGGTGCATAGAAATGGAGTTGCATATGTTGCATTCCAGGTCGGATCTCTTCCAATCACGCAGAGGAAGCAACATATGACTGGAAAATAGAAAGCAAGAAAACAATTTCCTACAGACCTACTTTATCAGAACCCCCCAGTCGCCGTATCAGAACCATAATTAAGGACATAAGTCCGTACATCAAAGAAAAGTTAAGCCATAGTTCTAGATGCGTATTAATTTAGTGTATCCTGTGGGTTCCCGTGTTTATCTCACTGCTCAATCTACCCGAGCATCGTATGGTCAGTCTAAATAATCCTATCTAAATCCACACTATTAAATCCTTCGTGCCTACCAGCACATTGAACACAGAGTCTAGACAATTCAGATTCAGTCCCTTACACTGGGACCGACTGCTCGTTATCACTTTCTTGATATCCCTTCCCAAACAATACCTACTAAAGAAAAACTATAAAAGATTGTCTTCAAAACGAATCAAATTAAGATAAACTCAGGAGTATAAAGAAGAAAACACAAACCGTAATTCACCGATTGAATTTGCATCTAGAAGGTCCGAGAACAGAACACTTAATCTCAGAATAGATCTGAAAATTCTTCATGTCATTAAGCACTAACCCCATTTGTGATCTCTTTCTTTCCTCCTTTCCTGCAAAAGGACACATACTCTCAAACAAAGGTCTGAATGTTGTACAGTTGAGAGATGTCCCCTATCATGTGCCTGGAACAGCCACTACCAACAAACCGACGTCTGATTATACGCCTCCATAGCTGCTCTGACACAAAGCGGGATCAGTTGGTCTTTGGAACCCATTCCATTTTGAAATTGGGTTGACCTTTGTCATCCTTGCACTGTACTCTCTCCCATGACATATCCTGATTATCACAAACAAAAGATGTAGAAATATTAGAAGCATTATGAGACTTGGTAGATTGAACCTTTGGTACCCATTTGTAGTTAGGTTTAACCCATTTCCTTTTTGATCCGATGGGTGCCTCGGCACTTGATTTTGAAGTTGAAGTCGGTTGTTGAGATGACTTTGACCTAACCGGTCTTGGCTTCACTGGAGCATCTCTTGGATTGGACTTCTTGGCCGGCATTCCCTTCTTGCCTTGGGATTTGGATTCTTGGACTTGGAAGTTTGATTCTTGGCCTTCTGCGCGTTCCAGTCACCATGGTCTGAACGTGACCTTGAGGGGTTTCTTTTGGAGTATCTCCTTCTTGGTGCGTTCTTCCAGCCTTGTGCATAGTAGGGAACATATGCACTAGAGATGAGATTTAGAACCGAAAAACCGGACCGGAACCGGAACCGAACCGTAACCGGACCCGTTAGAACCGGAATATATAGAACCGGGTCCGGTTCAGGGTTTAAAAATTGGCTTTATCCGGGTTTCGGGTAATCTGGGTTTGGGTCCGGGTAAACCAGGTCTAAAATCCAGAACCGGTTTTTGGAACCAGAACCACTTTTAGGGCCGGAACCACTTTTTGTGAAACATTTACAAGATGCATATCTTATTCGTTTCAACTCCAATTGACATACGGTCTTTTCCAACATGTAGTTTAGAGTTTGTACATGATTCTAGACTATAAATTTTTCATTTTTAGTTTTATATTCATTGACTTACAGTCCACAAAAGTTGAGATACCAAAGCTGAAAGTTTTTAGTTTTTTAGTTTTTTTTTTTATTCGGTGAAAGTTTTAAAGCATGCATATCTAATTCGTTTGAAGTCGGATTGACATGTAGTTTTTTCCAAATTCTAGTTTATAGTTTGTACATGAGTTTAGACTATAATTTTGTCATTTTTGGTTTAACATTCAATGATTTACAGTCCTCCGAAGTCGGGATATCAAAACTGAAAATTTTCAACTTTTCAGCTATTTGTTTTTGTACTTTGTATTATGTGAAAATATTAACACAAGTATATCTCATTCGTTTAAATTCGGATTGACATGCGGGTTTTTCCAGAGTGTATTTTAGAGTTTGTACATGATTTTAGACTCTAATTTTGTTAATTGTGGTTTTGTATTCAATAAGTTACAGCCCCCCAAAGTGGGGATATCAATATGAAAATTTTCAAAGTTCAACCCACTAAGTTGTAAGTAATTACCAAAAAATTCCGGTTTTTTCGGGTTTTCCGGGTCTAAACCCACTTTATCCAGTTCCCACCTACCCACTTTGATGTTTCCGTATTTTCCGGTTCTAGACCCACTTTACCCGGAACCGAACCAGAACCGGTTCCTATATACCGGTCCGGTTTCCGGTTCTATAAAATCCCGTTAACCGGTTCCGGGTTTTCCGGGTCCGGGTCCATCGGGTCCGGGTTTGGACCCACTTTCATCCCTAGTATGCACAATTAGGACAATTTCTAGCAATGTGTCCAGGTATTCAATAGTGAAAACATGTCTTTTTCTTCACTGTGAAGTTGTTTCTTCCTGCCCCTGGTGGTGTGTCCTTGCCTTGTCTCTTATTGTTCCCACAAGCACACTTGTAGTAGGCACTCTGTTTCACTGGAATTGGTGGCTTGTATTTCTCAACAGCAGGTTGATCAGAAGCAGCTGAGTTTGAAGCAACAGATTCAGAGCTCAAGGAGTCATTGGATTGTTCAATTGTTTTCTCCTTGTTCTCATCTTCTACTACTTTACCTGCACATGTAACAAAATCATTAGAAACGTTCACCTCAACCTTTTCTGGCACAACCACAGTAGGTTTCCCATATTGAAGATGTGCTTCCCTATCATTTTCTTCCTGTGTCATAGGGATGTATATATAGTTATGATTGAATGGGGGAGGAACACTATCATACCCTAGACCCTTGTTTTGATTATCTTTGAATTTTAATTGGTTTTCAAATAAGGACTCGACTGTCTTACTTGAAGCAGTATAATTTTTGAAACTAACATCTGTTTTTCCACACTTAATTTTCAAAGCGTCAAGTTCTTCAGTTACAGCAACAAGTTTTTTCTTAATGTGATCGTAATTTTCACACTTGTTGCTGTAATCTTCTTGTAATTTCCTAAAGTCCTTAGTCTTGGCCTCTAATTGAGCTTTCAGAGGTTTCTGACTTTTCCTAAGAGTATAGCCTTCATATTTAAGGTCCTCATTTTCTCTTTTTAGCAAATCAATTTGTTCGTGAAGAAATTTAATCGTAGCATCACAAGATGGAGTACATGAAACTTAATTTACCGGAATAGATGAGAAACTCAGTTTTAAAAAAAAATATGCCCTTTGACTAAAAATTCAAAAGTCAACCTTAAAAGTCAAATTTAAAAAGTCAAACTTAAAAGTCAAACCGAAAAGTTAAATTTGAAAATTTTAAAGTCAAACGAGAAAGTCAAAATTTAAAGTCAAAGGTCAAAATTTAAAAGTCAAAGTCAACATTTTAAGTAAAAAGTCAAAAATAAAATTTAAAATTTAAAAACTAAAATTTTTGGTTGAAAATATAGCTTAAAAGTAAAAGAAATTGATTTTGGGGTTAAAAATGTCAAAAAGCGAAATAAGGAACCGAGAGGGACTCTTTACGAATTAAATTCCGAAGGATTGCCACAAAAGAGTTGCTAGACCAATTGGTAAGGCTGAAAGGAAAGGAAGTGGGTGATCCGGGTTCGATCCTCGGTACCCTCAATTTCGTTTCTCAATTTTTTTATTAGATGTGCATGAGAAAGCCACCGAGCCGTCCACCAAGCCGACCATTGCTGAGCCGAATTCCCTAGCCGTACACGTATAAGCCGCACACTCTGAGCCACACACACTGAGCCACACACCTTCAACAGATTCGCAAAAAAAAGACGTTTTCACCCCTTTTTGCTCCAAAACTCCATAAAAAACTCGTTTTTATGAAAAATGCAAAAAAGAAACCCCCCTTATTTTTCAGAGATCAATCCAAAAACACAAAATTTTTTCAAAATAAGATCAAATAAGCTCCAGATCTGACAAAATCAACTGATACAATCCTTGCTCTGATACCACTTGTAATTCCCCAAAATACTTGTGTATCAATCAGATCCGTTTGATGGTGCAGAATCCCAATCAAACGGATGATGTCAGATCTAATAGAAGTGAAGGAGAAGAAGAATTAAGATGAATCTAATGATGTATTCAATAAATTGAGTGATGTTCCATATACATAGATTCTCTCACACACACAATTCTTCTCTCTAACTTTCTCTCTCTAGAACATGCTCCTCCTCTCTCTTCTTCTGACCGTACACTCCTCACCCTATATACATGAGACATGGGCCACCAGCAGCACACGAGTGTATAGTTGCACACGCGTGTGCGGCCGTACACAGGGTGTGCGGCCGCACATACATGTGTAGCCGTACACAATCACAAAATTACAGAAAAATATATTTTCCTAGAAAATCAAAGTATAAACCAATATTTAGACCCAACAGTGTGGGCGAGTATGGGTACCGGTGACTGGAGGAGTGAGGCAGAAGATATTAGAAGAGGCACACAAGTCCAAGTTCTCTACACATCCAAGGGCTATGAAAAAGTATAGAGACTTGAGACTGAGTTATTGGTGGCCTTGTATGAAGCAGGAGATTGCTTGGTTTGTAGAGCGGTGCTTGAACTGCAGGAAGGTCAAGGCCGAGCATCAGCAACCTCAGGGTAAGGTCTAGCCACTACCCATTCCTATGTGGAAGTGGGAGGAGATCACCATGGACTTCATCACGAAGTTACCGAGGACGACGAGGGGGTGTGGATGCGATATGGGTGATTGTGGATAGATTGACGAAGAGTGCCCACTTTATTCCGATCTCTGAAAGTATATCCGCTGAGAAGTTGGCAGATATTTATGTGCGAGAGGTGGTGGCTGGACACTGGGTGCCAGTGTCGGTGGTCTCTGACAGGGATGTTCGGTTTACATCCAGGTTCTAGAAGAAGTTTCATGAGGAACTCAACTCATTTTAGCACCGCATACCACCCCCAAATGGATGGCTAGAGTGAGAGGACGATCCAGACACTAGAGGATATGCTTCAGGCATGTGTGTTGGATTTTGGAGGAAGTTGGGATACATACCTCCCACTGTAGAGTTTTCATACAACAAAAGTTACCATTCCAGTATCGACCAACCTCCGTTTGAGATGTTATATGGAAGGAAGTGTAGGAACCCGGTTTGTTGGGGTGAGTTTGGACACCGGGTCATGGGGAGCACTGAGGTAGTGCTCAAGACTACGGGGCTGATTCAGCAGGTGTGCGACCGACTGCGGGTCACTCAGAGTCATCAGAAAAGTTATGCTGACTGACGACGATCAGATATTGAGTTCCAGGTAGTGGACATTGTGTTACTAAAATTATCGCCATGGAAAGGGATTATCAGATTTTAGAAGAGGGGCAAGCTAGGGCCTCGATATATAGGGCCATTCAGGATTTTGGCTCGGGTGGGCAAGGTGGCCTACCGCTTGGACCTGGCGGATGAGCTTAGTCAGATTCACAACACCTTCCATGTGTCGCAACTTCGGAAGTGTGTCACTGATGAGGCCGCGGTCATTTCGTTGAACGAAATTTAGGTGGATGAGAGCCTGAACTATATCGAGAGGCTGGTTGTCATCTTATATAGGAAGACTAAGGTTCTTCGAAACAAGGAAGTGAAGTTGGTGAAGGTGCAATGGTAGTACCGCAGGGGATCCGAGTGGACCTGGGAGCTAGAGGACGAGATGCGAGATCACTACTCGGATTTGTTTGGATTAGCAGACTTCGAGGATGAAGTCTAGTTCAATTGGGGTAGATTTTGGAACACCTGTTCCAGGTATTACCGGATTTATTTATTTAATTTTTTGATTTTGGTGCATGGACTCGGCGAATTGGGAGTTCAACTCATCGAGTAGTGGCATCAAAGACTTGACACGAAATCGAGACCTACTCGGCGAGTTGGGAGGCCGACTCGGCGAGTAGGAGATGTAAGGAGAAACCCTAACTCTCAAGGGTTGCACCATATTTACAGGAATTATGGCTCATTTATAGCCTCCCTTAGCACTCCCGCAACCCTTAAAAAAAACCATAGCCATTTTTTGAGCCTTCTTGCGTGTGTGTAAGCTATTTTGGGATTTTTAGTGAAGGATTTCCAAGATTAAAGAGGAAAGAGAAAGGAGAGGAATAGTAGATCTAGAATCTACTTTGTTTTAGCCATCATCTTGAGGTATAAAGTTGTCACCTTGAGCTCTAGTTGATTAGATCCCTTCTCTTTCAAGTACATGACCATTTTGGGGGCAAATGAAGTCCAAACTCGGATCTGAACCTATCACAAGGATATGGTTCCAGATCTGGACCCTTTTAGGTCCCCAATGACATAAAACCTTGCAAGGAGCCTAGTTTCAAATAAATAGCCATGAAGGACCTTGCATACACGTAAATTTTGCAACTTTACGTGGTATCTGCATTGGGAGAGTTTGGGACCTTAGATCCCACTAAGAGAGGGATGAACTGGAAAGAGACTGAAGGAACTCGTCGAGCCTCTTAGCTGACTCGATGAGTCAGATATGATTTATGAGTTTTCGGTTGGCATGAATTTTCGGTTGTCATGAGTTTTCGGTCTCATGAGTTTTTCGAAGGGACTCGGCGAGTTACACAGGTGACTCGGCGAGTAGACAAATTATTCAGGAAACTCAACGAGTTGCTGGATGATGGCACATGGATGTAAGACCATGGGGGAGCCTATGGATTTTCGGCAGGGAAAAGACCATGGGGTGGTACCATGGTACATGGATGTAAGAACATGGGGTAGGCCCATGGCACTTAGGTGTAAGACCATGTGAGGGAGCCCATGGTGTCCTTATGTAGGGTTTATGTGGTAGAGATAGTTTCTATAGCTAATATATTTGGTAGAGACAACTTTTATAGCTAACATGATAAGTATGATGTGGATTGTGTGGGGAGTATGCTCTGGGGGACTCCCTAAGCATTCACTTACAGTTTGTGGAATTGATTCAGGTGCATCTGAGCCCTAAGCATAAAGAGAGACGACGCGCATTTATGACACGCATTTACGACGCGCGGTTATGACACGCAATGCGTATCAAGGAAGGCCCTGTCATAAAGGAAGACGACACACATTTGCGTGTCGTAACCTTACGACGCGCGTGTTTATGACACGCAATGCGTATCAAGGAAGCCCCTGTCAAGAAAGTCCATGTCATAAATGAAGATGACACACATTTTTGCGTATCATAATTTTAAATGTTCTAAAAAAATATATTTATATATTTATTAATTTTTAAATTAAATTTGCATTTAATGTCTCATAATAGAAATAAAATATCATATACAAAAAATACAATTCATTGCATAAAATTTAATGTAATACAATTCTATTTCTTACAATATCTAAATTTGCATCTAATCTACTCTGTACATCAAATTCCAACTAAGTAAAGTTGCATCTTGCCTTTCATAATTCTTTAAGACTAATGCTCCAAGTAGCTGATTATATGGATAAACAGCTGTACATTGGCCCAAATCTTCAATTGCATTGATACAAGCTTGGTTTAGGATATGAATATCTAGAAAACAATTAGACAAAAAAAAGAATTATAGGAAAATACCATCTATTTTTTAATACTAAATAGAATTTATACCCAAAGAGGAAAAATGTTGTACTTTTATCTGCATAACATATCATTCCTATTACGTCCTAAAGACTTACAGTTGTAATCTCACCCAATTTATCTGCACAAATAGACTGTTAAGATGAAAAATCAGATTATTAATAATAGAAACACATGCAAGTTCGTTTCTAGTTCTTTATCACATCAGGTTTCTAGCTTATATACTATGTTTAAACCCTTTGTTCAGATCAATAAAGCAAGTATTCAGCTTCACCAAAACTACAACATTCAACTTTGAAAAGCTCAAAATAGTTGGAAACAGATGTAACAACAATACCTATGATAAAACCATCATATATGAATATTATTGAGGTTGTGGTTAAATATCTACCTTTCCCCGTGTTTGTTTCTACTAATTCCAACATATAGCTATCCTGCCCAAAATAAGCAGATAATGATTTAAAAGACTGATTTCATATATAATATCTTGGCTGGTTGTCCAAGTTTCATTCACATGTTTTCCAAGTTTCAGGTTGGGAAGAAACACAAACAACAACACATATTATGTATCAAAAAACAAGATAGGAGCCAATCATTCTATGACACAAAGAAAAATATCCCTAGAGAACTATAAAAAAAAATATGAAACAAATGAATGAAATTGCATTGCTATTTCTTTAATACTTACTACAAAGAGTAAGACATGCAAAAGATATCAGGAAAAGACCCAAAATGACCTTGTGTGAAAGTAGTTGGATTACTCACGTCTTTCTTCTCTTGAGGCAAAAGAAAAGGATCCCTAACACTAAGTCCAACAACAATTGTAAGAATAGGATCAAAGAAACGAAAAAAGCACCCATTATCAGCATTTTCCCTAATTTCGGATCCAATGGAAGTATTTTGGACCTAGAACAAATTAAATTTTTGTCATTTAGCAATTTTAATCATTCATTTAGATTCAAGTCATCAAGAACAGTTAACACTTACAGCTTATGGCTCTGGAGCCTGCAAAGCAGCTGATAAAAACTCTCCAATACTTCCAACTTCCCAACTTATTATTTGCAAACACATTAAGGGTAAAGCAACATAGAAATTAGTCAACTTACAACTAATGGCTCTGGAAACATTCCCCTGGTTGCACATGCCCTGCCCTACCCCTTCTCTAAACCAACAAAAAAAAAAGCAAAATAGAAATTAGTCAACTACCTTGACCAAAAAAGTCAAAGGGTAAAAAGGTAACTTACTTGGCGAGCAGATGCTTGTGATATGCATGAAGGCAACAAACAAGGAGTGTTTTTCAAGGCCTCAAAGGGTAAAAAGGTAACTTACTTAGAGAATCACGAGCTTTTGAGCTATAATTCTCAAAGTTTGATTCAATGCATCCTAACATATTCACATCAAAATTTAAACTTGTTTTAGTCTTTAGAATCAAAAGTTAAATTACCAGAATCCAGATAAAGATTACCTCAACAAGTGATGTATGAAGAGCCTCCCCTGTCACAGTCTTAATCTCATGAATACAAATGTAGGAAGAGCCTCCCCTGTCATAGCCTTAATATCAGGCCTGAAGTACTTGACTGAATCCAGATAAGAAAGATAAACATGCCGATGGTTTGGCTGCAGACACTCTGCTCCAAATTCTTGAACATACATACCAAATAGACACACTTCTACACCTTCAATTTTCTGAAACAACAGAACTACCTAAAACAAGAAAAGCCTAGTTTAGGGATTCACATACATACCAGAACCACAAGATAACGGATTGCGTAATTTGAACTTTTTATTTTTTTTTCTTATTAAGTCACTAAACTTTGAAAAATCCATCCAATGATAGCTGTTTGGAATTTCAGTAGATTTTAGGAAGAGATGCTATAATAAACAAATCAACGAAAGTGGTACGTTGCTTGTAGTTGAAATACCTTAGACTTATACCCAAACTCCACATGGTAATTTTCCTCTTGAAAGATCTCAAGAAATCGTTGCTTGACTTCCAACTTCTTGTCCACAGAAGAGACCACTCTAACAACAAGTGCTTCTGCTCCAGGAACCTGATAATAAAGAAAATGTAAGATACATACTTTGTTCATTCACAATGTATATGTAAGATACATACTTTGTTCATTCACAATGTATGGTATGGAGTTGTCTTAAATAATGTCCTGGTTTCTGTTTTTGGGATTATACATACTTTGTTCATTCACAACGTATGGTATGGAGATGCCTTACACTTTATAGTAGCCAAGGCTTCATACTCATTCTCCATGCGTTCCAAATGCTCATAAGGCTCAACTCCAAAAGCAACTACCTCTGAGAGAGCCAAGGAATCTTTATCCATGTATGTTAGCAAGGGCATTTTAGTCATTATGGGTCTTCAAATCCTCCTCTTAATTTTTGGTCCCTTTGTTTAGCTATTTTTGAAAGTACTCAACCACAAAAAACCTCCTGCTTGATTTCCAGAACAAAATAAAAAAAAATATGTTGAAAATTCATAATTAAAATTAGAAATACAACAAGGAAATTCGTAAACTGTAAAAATAGACGCGTTAAAGTAAAAAACAACATGAATCTCTATTAATTTATGATTATCTCTTCAGGTGGAGGAGGTGGTGGCAGGCCTTTAAATCCCAACCAAAAATTAGTTTCCTGCTTTGACCGAGTTCTCATCTTCGGTGTCTAGTTTAAAAGTCGTGTCTCTGAAAGATTAATAAAACATAGAAGAAGGCAAGCGGTGCAGGTATAGTAGGGTCGTGGCAGAACATGGTAGGAGGAAGAGCTGAATACAGGTACCACTTGTGGCCATACAAACTGAAATAAAGCTATCAATCATCAGTTTTAGAGACCTCTGTTTCACTTGTTGCATATACATGCTCTGAGTTATTCCATGTGTACCTACTTGTGAAATAACTTGTGTCCAGTGCACTCTCTGATGAAGGCACAAATGCAACCTGACACAAAACATAACTATCTCTGTTTTCTACTTTCGTTTAAATGATTAGATCAAACAAAGTTTAATAATTAATGTATTTCATGCACCTTTTGCCTGGCAAGGGTATCCCACTTAATATCCCTATAATAGGGATGTTGTTTCACCTGCATTTATCAAATTATTCAGCTTCCTGTTCACAATGATTAATGTTGATCAAGAAAAAGAAGAAAGCAAACCTTGGTTGCTCCCCTAGCTCCAAGTCTCTGGTTAGGATCTTCTGTCAGTAAAATATCATGTAAAAAACAGTGAAGAAAAGGTAAGATTACAGCAACAAACAAAGAAGTGAAAGTAGGACCCCAACCCCACCTGAGGGTGCTCTGCAATGAAAGGAGGAATGCCAACAATCAGATCAAATAGTATTACACCAACAGACCACCAAGCCGCTGATGTACCTGAAAGATATTTGAATAAAAAATTTTAATGCATGAGATTTTATAAGCAATTCATGTCATTATTATATCAAGTTAGCTGTGAACAAACCATGTTCAGTTCCTAGAAGAATCTCGGGTGCAAAATAGTCTAGAGTTCCAACAGCAAAGCGGTTTTTGCATCTTTTTTGCTGAGTCTCAGTGGCAGACAGAGATGAAGATGGAGATGGAGATGAGAGAGATAACTGAGTCTCATTATCACCCAATAGTGATGTGCCACTCACTGCTGGACCAAATAAATTGTCTGTACTGTTAATCTGTTAACTGCTCACAAAACACAAAACAATTATTACCGAATAGTTATTTGTATGTTTATAACCAAAACCAAAACCCAGAAGCAACTTATAATAGATATATAGATAAACTACCTTAATATGACCATCATGTGCAATCAATAAATTATCCGGTTTTAGATCACAGTGAACCACACGCAGAGAATGTGGATACTCCAAAGCAAGCACCTGCAGTGCACAATATATCAAAACTCAACAAACTTCCATTCATTCATTTGTCTGTCTATTACTCTATTATAATTTATAGCATCCTACTTTCAAAAATCTATTCTACCCAATTATATTTATAGCAATATCCTTCACAAAAGAAAAAATTGGAAGTAATGATACAACTTGCATTATGGGAGAGGTTTGTTATTTAAAATAATCAAAGGGTGTTAGATTGTAGGGGGCTTAATGTTATTTTTATTGTTTAGTGTCTACCTTTCGTAACAACCTATTGACAAAGTTGAATAATAGTGTGTGTGTGTATACATACATATATATATATATATATATATATATATATATATATATATATATATATATATATATATATATGTATATGCCTCATCAATTTTCTTCACCAGAGGAGCAAGACATTTAACAACCAATCCAGACACGTCACGAGCTGCACCATCAAGCTGTTGTAGAACAGTATTGTAGAACAGTATTGGACAATCTCAACTCAAGGTCATTGTCAAGTTTAAACCCCTCTTTGTTTAATTCGTTTAATAGTTCTGAAGTTGCCATATATCTATAGTCTTTGTCCTTCCCAGTCATCTGCAAATTCAACCATGAACACCTCAATACATGCTAAATACGGTATACATATAACCCAAAGAAAAATCTCCACAAATAAAGGATAGAACTCCATAGCTTCTTACCTTCTCTAGGATACCAGGTATGGATGAATTTTCCATCTTTACACAAGTCTATAACAATCTTATATTACCTGTGCAAATACATATACATGAAACAAATAGAAAGTTAGAAGCCACATGGATAATGTTTTTTGCATGTATCAGACAAATAGAAATTCAGAAGCCACGTGGATAATGTTTCTTGCCCTTTAAGATTCACGCACATTCTAGTTTTCTATTATGTTTCTCCCTCATTCCAAACAGAATTACAATTTTTTATAGGAAAAATAATCTTTTGGACTACAGATTTGTCAATTTGTCTTGATAATTTTATGATAAGCCATAAGTAACCCTAAATTTCCAATTTGTCTGTGTTTTGAACAAATATGTCAAAATTAAGTACTATTCAGAGAATAAAAGTCAACATGAGGGGGAAAATCACCAAATCAAGGGGAAAATCGACATAATCAAGAAAAAATCCGAACAGTACGTAGAAAATATATTTTAACACCATATATGTTTATATAGTGAATAATGCCGATTTGAGAGAGACGTGGTTTGAAGTTTCATAAAATCTCATGTTTGAAAGCCCTATGTCGACTCTTTTTGGACTGTGGTCTCGATTATTGTAGTTAGAATCACATATTTGGGGGTGCGATCAAGCCCACTAAGTTTTAGATGATATTAGCATACCTTCAACACAAGGAAGATGACGTTATTGAGAGGGAGGCTTGTAGTGCGAGACAGATCACAAAGAAAATCTGATGGTCGTTAAACCAGACCTAGGGCTAGTAAACTTGAGCATCTGTGGCGGTCTCCGTCGAGGTAAGGTTAGCCAAAGCTCACCGGCTAAAAGAGATGAGTCGAGATCGCTGGTGGATGAGGTGAGCCAAGGCAGCGAACGTTACAGAGAGCACTCCCATCTTGAAAAGAACCCTAGAATGATCCCTTTGATTTTTGGATAAAATAAATAGTCCGGAGGCGCGTTCAAGAATTATAAAGAGACATACTTACACGACACGCCCTTTATGATGGGTGCCCTCCATGTTTTTATTTTTTTCTAACACAAATTTTTGGGCACGCAAAAATGCGCGTCCAAAATCCTTCAAAATTTTGGAGAGATGACATTATTTTTACATCACAAACTTTTGCGTATCGTAAATTCGTGCGCGTCATAAATTGCGCGTTATTAAAGGCCTTTTTTCTAGTAGTGGGCGCAGTATGCACTCTCTTAGTGTAACACCCGTAGATCAGGGCTAGTCAATTTAGAGAAAATAAGCGTCAAAAATGACTTTTTGATAGAAGATTATTTAGGATGAATAATCCTAACTAAGTTGTAGTATATGTTACAAGGTTTCCGCGCATATAAAGAACGCCAAAATCCAAGTTATAACAAAGAAGTTATGACCTGTCGAAGTTTCGCGACAGAAACGGCATGACACAACGCGACGTAAAAAGTGAATTTACGTTAGAGCGATATTTAGCCTTAGCAATCTAAACGAGAATCGAAGATCTCGTTGTTGGTATCAAAGCAATAAAAAGTTAGGCGAGAACGGACGTCAAACGAAGAAGTATGAATTTATAACGAAGTTTTTCTGTCGCGGCCTATTAAAAATAAATAATAAAAATAAAGTCGAAATTAGCCGACGAAGTCTAAACGAAAGTTGTAGAGCGTAGTCTCACCTTCGCGTGGATATAAAGAACGTCGAAAACGGAGTTCGTATGAAGAAGATATGAATTTCCGAAGTTTATTAATTAATTTGTATTTATTTTTAATATTTAATTCCGGCATTATCCGAAGGGGAGTCAGCGGTCCGATCCGAAGTACGCCCCGCGTACTTCGAGGATGTCGACACTCGCACTCGAGGACTTCGGATACGTAAGCAATGACGATTTCGGACCTGTACGCCCCGCGTACAGGCGTACGCCCTGCGTACGTGCGAGGCTCAGCCTCTATAAAAGGCTTGCGAGGGCAGCCGAGAGTTTTGTTCATTTTCCCTCTTCTCTCTCCCATTTTGCATCGATTTGCGTGCCAGAAATACCCCGAAGCCCCGGTATTATTCTCGAGCCCCGAAGCAAGTCCCGAGATCCCGAAGATCCCGAGAAGTTCAGTTCCCGAGCCGAAGCTCTGCCCGCGAGAAGTTCGATTTTTGTGGAGATCTTCCAGATCTACTGAAGAATACTACTTCTGCAAGCCGTAGTGCTGTCGGATCATCTTCTGATCAAGTGAGTGTATACTACCTTTCATAAACACGATAATAATACAAGTATGGTTTGAGTGTATTAAGTATATTGTTGTTTATATGTGTGAGGGTGTAGTTACTTTCTTCTAACACATAAATATGAAGTATTTGCTATGAAATACGTGCTATGTGTTTATGCATTATTTGTCTATTTGAGATGGGCGTGGAGTTGATGTTTTATACAAGTGTTAAATGATTTAAACTGTGTAAGTATTTATATCTACGAAAATGTTGGGTAGAACTTGGGTAGATGGGATAGTTGGCGACTATGGAGTTAGCGCCTATTGTATAAACCTTGGCGACGATGTGACTTCGTGCCTATTTGATGAACCTTGGCGACTATGGAGTTAGCGCTTGTTGAGTAAACCTTGGCGACTATGGAGTTAGCGCTTGTTAAGTGAACCTTGGTGACTATGGAGTTAGCGCCTGATAACTATGGATTTAGTACTTGATAAATAAACTTTGGCAGCAATGGAATTCGTGCCAATTCCTTACAAATAAATGAATGAAGGATAGTTGGTTCTTAGGGTGAAACCTTAAGAAGATAATGGGGATGGGTAATTGGGTTGATTCTTTGCTGATTAAATATAATAATTATATTATTGTGGGTTGAAAACCCTATATGCTCGCCAGGCTCCCAAGCCTGACCCACTCAGTTTTCTTTTCATTACAGGTAATGGCACAAGGGTATAAGTTGGTGGACTTGACGAGAGATTTTGGATTATAGATCAGTAGTTAAATAACTATTGTAAGATCTATTTTATATTGTTTATGCTTTTGGTCTGTAACGAACATGACATCCCAAGGTTTTATTATTTAATGAAAATACATTCTTTTCGAGAAATGTTTTGATGGATGGTTATCATATTTTATTTTGGGAACAAATTCCGCAACCGTTTTCTTTAAACGATCACTCTGATTTATAAAACAAAGCATAAACAAATCGGTCTTTTCTGGCCGTGAAATTCGGGGATGTCACACTTAGACATTTTGGATGGGACGCTCTGATGTTCGAAATTATATTATTATGGATTTTTAATTTGAAAACAATTGCAATGAGATTTCTTGGTTTATGGAAAAGTGTTTTTATTATTAAAAATGAATTTTTTACCCTTGATTTTTTTTGGGTCGTTACAGTTAAAAGAAAATAAGTATCACTATATCTTTTGACCCCCTTAATATATATTGTAGCAAGACATAATAATACAATTAAGAGTTTTTCCCTCTACTCTTTTGATTCTACTCTATTTGTCTCCCTCTCCCTCCATGTTTCTCTATCTTTGTGTGTCTCACTCTCCCCCTCTATCCTTGAGGATCACAAATAACCCTCTACACTCTTTGTGTTCAAGATTCACGGCCAAGATGGAAGGAAAATAAAATCATTTTCAAACATTGTTATCGCTCTAGTGTGCGATTCCATAAGAGAGATTCTTTATTGGGTCCTTTTATCTCCTAGAATAAAGAGGTAAATAACACTTTCCATCATATGGTTCTTTTGTTACTTTGAGTTGCAAGATCCGTGATCCTAACTTCATTCTTGGTGAACGATTGATTAGTGTTTCAACTACGTTTTTTCATTTTTCATTTTCAGCAAGATACAATGTTGGAATCAGACTCGAAGGTTCTTGAATACAAACACAATTGATAAGTTTTTTTTCTATTTTTGATATTGAAAACGATTGGTATGATTTTATATGCATGAACAAAACATTTTGTGTATAAAATATAAAAATCGAGTTTCATACTTTTAAACAGAAGTTAAAGAAAATAGATAATTAAACTGGAAAAATAAAAAGAATAAAACATAAAACATAAGTGAAGATAAAGGGAAGCAGACGGAGTTGATAGAGATCAAGAACGGAATGTATTGATGGCAGTGGAGGCTACAATTGGATCTACATTTAGATCTTGAGGCAATGACAATGGGAATGGCTTTAAAAGTTAGAAATAGATGCAGCTGTGGCTGAGAAAGACTAATGCTCTAGTAAAGTAGGTGTCAACAGAAGCTAGAGAATGCAGCATACACTATGATTATTGTTTATGTTAAATGTTTCCTTTAAAGGGAGAAATTTGATAAGATACTTGAGAAGATAAAAAAAAAATAGTGAATGCACCTCTGATGACTACTAGATAACGTTGCAAGAGGTGGTGGGAGGAGACTACGGGTTGTTTTTATCATTAGGGTTTAACATACATATACAATGAAATATAATAAATTTCTAGATTAATAGTGAGGGCTAAGCCTCATATAAATACAAATGCATAAGGGCCTTTGTCCTAACCTAAAGCTTTAAAACCTTGGACCTAAACCGTAGATGCTAACATAATAACATGACCCACATGGTTAGCCTAAGATACAAACAAAACACACAAGTTTAGGTTTTAGATTTCATATTAAATTTTTTTTCTTTATATACCATACCTAAATGTTAACCTTTGAATGTATTGTGATGACCTTTCTAATATTAAATTACTTTGGTGTCTCACATTACCATAAGTTCCCTTCTTTAGGTAACGTATAATTAGGAGTGCAAACGAGTCGAGCCGAGCCCGAGCCTGAGCCTGAGCCTGGCCAGGCCGGGCTCGGGTCGGGCTCGTTTAAGTTACATGAGGCTCAAGCTCGAGCTCGGCTTGATTCGAGCTTTCTTGTACAGATCTCGGCTCGAGCTCGTAAATAATTATACAAGCTCGGCTGAAGCTCGGGCTTAACTCGTTTTTATATAACGTGCCTAAATAAGCTTAAGCTTGGTTCAAGCTCGTTAAGAAACTCGTTTACTAATACCCTAAATTCATAATTCCCCTGATATTTTTTATTTTAATATATATATATATATATATATATATATATATATATATATATATATATATATATATATATATATATATATATAATAATAAATTATATTATATAAAGGATCGTTTAGGCTCGCGATCCTAATCGAGCTTAATGACATAGGCTCAAGCTTGAGCTTGTTTAATAAATGAACTTAATATTAAACTCGAG
This sequence comes from Lactuca sativa, assembly GCF_002870075.4. Classification (NCBI taxonomy): domain Eukaryota; kingdom Viridiplantae; phylum Streptophyta; class Magnoliopsida; order Asterales; family Asteraceae; genus Lactuca; species Lactuca sativa. The sequence continues at coordinate 247,943,470 of NC_056625.2, forward strand.
CTCGGCTCGGGCTCGTTTAAAATCGATTTTGAGTCGAGCTTTCAACGATCCGATCCCGAGTAGCTTGGCTTATTTGCACCTTTATGTCTAATGTTAAGGAATGCACTTTTGTTTTTAGATTTCTCGTCACTCCCTATGTAAATTAATTTATGTTACAACACATTGCATAATTAGTCAAGTTAAATGTTATAACAATTATGAACACACACACACACATATATATATATATATATATATATATATATATATATATATATATATATATATATATATATATATATATATATATATATATATATTGTATGTGTGTGTGAAGTTCCAACAATTACAGACAGGCTATTCAAACATATGTAAATAAAAATATAAAATTTATTAATGAACAGTATGTAAAAGATCAATCTATTAACTATTGCATAAATAAATTAGAGTTTAACAATAAATGTATTGTTCATAATGCGTTATTTATCCACGTCATGTGTATGTAGAAGAATATTTTGCATGTGTGGGGGATTTCTAACGTGTCTCTAAATTTGGTTTCAATCAAAATCCTTAGAAAATGGTTGATTGTAGAGTTCTTCCTAAGACATCATATATTAAGGAGGACCCCTTATAACTTAAGTTCTATTTAAGGTTTTAATCATTAACTTAAGGACCAACATAGTTCCACTCTAATGGTATCTATATATGAATAGACTAATGACCACAAAAAGAGTAGTATCTCTAATTGGGATGAACACACAATATTAGGGTTTAGAATTCATACTAAAATGTTTTCCTTATAAACTGTAACTAATTGTTAACTAGGTGTCGTATGAAGAACTTTTAAATATCAAGAAGCTAATGGGTTCACCTCATCATAGACTTCTTTCCTTAGGCAACATCAAAGCTCCAAGACTCCACATTGGATTTTGCCAAGGAGTCCTAGTCACTCCCAATATAAATTAATTTACCATATAACACATTTTATAAATAATTAAATTAAATATTACAGCCATTATAACGCGTGTATATATATATATATATATATATATATATATATATATATATATATATATATATATATATATATATATATATATATATATATATATATATATATATATATATATATATATATATATATATATATATATATATATATATATATATATATATATACAACAAGTTCCAACAATTACAAATCGATTGCCGACAAAATGAAATTACTAAAAAATCATATAATTTGTGAATAATACTTTATTATAAGGATCTATTTGTAATATACCTAATAGCCTAATCACCAACGCTGTCTTTTGCTGGTAAACTATCAAAAATATTTTCATAAACTATAACCCAAGTGTTTTTTCAAATGTATTTTTCCTTCAAGAATTCTAGCAGTAAAAGAGTTTTCTGGTGGATAATTGATAAACTTGTTCATTGGAAATGCCTATGTTTTCTAGTGCTATGCACCATTCATACTAAAATCATAGACATCTCTTACATTACCTATTTTTAAGATAAAGTCAGAAAATCGATAGAGCCAACTAAAATGCATGTATTATAATAGAATACATATTACAAGGAAAAATACATTCTTTCTATTATTATATTTATATTAGCCTCTAATAGATGAACAAACTCATATATGAAATATTTATATTGATCTAATCATATGATACTTTATCAAGACTATCACTATAGATTCCGACAAAAACAATGATCGTTTATTTATAACAATGGTTTATATACCCACCTTCTTCGTTAATCATCATAAAATTGCCTTTAACAAATTGAAAATTGTATGTTGTTGACATATTTTACTTATTATACTAAATTAGTGGCTCTAGACAATTGTCTAGTAGTCAATTACATTTTAGTTTATCAAAAATATCTAACGTATGATCTTTTATTCAAAATTTAATATGAATGTATGCCAAAACAATATATTTCTAAATACTAGGCCTTCCCATAGTTCAACCTAGGGTTGTCAAAATATTACCATGAAAAACCAATCAACATGTTACCAACCGAACCAAAAAAGTCAGTAGCCAATATATTTGGTAGCCAACATGTTTGGTTAGCAGTGTCATACCAATCCAACAATCTTGGTACGGTCATGGTAATATCGTACCAACCAATTCTATATATATATATATATATATATATATATATATATATATATATATATATATATATATATATATATATATATAAAAGCAAAATCGCATATTTCAATTATTAATTGTATTTAGTGTTTACATTTTAATAACATTATATAAGTTATTTGGACGTTTTAGTCAATAGTTATTATCATATTAAAGTACACAATTGACATTACTTTAATGTTACTTCAATAAAATATTTTTTTAAGTTAAAAGAACTGTGTAATTAATTTTTTTGCTAAACGTTAAAATTACCCAATTTATTTGCTTATTTTAAAATACTTCAATAGAAAATTAAAAGAAGTTGGTATATATAATTACCAATTTGTACTAACCAAACTTATTTGTAGTCAAATATATTGGTACCAAGTATAATTGGTACGATACTGGAAGTAAATTTTTTGTATCAATTATAGTTGGTATGGTACATGGTTTAAGAAAAAACGAATTGGTGGTATGGTACATGGTTTAAGGAAAAACGAATTGGTACCATACGAATTCCACCCCTAGTTCAACCACGTGAGATTTAAAACCGGGACAACTTTTTTTAGTGTACTCATTTCTAAAAAAGATCATCCTTAAACCACCTTAATGGTGGTAAAGTCGCAAGAATATGTTGTTGAAGATAAATTTATGGAACTAACAAATAAAAACAAGAAAAATTATATTATTTGTGATGGTAATGAAGTTATTAATATTAATCGGCACATTTTCTTTAAGAACAAAGTAATTTGCACATTTCATATTGTGGCTTGCAAATATTCCGTTTTGGTCCGATACAACAATAACATAAATAGACCGAGAGTCCTGGACACACGTGACTAGGTGTACAGAAACCGTTTATCGCATCCATGTCTGAATCATGAATATTGGAATTTGTATTCATCACCATGGATTTCGTTGTCCGGTTGTTGTTGTCATTCATACCAATACCTACATAAAAAAACATGACAAAACTAAAATATTCTAATACAATAGATATTGTATATAAAACAAAGAAAGAAAATCTTTATGTCGAAGTACTCCTAACCAAGGCTAAAAATGAAAACAAAAAATGAGTAAATTTAACAATTGCTTGTTAATAGGCATCTTCAAGTGATAGATATATGGGATACATGATATTAGGAGTTCTGATGGAGATATTTATATTGAGAAAAATGATAAGTTCTCAATTGCAGTTAATATAATCTTCTATATATTTTAAAGATTTAAAGATATAGTTAGAAAAGTAAGTCCATTATGTATAAATTTACATAAAAACATATTAATGTTTAAAGATTTAAATATATAAATAGAAAAGTAAGTCCATTATATATAAATTTACATAAAAACATATTATTTATTTACCCATGATTTTCTATTTTGCTTTTGTTGCTTACCAATTAATAATTCACTTAACGTTATATATATATATATATATATATATATATATATATATATATATATATATATATATATATATATATATATATATTATTTAAACATTACAATAAAAATTAATATAATTTCAACAACGTCATTTTTCTAATGTTCGACAATTAGAAAAGTCTTTTTGTGTTGATATACGACATTTTCTTCTAGTATTCTAATAGTATAGTATTGTAATAGTGATATATTATGATTTGTGGTAAAATATCAAAGACGAACTAACAAATGTGTTATTAATTGTTTCCGTTTTAGTCATATTTCAACTAGGAAGATAATTAATTAAAAGTTTTTATTAATATCAATTAAATAAATTCACATTTCTCTATTTATTGAAATCTTTTTTTTAATATCACCCTATTTTGAGAAGTATAGAAGAAAATGAACATGAAATTTATGATGATGATTTTTAAATTTATGATTATGATTTTCTTTTTATCAATTTATGGAATATCAGTAATTGAAATAGAAGGTATCAGATTGGATTAAATTCGATGCTTTTTTTTGTTTGTTTGTTTTTTTTTTTTCTTTTTGTGCATGAGTTGTCAAGTGATATGTTAGTTACTGCAAATATCAATTGATATTTAACCAAAAATCTATTGTTAATGACTACATCCAAGGTAACCGAACGGTAAAAAATCTCATTTGAAAATTACTTGATGTGTCCACATTAAAATCTTAAACATTTTGGTGACCACATACCATCCTCCGGGGTTGTCTAATCCATTGTATGCTGATAGCAAACTTTTTCCTAAGTTTTGAGCCTTCGGTTGTTGGAGATAAATTTTGTGCAATAACAATTTAGTGATATTTCTACATTAGCCTTTTGGTTTTCACACAAAAACATAATCTACACTAAAAATGGAAAAGTTGAGGGACCTAAATCATAATTTACATTTGAAATACATAATATATTTATCTTGTAATTTTAATTACCTAATCTATATTTATCTATACTTTTAAAAGAGACATTTTTACTTGCACCACATGTATTTTAAACCTCCATGACTTTTCAATTTATTTTCTAATAATTATTATAAATTAGTTAATAATGTTAAAGTAATGCAAAAAATAAATTCTAATCATAAATTAACAAACTAAAATATTAAAATATCATATTTTACTTCTATTTATAAAATTACGACTTTAACTTTTTCACATATTATAGTCAACTTATTAGTTTAGATATATTGTTGTATGTGATAAATTGTCATCTTAAAGTTACAATTTTTATATAATTTATGATTTTATGCAAAATAGTTAAATTATTAGTTTCAATATAATATAAAACGGTTAACTTAAGTCAAATTTTAGTAAAAAATCGAGAGAATATTTTATAAATAGTTAAAAACTATAAATTATAGTGTTAAACCTAAATTGTAATCGTAAATTAATAAAAAAACTATGAAACTATTTTTTTAATCATTATGAATTTTCAAATAAGTAGCTTAAAATAACTACAATAAAAATAATTAAAAATAATATTATATAAAAAAATTATAATGTTATCTTTAAAAACAAAAATAATGTTTGTTGTGTTAAATAATTACAATCAAATAAAATTTTAAAAAAGTTAAATTTCTAAAACCAAATTAAAATAATCAAGAGTTTCCAAATACGTTATTTTAAATAACTCACAACAACAATAGCTAAAAGTAACATTATATACAAAAATTATACTGTTACTTATAAAAACAAAAACAATATTAGAAGTTTTAAATAATTATAATGACAGAAAGTAAATTTTAAACAAATTAACTTTTTAAAATTAATTAATCATAACAAAAATTATAAATATTGTTAAACCATATATTATATTTAATTTTATTCATGAATAACCCGTATATAGAGGCAATTGAGACAATTGAGATACAAGTTTTAAAAGATGTCTACATTATCATATAATTCAAAACAAACAATCTTTATACCAACTTATTATAAGATTTATTATATAAAACCCAACAACAACATCAATGATATATTTAAAAAAAATATTTGTAAAGATTTCAAATATATTGTTGTATTCTGTGCAACATGCAGGTATTCGTCTAGTGAGGTCATAAAGTTAAAAGAATATTAGTATCACTTGATCTTTTGATCCCTTTAATATATACAGTAGCTAGACATAATCGTATAACCAAGATTTTTTCCGTCAACACCTTTTATTCTACTGCCTCGTTATCTCTCTCTCTCTCTCTCTCTCTCTCTCTCAAATATATATATATATATATATATATATATATATATATATATATATATATATATATATATATATATATATATATATATATATATATATATAAGGATCACAAGTGACCCCTACACTCTTGGTTTTCATGATTGACGGCTAAGACGGAAATAAAATAAAATCGTTTTCAAACTTTGTTATCCCTTTGGTGTGCGATTCCAATTGAGAGATTCTTTATTGGGCCCTTTTATCTCCAGGAATAAAGAGGTAAATAACATATTCCATCACATGGTTCTTTTGTTACTTGGAGTGTAACATCCCAAAATTCAAGGCAAAAAATTTCATTTTTAAATAAGTTATTGTAAAACCATAAATATAAAAACATACATAATAACATCTCATGTTAAAGCCAAAGTGTCAATAGTAAAATATGTTTTCATAAAATAATATCAAAGTGTAAATCCCAAGGTACTCATGTGCGGAAAACATAGTGTGATGCGCTACGATCGTCGGCTCCTTTCCTTTGAAAACGAAGTACCTGAAATAAAAGCTGAAAGCCGTAAGCATGAAGCTTAGTGAGTTCCCTAGATATAACATACCATACATATCAACTGATCCATACATGCCATAAATAATCATGAGCCATACATATATCATAACCAAATATAATTCTATGTGCCAAAACATAGTCTTGCCATTATACAACGGGACGCCACGTGGTCTTTCTTGCAAAGCCGGGGGCCACCCCCTTCGGCTTTATGGACAAGTGCTAAGAGGCACCTCCTGGTCTTCCATGCAAGTATCACAAAGACAACTAGCATACATACTACTCTACTTGGCTAATCAGCATACAGTATGCCAGGAGCCACCCCCTGGTCTTTCATACATAATAGCATACAGTGTGCCAGGAGCGACCTCCTGGTCTTTCATACATAATGCCTAAGGCTAACCCCCGGGTCTTGCTAGCATACATAATAGCATACAGTGTGCCAGGACCAACCTCCTGGTCTTTCATACATACTGCCTAGGGCTAAGCCCCGGGTCTTCCTACCATACATAAACTAAATGGGCCGGCATTGGTGCCTTAGTGTCACACCCCAAAACCGGAACGACGGAAACGTTCTGGGGCGGAGGACGTCATGTACAGTATCACAACACAGTAATAATATAATTTAATGCAAGTGTGTTATGTGGTTTATAAGACACCAAAATATGAATAAAAAAAGATGAGTCTTGTATGTGCTCCATCTTCTCAAAAGCTGGCCTCGGTACCTCTCTACTGATGACATGAGAATACAAGCTATTTTGAAAGAGTTTATCAGCATTAAAGCTGGTGAGTTCATAAGTATTTAGTGTATGAAAATGTTTGTAAGTGTTTGAACGTATAAGTTTGCAAAATGTTTGTAGTACAGTTGTAAGTGTTTACTTGTAGTAAAATGTTCGTTGTAAACGTTTGTAAAACCGTTTGTAAAATGTTCGTATCTTCCTTGAAAATCCGATATTTTCTACTAAACTGTAGTCTTCTACCAAGACCCAATGTTCGGTTTTTTTGTTTGTAAGAAGTATGTATCTTTCCCAAGTCTACTATCATTATCAAAATATCGTTTGTACATTATCGTTTATTGAGAAAACGTTTCAAGGTAAATGTATTAGGGAAAATATTATAAAACTGTAGTTTTGTATATGTAAACTACCGTAATACTACTTACCTCAGAGCCAATATATAAGTTTAAAGAATTAAAAGTAAATATTTGGTAAATAAGACTGATTTTTATAAAGAAATTAACATGTAAAAGCATTTGATAATCATTTTGAAGTAGTTTTGTTGACAAAACAGTTAAAAGTACAGTAAATCCATTCTTTGCTAGCTATTAATCTCATGTGATTGATATAATAACTAATATGATTCAACTTGTATTCCCACCATAAAAGCATTTAAAAACATTTAAAAGGTTGATTAAGGGGTATAAACTCACATGTAATGAGTAGTTTGAATGAAAGTGTTGGATAATGTGCTAGGCGTCAAGTGAAGACTTGAACACATACAATGATCCTATTAAACATATAAAGACACACACACACACACACACATATATATATATATATATATATATATATATATATATGCATATAATTAGTGATTATAACACTAATTAGACAAGTATAGACCCTTAAAACATGGAAAACACCTTGGTTCAAGTGTTAGAAGGTCATAGGGTTGCATCAAAGGGTTATAGGGCTTTGCTTTAAAGTTTAAGGTCCAAGAGTAAACTCATATGGAGTTTACAGCCTAGGGTTTACGGCCGTAAACCCATGGTAACTTCTACAATTTCGTTTTTTAAGGTCCTTAGTTCATGTAGGAAGGGTTCTAGTCCGATATTCAAGCCTTAGGAAGTAGTGGTGGCACATATGCACCACCTTATGGTGTTTACGGCCCAAGGAGATTGCCTTGGCCGTAAACCCATGTGTTCTTGAGCTTTCTTGGTGTTTTTCAATGGTTTAACTAGTAATCTAAGCATATAACTAGTTAAGAGGAGTGTACTTACTTATAGAAAGCTTCTAAGGGTGTTTAAGGTCCAAGAACACTAGTGTGTGTTCTTGGTGAAATGAAGAACACTTGAAGATCTATAAAAATGAAAGGATTTCATGGATGAAATCATGAATAACTACTAGATGAACAGTTGTAACAACAAATCAAGAGAAGAAACACTTACATTTTTGGAAGATTGGGAAGAAGATCTTATGATACTTGAGAGAGAAAGTGAATGTTCTTAAACTTGGGATGTAAGAAATGAAGGAGGAAAGGAGTAAACTCATGCTTATAGCATGAGTTCACGGCCATAGGGGAGTTTACGGCCCAAACTCCTAAATTTTGGCCCTGAACACCTTATTAAGGTGTTAAATGCTTGATTGTTACTCAAAACCCCTAGAAGGTACTTCCTTTCGTTTTATTCTTTTGAAGGATTAAGATTAAAACACCCAAACGGACTCTAAACAGAGTTAAAAGTTAATAGAAATGCATCTAACTTTGATTGACTATAGGTTTTATACAAAATAGAAATTTCGGGTTGTCACATTTAGACGCATACAAATAGTGAGGAGATTCACCTCGTACTGTTGAAGTCCCGCAAATAAATCCCTGGCTGCTGGCTGGCAGATCCCCAAACTGTCAATCATCAAAACAACACCCAATTAATAATTGGGTTCTAATACATAACCATAAGTACACACTTAGGGTAAAAGGACCATTTTATCCCTAACCTAGCTTGGTCCAAGACCAAGGCCCAAACTCACACTTGAAGGCCCAAAAGCCAAATAATCACCAAGGCTCATTTATGGCCCAATTTTTCAAATGGGGCCGAAGCCCCCTTACATGGGCCTTACTCTAAAGCCAATTCAAAATCCTAGTCCATACACTTAGCATTTCGATGGTCCAATATCTCATAATCATTAAGGCCCAATTATGACCCATCTATGGCCCATTTTTTTAAATTGGGCCCAAGCCTGTCCAACGGGCCTTATCCTAAGGCCTAATAATTTCCTTAGTCCATAAACTTTTTCTTGGATGGCCTATCGATAGCCCAATCTCCAAAGCCCATCAGAAGGCCCAACTTGAAGCCTAAACATAATTAGGGTTTCTTACATAAAATGATGATTAAGGTTAAGTGTTTCTCACTTAACCCATTAAGGACTAAATCCATTAAGTCCATCACTCTACTAGATAAATCATATGGTGTGTTTGGGTGTAATTCAAAATTGCATTCCAATGGCCCAAATGTGGGTCCTGATAATTCCAAGGCCCATATATCCAAAATTAGGGTTTTCTAAAACCTAATTAGGGTTTCTAACCCCTATCAACCCAATTAGGCCCAAAAGCTAACTCCTTAGGCCCATTAGGGATTCATTAGGACAATTAGGGTTTTCCTAAGTCGGGCACCACCCACTACCGCCTCGGGTAGTGGTGGTCAACGGTGGCTCACAGTGGCGGCCACCACCTCACGGTGGTGGTTAGGGTTCTAGTCCAAACGAGTCCAAGCATCCCAAAAAGTAACCCAAACACATGCAAAGCCCACCGCCACTCAACACGGCGGTGGGTGGCGGTAGCCACCACCCATAGGTGGTGGTTTTGAGTTTTCTTATCATTATTCCTTTACCGATTACATCATACAACACAAAATCCCAATTAAACACACACACATACTAAGATAAACACACACACACATCCACCCTTGTGGTGGCCGACGGTGGTAGATGGTGGCAACCACTACCTCACGGTGGTGGTGGTGGCGCTTTATCAAAGCTTGATCACAGAACACACACTCCAGCACACACACAAAAAATTAGCACAATACAACATAATACACACCCTATTGCGAACTACAAACTCAGCCACATCAGTGGCAAGCGACGACCGGAAACACCACAGAAGGTGGTGGTGTAGCAGCAACGAAGTACCAGCTCCTCCAGCTTCATCGTCGTCGGCGGTAATTGTGCTTGTGGGGCTCCGATGACAAAGTAGTAGCGACTAGGTGGCGATCGTCTCACCAAGGCGGCGGCTGGAGGGTCACGTGCGATGACTCTTCTGATGGTTCCAAGGTTCCAATAGCAGCGGCAGTGGTCTGGGTGTAGCGAGCGAGGAACGGGGAAGGGTCAGCGGTCGCTCGAGGCTTCAACAGATCGGAGAACGAGAGAGAGAGAGAGAGAGAGAGAGAGAGAGAGAGAGAGAGAGAGAGAGTCTGATGGAGGTAGTGGAAGGGTTCACGTGTGGCAATTATCTCTCGACTGTTCATGGTGTCCGGCGATGGCGATAATGTCTCGATGGCGATGGAACATCTTCAACAATGGTGGCGGCTGCAAGGTCATACTCGGCGGCTGCCCCTTAGGGTTAGGGTTTGGATGGGGTGACGGGTTATATACCCCGTGCCTGGTGAACTTGTTTCCATAATGACGCAAATGGCCCCTCCCTTCGAAAATATTTTTGAAACTTACCCATAATTTACCCTTTCAGCCCTCATCATTAAAATCCATTACAATTCAGGTGCAATATTTACCAAACAACCCTCCGGTTTCAATATTCTTTGCAAAGCCACTCCAAAAATTACCCTTTTAACCCTTAAGATCTCAATTATGACATATTCAACCCTTCCTTCTCTTTTCCTCTCAAATTAACTTCAAATTTACCCAAATAGCCCCTCATCTACAAAATATTTTCAAAATAAGTCCACGAACTACAAACGAGCCTAATTGATTATCCTTTAGCCATATGTTCAAGTATTCTTTCCATTATGAACCCCAAAAGCATCCTTTATGTCACACCCCAAAACCGGAACGGCGGAAACGTTCTGGTGTGGATGACGTCATGTCAAGTATCACAACATATGCAATATAGTAAACAAAGTACAAAAACCATTGCATTAATAGTAATAAATTTACATAGGTTACATTACATAGAAACATCAGAAGTAAGTACATAATATAGTATAGATGTCGCTTGGTTCTAGGCTGACTTCACACAAGCTCCCGGGATGTACCTATCTATCGATGACCTGAGAATACAAGTTATTTTGAAAGCGAGTAAAAGCATTTTTATAATGTTTGTGAGTTCATAAGTATTTAGTGTCATTTGTATAAATACGCATTTTTATTCAAATTAGCTTTATGAAAGATAGTAGTTTAGAATCTACGGTGTATTAGCGTCCTTTCCAGAAAACCCTAATTTTCTAAATAAAAGCAGTCTTCTACCAAGACCCGACAGACTTATGTTTTAAGGAGTAATTTTCCCCAAAATACTATTATTCCCAAAATACGGTATTGGCTTTAAAGAAAACATGAGAATATATCACTAGTAAAAATACTAGGGGAAAAATAACATATGCCTCAGCAGTAATACTGGTGAATAAGGCAAAAGAAATCATAGACTCCAGGAGAGTATCGATCGAATAATACGCCTGGCTCGGTCTAACAAAAGGAAGCACAGACTCTAGACAGTATCGAATGAACGACACAGCTAGCAAAGTCTAAAACAAGGTAATACAGACTCCAGACAGTATCGAATGAACGACACAGCTAGCGGAGTCTAAAACATCCGGTAATCCTAAGTGGTTTGTTTTAAAAATACCGTGTTACCTTAAGACCATGAATTATAAGGTAATCATGGAGATTCTCGTAACCATACTGATTGACACTAGAGTACTTGACGCCCTGCAAGCGTCGGAATAAATGTGACATTTGTCACCCCTTGGCTTGGTAGGCCGGGGACTGTAGCTAGAGGTCAGGGTGTGGGAGTGTCGGTCCCATATAGATCTATACACACAATGCCTGCTCTCCCTCCATGAGACTCTGGTTACCAACTTGACAACGGGGAAATCCGCGTCCTGAAGATGCATCTCGTATTTTGAATTCTATTATAAGTACTGGAATAATTATATAGAATCACGAATGAACTGACTCCTTTGGAATTCTTCGTACTGGAAAGAGTAGATAGAATCTCCTAACTATTCCTATAATAGTTACTAATGTTTCAGGTATATGAATGACGGAGGGAAGGATGCCCTTGCCGCCCAAGGGAAATGAACTGGTCGATGGAACCTTTATGTCCATACATATATACATAATATATAACTAATGTTAAACGACCTTTGGACGGATAACCGATACCCTAAAGCCAAATCCAAACAAGGAAAAGGAGACAGGGCGAACTAGCCTTCCTAAGTCCTTTAAACATTATTTATATAACTATACAAATATAGGCATGCATTTAATGAAATAAAATCATAACAGAAACTTGGGTAAAACTTTTGGAAAACTTTATAAACAAGAATTTATGACTCGATGTCGGTTTAATAAACAAACTTTTGAAAATGATTCGATAAAACAGTTTAAGTGAAGAAAACCTTTGGAATGCCTTTAACAAGAAATTGTGACTTGATGTCATTCTATAAATCAAACTTTGAAAACCTTTGGAAAACATTTGAAAAACCTTCGGAAAACCTTTCGAATACTTATGATAATCTAAAAGAGAAATTCATACTTCAACAAGAGTTGAAAGCGAGATTTGGAAAACCTTTTATTAGATGAAGCAGTTTAACATGTAAAATCCATTTGCTATACAGTTATTAATCACAAGTGATTTATCTAATAACTGTATAGTTCAACTTGTATTCCCCCTATAAAAGCAGTTAAAATCATTTAAAACATTAATTTAGGGGTATGAACTCACCTGCTGTAAATGGATCGGACAGAGGTGTCGGTTGGATGCTCGGTGTCAAGTGAAGACTTGAACACACTTTAATGAACTAGTAACATATGATGATATATGTTTTCAAACAATTAGTGATTATAATACTAATTAAACACGTATAAGCATCCTAATGTGCGGAAAACACTTTGGTTAAGTGCTAGGAGGCTATTGGGTTGCAATATGGGGGTGTATGGCCTGGTTAGGGAGTTTACTCTTCAAGAGTAAACTCTTTATGGTGATTTCAACCCTAAGACCATATCCCCATGAGTTTACGGCCGTAAACTCATGGGTGGTGTGTTCTTGGATGCTCAAAGGTCTTATATCACTTGTGGAATTAGGCTAGGTTCAATTCTAGGGCATAGGAAGGGGTTAAATCTCCAAATGAACCATTTAAGGGAGTTCAGGGCTGTAAACATAGATTTTACGGCCGTAAACTCTCACTTGGTCCTTCAATTCGTGGCTTAAGGTCTTAAATGGAAGAATACAAAGTTCTATGCATTATTCCAAGCCATATGGGGAAGTTAGGGCATCATTTGGCCTCTTTAAGGGAGTTTATGGCCCATAGACCAATCCTTGGGGGGATTTATGGTCGTAAACTCCGAAGTCCTTAGTTTCTTTGATGTTTAATGCCCCTACTTCAATGGTGGTTGATTCTAGACATTTACCCAAGCCATAGGAGGTGTTTAAGGGCAAATTTAACACCTTAAAAGGTGTTCACGACCCATGAAGAGGAGTTTACGGTCCAAGAGTGTTCTTGGGCCGTAAACTCATGTTTACTCTTCAAAAGACAAGGTTTCGGGGTTCTAAGCTCATATATGCAAGTCCACAAGTCATATCTAATCCCTAGGAGTGATTTGGAAGGGTTTTGGGGCTTTAAAACCCCATTTATGGGTGGTTGCGGTCCAAGAGTGTTCTTGGGCCATAAACACATAAATTTGAGGCTTTTGGATGATTTAAACACGAATTTTCATGTTAAATGAGCTAAACAATAAGGTAGGATAGATTACTTACGATTATGGAGCTCGAAATGGGTGTTTTTGGATCAAAATCGGCTTTGTAGAGAGAGGGTGTTATGAGGGTGGAAAAGTTTCAAATGGAGGTCCACTCACCCTTACATAGGGGTTTGAGTTTGTGGCTCGGTGGGAATCTACCCGATATTGACGTTGAATGGGGCTTTTGGTCGTACCCGATTGAATGGTCGTAATTTGACTTGATTGTAACTAAAATTTTTCAAGGGGATATTGAGGGTGTTTCACGTGTTTCTAAATTGCTTGGGCACTCATGAAGTTATAATAGAAGTCCCAATTTAATTAACCTAATCAAAAGGTTAACAGAACAATTTAATAAAGCAAGCTTTATTAGCAGAATAAGGGTTTACTGGGACGGAATAAATTTCGGGTTGTCACACTTTAGTCCTCCAAAACAAATTATAATGCTAATCAAACATCTTTTCACTAGCCTCTTTATTTAAATGTATTCATTCATCGGAATAAAATAATACATAAAACACCTCTTTAGATTTTAGGGTTTGACTTGGAAACGGGGTGTTACAACTCCCCCCCCCCCCCCACCCCACTTAAATTTAGGGGTGTTGATCGGGTAAAATTTTCGGGTTTCGGGTAATTCGGGTTTTTCATATAAAAAAAATTACCCATTAGCCTACCCAAATTAAATTCGGGTAATTCGGGTATGGGTAATTCGTGTAGTGGGTCGGGTAAGGGTAATTCGTGTATTACCCGATTTTTAATTTTTTTTTAAATTTTTTAATGACACCTAAAAATAAATGTAATGAAATAAGTATGTCGTGCTAAACTTTGAACATTGGGATTTTTTACTTATAATATTTGAGATATCAAGTATTCTTTCTAAACTTTCGATCTTGGGTTGAATTCTTTATTTTTTTTCTATCTTTCTTGTGGAACTTGTTCATTGGTTGGGTTGTCAACTTCAATCGTCTTGTCTTCTACTTCAATATAGTCATGCATTGGTGACGAATACCAACAAAGAGCGGACGAGGTACGAGGGTTTTTTTACGTGGCAAAAATAGAACGAGCCTCAACGAGGAAATTGGGATTTGGGAATTGGGAGGGTTAGATAAACTCATAAAGGGACATTATTTCTTATATATATTTCGGGTAATCGGGTATACCCGAAACCCAAACAACTTACCCTTTACCCGACCCGAAAAAAATTCGGGCTATCCACTTACCCAAAAAAATTAACCCGATACCCGATTTACCCGTTACCCGAAAAAATCGGGTGGGTAATTCGGGTAACGGGTATTTTTGACAGGGCTACTTAAATTAGATTTCATCCTAGAAATCATTCCTTACCATTCCTTACACGCCAGACGACTTGTACAATCATGGACACATGCCCGAGCATATCCTAGCCTTTCCAAGGCAACCAAAGCCATTCCTTACAGGATTCAAAAACCCGAAGATAAACGAACTTCTCGAAACCATATCACATCTACTCCTTCTGAAATCTACAGTATCAAGGTGGTCCGACTCCCTGTCAGACCGCTCGTACTGAATCAACATTGTTGAACCCAGTCCACTTATCTTTCAACTGACTACTCAACTTCTGATAACTCGAGGTTCCCACTATAAATCTGGATTACAAACCCAATTATCCCAGCAAGTCACTTAGTATAACCCAAGCAATCTGTTATTCCACCCGTATTGGCAACCTAAAACACAAATACTAATATCGCCCAAACACTGAAACTGCCTGACACAGCATGCTGCTACATGGCTGCTTTCCAAAATCTACTAAGACCTTCATGGTCTCAATTCATTTGCCAGTCATCTAAAATATCGGGTTTCAGCCCGAATGCGGAGCCAAAGGACTCCCACTTAGCTGCCTCACATGACTTCTAAACGAATCCTTCTTTGGAACTAGTTGCCACTAGTTATCATGCCACTGTGGCTCTAACAACCTTATGATCTTCCCGATCATGACAGTTCGACTACATGTCGCCATCAAATCTAATACGAAAAGTGAAGGATACCAAAACCACTGTAGTCTTACATCACGCATGGTCTCCGACAACCTACCATCTCCCAAATCCGGTCATACTGTGAGTGAATCACAAATCTGTCACATTCTCACTCTCGAATAGGGATCGGTGAATGCTACGGGACACCACACAACCTTACAACACTCCCTTACTAACTGACTACTAGTGAATGCTATGGGCCACCCTGCAGTCTTACTATGCCAACATACTAACGACTACCTAACGAATGTTATGGGCCACCCCGTAGTCTTTCAATGTTTCTACTCTATCTGCCAACTAGTGAATGTCATGGGCCACACCACAGTCTTATAACACTTCCACACTACCTGCTAACTACTGAATGCTATAGGCCACAACGCAGTCTGACAATGCTTCTGCACTGTCTGCTGACTAATGCTACGGGCCACCCCACAGTCTTACCACATTCCCCGCGCAATCGAGCCGCTGGTGAATGCTATGGCTATCTCGCAATCTTACAACAACTTCTACGCTATATGGCTACTGGTGAATGCTACCGCTATCCCGCAGTCTTACATCACCTCCCACGCTAGCTCAACCGTTGACCTATGTCTTACTGCTGATTATCAACCCGACCACACCCGAAGTCGAGCACCCACACAGTCTAACATCCCACACTGAACTCATGTCCTGATTGGGATCCTCAACCTGGTTCCCCATAGTCTGCTACACATCAATAAGATGTAGTCCCAAAGTCGGGATGTTTCCCGAACTTCCAGTTCATATATCCTCCATTCAGGCAGCCACTTAGGCCACCTTTTCTTTCCTGATGGGGATACGAGCTCATCCCCATTTCATGCTTGCTTCTGTCCTGGGTACCTGAACGGTTCTCCCCCACTTCGATCTGACTAAGTCTTCACAGCACGTGTGAATTGTAGGATTCCCAGTCCTTCTTGCTTTCTAATCATCCGCAGATGACAACCTATGTTTACAAATGCTAGCGATCACTTACCAGTTAACCCTAAGATCGTTCATCCTATGAAGTCTTGAAGAGTACTCTTGAAATCTGGTCCAGTTCGACACCTCAGTCCAACTCCTATGCTAACAACTAGAGGCCTTAATCTTCACCCTGACTAATGAATCCTCGTTGTCACTTCCACTCTCGCAGGATCACTGAACTCTAACCGAACACAACCCATGCGAGAAATCTAATTCTTTTGAACATCCAATGACCAACCACTTATGCATCTAACACCCGCAAATGGCACTACCATCTTCATGCTACCAGTCCTGTCCTAGTAATGGTAGTGCCTTGAACTTTAAGGTTCTTCCATAGACAACTGTCGACCATACCCGAACAAATGATAGGACCATTGAACTCTAACTTCACTGGAGAACTATCCCACTAATTCCTAACCAAAGGATCTTCCAAATAATACTTCTGAACAGATCCCAACAAAGATCTGGAATAGTAACGGTACACGCAGAACCCACTCCACAAGATACGTCCATCTGTAGGTTCATCAAAGGACTTTTCGACATGCATAATGACATATAACAATCGTTGATAACCCAGAAAATGGCATAGAACCGACCCAAGATCTAACTTGTCCAAACTCAATCAAAATTCCAAAGTGGTACATATCCTGGTATCCACCTAGAAGTAGCAGAAAATAACAAATCCGCAATCATCTGAAGGATTCCTGATCACCTCCTCCTGAGATACCTCAACCATATGAGATTTGAAAAATAGCCAGAGCAGGCGCCTTCACTGCTCCTCCACTTTCTCCTCAGACAGTCGGCCTTCTTGTGGCCCACCTATCCGTAGTGAAAACATAATGGGCTTGTCCCATGAGAGCAATCTCTGCTTACATGATCAACCCTGCCACACCAGTAGCAACCTAAACCCTTGGAACGACAAACTCCCTTGTGCACTTTTCCGTACGTGCTGCGTTGACTCCGGCCCTGCTGGCCTTTCACCCAATGATCAAAAGTCATGGGTCTCTTCCTGGGACCCTCCACTCTATGCACCTGGCACGACCCTCTCTTCCCAGGGGCTCCAAATCGATCTCGCATATGCAAACTCTTGGAAGTCATATCCTTCAGGGTCTGGCACCCTGTCATGCTCACTAGCTCCCTTGCCAATGGCCGAGCTGCAATAGCTGGAACATCCTCTATCCCCAAACCGGGTCGCAAACTCCTCCCCGAAGCTTCTTAGATTCTCCAAGACTCTCACCTATTCGAGTATGGATCTTGTGCTTTCAGTAGTACGGGCCCAATACTACTTTCTACACCTATCCATACTTCCCTCAGCAATCCTCCCAAATCCTCCAAGTCACTTCCTCAAACTGATTCACCCAAGGTCTCACTAAACTTCACTACTAACCCACCGGTACATACCCTAGGATTTCCTAGGTTACCGAACCCAACCCAGCCCTTAGCTATTGAAGGACTCCATAATGTCAACTAACCACTTCATGGATATCATCACATGTAACGAGGCTGGATAATCCTTCGAGTAAAAGAATCATTCCTACAACGGTTACGTCTCAAACAAGAGCTGTGTAATAGGGTCAAATTCATCACTCTGAGATTATCCAACCCTTATCACATGTGAGTTAACGTATCCACTTAGTAGTTAACTCCCATCACTCAGATTCCCACAAAGCACAAAGCAAGCAACATTCAGACAAAGGGAAAATCTAACCAACATACTCCTATCAAACCATTCTATCCTCTTATCAGGAATCTATACTGGCATGAGATTCTAAGGCTCATACAATCAGGCATAACCTAAAAAGGCCATCCTATTACTGACTAATCAGTACTAACAGGCAATTCAATAAGCACATACAGTTGGCATATAAGGCATCCTTCCTAGATCCTTAGCCCTAATCTAGCATGCAGTTCATATATTCTCAATTTGTGACAACACGTAATTTATTTGCTTGTAAAATTCAACTTAATTTTTATTCTATCTTAGTTGGATTAGAGTAATGATTTTTTAGTGTTCAAACCTTGTATTCAAGGTACTATGTGTTTAAGAAGGGAAATAATTTGAAACAAGAAACTTTGCATGCCTCTTTTCTTCGTTCACTTCGGACCGTGAACACTTCGGACCATGAACATTTCGGACCATGAACACTTCGGAGCCGTGAATCTTCGGTCGTGAACCCTCCTTCGGCCGTGAACTCCTTCCTATATATAGAAGTTCGGCTGATTTATTCTTCATTTCTTTCATTCCTGGTCGTGAACCCAAGAATTCTCTCTCAAGTATTATCTTCCAATCCTTCAAATCTTCTTAGATTATTGCTTAGATCTTCATGGTGTTCATCTTCTCATCAACATTCTAGTGATTTCTAGCCCTCATACGCTTGTTTCATCTTCAAATCTACAAGATCCTCAAGATCATTGGGCCGTGAACTCAAGAACATCAAGTGTTCTTGGGCCGTGAACACCCCATCTGGGTCGTGAATACTTCTTGTGGGCCGTAAACACCAATCAGTTGCTTGATTTCATTTCTAACACTTCTCTGGTAAGTAATTCTTACATCCTAGGTTGTTTACATGGTACCTTAGAAGCTATATTCACTAAATTCATGCCAATATGTTGATTATATTGTCATTTAGGATTTGACTTTGTCCCAGGAGCTAACTAGTGAAACATCCATCCTATATCGAACTTCAAATCGAATCACTCACTAACAATTGAGTTCATACCCCTGCAATCTACCTTTTTATGGTTTTAAATGCTTTTATTAGGGAGGGGGATGGGGAATACAAGTTGAACATAATATAGATGTGTTAACATTTAAATGTGAAAACTATCAAACAAAAGAATTTCTTACACTTAAACACTGTGTTATCAAACAAATTGTTTCAAATCATTTTATAAATTGACATCAAGTTATCGAGAATCTTTCAAATGGTTAAACGCTTTTCAATATGTTAATCTCTTTAAATGTTTGAAAAAAATCTTTTAAACTTATATATTGTCAAAATCATGTCTATGTGTATATATATATATATATATATATATATATATATATATATATATATATATATATATATATATATATATATAGAGAGAGAGAGAGAGAGAGAGGTGGCAATGGATCGACCTGGGTTGGGTTCGGGTTCAACCCATTTAATAATTGGGTTGAAAATTTTAACCCAACCCAACCTGTTTATTTAAATGGATTGATATTTCCAATCCAGCCCAATCTTTTAGATAAATGGGTTGTCACCGGGTTGACCTGTTTATGTAGTTTCCGACCCAATCTATTAAATAAATGGGTTAAACTTGGGTTAACCCATTTAAAATCAATTAAATAAATTATATAATTAAATATTATATCACTAAAATTATAAAATATAAATAAAACTTCATAATCATGACAAAAACACAATCGTAATTCATAAATACAAATAAATTGTTCAGATAACATTAAAAATGTTTAGTTTCATAATGATTTTGGAGAGTGACCAATATTATTGGCACTAAAAAAAGGATAGAAATTAGGATTGAATTTTATTAAAGATAGATAATAATAATAATGCAACATTATAATTTACAAATTAATACTTTGATTACTACATGATAATATTCAAATAATATTAAATTAAATATATTTATTAAAGTTAAATGGGTTAACGGGTTGATAATTTTTACCCAACCCAACCTATTTAATTAAATGGGTTAGACGGGTTGACCCATTTAAGTTAATGGGTTGGAAATCTCAACCCAACCCGCTAATTTTGGGTTGGGTTGGCGGGTTGGGTCGATTTTTGCCAGCTCTACATATATATATATATATATATATATATATATATATATATATATATATATATATATATATATATATATATATGTATATATAGTTATATAAATAAGGTTTAAAGGGCTTAGGACTAATAACTCGCTTTATTTCCTTTTCCTTGTTTGGATGTGGACTTAGGGTATCGATTGTTTGTCCGAATGTCGTTTAAATTTTAGTTATATATATATATATATATATATATATATATATATATATATATATATATATATATATATATATATATATATATATATATATATAATATATATATATATATATATGTGTGTGTGTGTGTGTATATAGATATAAAAGTACTTCCAATCAGTTCAATACCTTTTCAACATTTTGAGAAAAGGTGTGCATACATGATCGGTCATTCAATTACAGAACATACTAGTAAACTATAATCGGTATAGTATAGAGGATAACGACCTACTATTTTCTATAACAGAGGAACATACACGAAACAATACATGCATACTATTACTATTCAATACAAACTATACTATTCATTTACAAGAACAAGAAGGACCACACACTATAACAAGAACAGAAAGGAAGATACACACTATAACAAGTACAGAAAGGAACATACACACTATCACAAGAACAAGATAAGTAAATGTAAGATACTAGTTCATGGCAGAGAGATATTTTTCTTGCTATGTCACGTCTTGTAAACACAGTCGCCTCGAGGGAGAGCGTGAGTTTGTGTATAGATCTATACGGGATTGATCATCGTACACCTTGCTGCTAGCTATAGTGGGACCTGAAGGTCTACAGGTGACAAATGTCATTAGATTTTCGACACGTGAAGAACGTCGTGTTTTATACTAAGTCTATCAAGTATGGTTATAACCTCATCACATTTTAACCTTAATTAACCAGTTCAGTTTTAAAGGTAGGTAAAGCATCAGTAGTGTAATTTATACAATACTACTATAAATCTTCATTTTCCATTACATTCATACCGTGAATTTCTCGCATGAGATAAGCATACTATTTTTCTAGTAAATATAGTTACTAATATGGAAAACATACATTTTATACTATTTCAAGTAGAAACATACATTTTACAGCATTTTGAAATAACAAAACACACAAACAGGTCGGTCTTGGAGAGTAGACTACTTTTCATTTAAAGAAGAAAATATAGGATTTTCTGGGAAGGATTCAAACTAATGCAAGCATTTTTGCAGAACAAATACAAATATTTTCAAGAAACTAATACAAACATTTGACACTAAGTACTTATGAACTCACCAATTTAAATATTGATACTCTCTTTCAAAATAACTTGTGTTCTGAGGGATCTAGTAGACAGGTGCACTAGACTAGGTTTTGAGAAGACGGAGCATGTTCAAGACTCGTCTTTTATTTTGATGTTACATTTTTGGTGTCTTACAATTACTTAAAGAACACACTTGTATTAACTATTCTGTTAATGCAATAGACGTTGTTGCTTGTTTTACAATTGTGCATTGTTATGATATTGTACATGACGTCCTCCGCCCTCGAATGTTTTCGCAATTTTGTTTTGAGGGTGTGACACAATTCATAACATAACATAACATGTATGGGTATCTCGGGGAAAAATTACTTGAGCTTGGCTGATTGCACCTGTCACACACCTTGTTCTTTATCAAGACTCTTTATTATAATTTTTAGAAAAAATATTTTCTTATAAAAATCTTTCAAACCCAAGATTTGAGTCTAGACACACCCGAGAGTGTGTCCGAATCCCTCAAACCAGGGCTCTGATACCAACTTGTAACATCCCAAAATTCAAGGCCAAAACTTTTGTTCTTAAATAAGTTATTGTAAAACCATAAGTATAAAAACATCCATAATAACATCTCATGTCAAAGCCAAAGTGTCAATAGTCAAACATGTTATCATAAAATAATATCAGAGTTTAAATCTCAAAGATCTCATGTGCGGAAAACATAGTGTGATGCACTGTGATCGTCGACTACTTTCCTTTGAAAATGAAGTACTTGAAACAAAAGCTGAAAGCCATAAGCATGAAGCTTAGTGAGTTCCCCAGATACCACATACCATACATATCAACTAAACCATACATGCCCTAAAGAATCATGAGCAATACATATATCATAACCAAATATAATGCTATGTGCCAAAACACAATCTTGCCATTATACCACGGGACGCCACGTGGTCTTTCTTGCAAAGTCGGGGGCCACCCCCTTCGATCTTATAGACAAGTGCCAAGAGCCACCTCCTGGTCTTCCATGCAAGCATCACAAAGACAACTAGCATACATACTACTCTACTTGGCTAATCAGCATACAGTATGCCAGGAGCCACTCCTGGTCTTTCATACATAATAGCATACAGTGTGCCCGGAGCCACCTCCTAGTCTTTCATACATAATGCCTAGGGCTAACCCCCGGGTGTTACTACCATACATAATAACATACAGTGTGCCAGGAGCAACCTCCTGGTCTTTCATACATACTGCCTAGGGCTAACCCCCGGGTCTTCCTACCATACATAAACTAAATGGGCTAACATTGGTGCCTTAGACCCATACAAACAGTGAGGAGACTCATCTCGCACTACTAAAGTCCCACAAATAAATCCCTGGATGCTGGCTGGTAGATCCCCAAACTGTCAATCATCAAAACAACACCCAATTAATAATTGGGTTCTAATACATAACCATAAGTACATACTTAGGCTAAAAGGACCATTTTACCCCTAACCTAGCTTGGTCCAAGACCAAGGCCCAAACTCACACTTGAAAGCCCAAAATCCAAATATTCACCCAAGGCCAATTTGTGGCCTAATTTTCCAAATTGGGCCCAAACTCCCCTTACATGGGCCTTACCCTAAAGCCCATTCACAATCCTACTCCATACACTTAGCATTTCGATGGTCCAATATCACATAATCATTCAGGCCCAAATATGACCCACCTATGACCCAATTTTCCAAATTGGGCCCAAGCGTCTTCAACGGGCCTTATCCTAAAGCCCAATAATTTCCTTAGTCCATAAACTTGTTCTTGGATGGCCCATCAACAGCCCAATCACCAAAGCCCATAAGAAGGCCCAACTTGAAGCCCAAACATAATTATAGTTTCTTACATAAAATGACGATTGGGGTTAATTGTTTCTCACTTAACCCATTAAGGACTAAATCCATTAAGTCCATCACTCTACTAGATAAATCATATGGTGTGATTGGGTGTAATTCACAATTCGATTCCAATGGCCCAAATGTGGGCCCCGATAAGTCTAAGGCGCATATATCCAAAATTAGGGTTTTCTAAACCCTAATTAGGGTTTGTAACCCCTCTCAACCCAATTAGGCCCAAAAGCTAAGTCCTTAAGCCCATTAGGGTTTCATTAGGACAATTAGGGTTTTCCTAAGTCGGGCACCACCCACTACAACCTCGGGTAATGGTGGTTAACGGCGGCTCACGGCGACGGCCACCACCTCATGGTGATGGCTAGGGTTCTAGTCCAAACGAGTCCAAGCATCATAAAAAGTAACCCTAACACATGCAAAGCACACCGCCACTCAACACGGCACAAGTGGCTGCAGGAGGCGGCAGCCACCACCCTACGGTGGTGGTTTTGAGTTTTCTTATCATTATTACTTAACGATTACATCATACAACACAAAAACCCAATTAAACACACCCATACTAAGATAAACAAACACACACACACAACCATCCTTGTGGTAGCCGACGGTGGTAGATGGTGGCAGCCACCACCTCACGGTGGTGGTGGTGGCTCTTTATGAAAGCCCGATCACACAACACACACTCCAACACAAACACAAAAAATTAGCACAATACAGCAGCATACACACCTTATTGTGAACTACGAGCTCAGCCACATCGGTGGCAAGCGATGACCGGAAACACCACAGAAGGTGGTGGTGTAGCAGTAGCGAAGTACCAGCTCCCCCGACTTCATCTTCTTCGACGGTGATTGTGGTTGTGGGGCTCCGATGCCGAAGTAGCAGTAACTAGGTGGCAATCTTCTCACCAAGACATCGGCTAGAGGGTCACGTGTGACAACTGTTCTGATGGTTCTACGGTTCCAATAGCGGCGATAGTGGCCTGGGTGTAGCGAGCGAGGAACGGGGAAGGGTCGACGGTCGCTCGAGGCTTCAACAGATCGAAGAACGAGAGAGAGAGAGAGAGAGAGAGAGTCAGATGGAGGTAGCTAAAGGATTCACGCGTGGCGATTCTCTCTCGGATGTTCATGGCCTCTGGCGGTGGCGGTGGCATCTCGATGGCGATGGAACATCTTCAACAATAGTGGCAGCTACAAGGTCATACCTGATGCCTGTCCCTTAGGGTTAGGGTTTAAATGGGGTGACGGGTTATATACCCCGAGCCCTATAAATGTTTTTCCATAATGACGCAAATGGCCCCTCCCTTCAGAAATATTTTCGAAATTAACCCATAATTTACCCTTTCAGCCCTCAGCATTAAAATCCATTACAATTCAGGTAAAATATTTACCAAACAGCCCTCCGTTTTCAAAATTCTTTGCAAAGCCAGTCCATAAATGACCCTTTTAACACCTAAGATCTCAGTTATGAGATATTCAACCCTTCCTTCTCTTTTCCTCTCAAATTGACTTCAAATTTACCCAAATAGCTCCTCCTCTACAAAATATTTTCAAAATAAGTCCATGAACTACAAAACGAGCCCGATTGATTATCCTCTAGCCATATGTTCAACTATTCTTTCCACTATGAACCCCGAAAGCACCCTTTAGTCCTCCAAAATAAATTATAATGCTAATCACACACCTTTTTCACTAAACTATTTATTTAAATGTATTCATACATCAGAATAAAATAATACTTATAACACCTCTTTAGATTTTGGGGTTTAACATGGGAACGGGGTGTTACATGGAGTTATAAGATCCATGATCCTAACTTCATTCTTGGTGAACGATTGATTAGTTTTCCTGGTATACAAAGTGAGCTTCATACTTTTAAACAAAAGTTATAGAAAATACATGATTAAACTTGGAAAAAATATAAAACATAGATGAAGATAAAAGGAAAGTGACAGAGCCAATGGAGATCTAGAATGGGATGTATCGATGGCAACAATGATTGTGGTGGAAATAGATGCAACAGTGGTGGCTGAAAACTAATGCTCTGGTAAAGTCGCACCAATGAACTCCAGAGAAGGCAACATACGCTACGATTATTGTTTATATGGGCGAGGTTTTCTTTAAAATGAGAAATATGAGAAGAGATTTGAGAAGGTAAAAAAATAGACAGGGAATTCACCTCTGATGACTAGTAGAGAAGGACCCCGAAGCTAGAGGGTGGCGACTACTTGTTGTTGTTAGCATTAGGTTTTTAACCTACAACATTAATACCTTGAAAGATAATGTACTGATACCATGAAAGATAACAAACTTATTGATTAATAGTGAGTGCTAAAACTCATATAAATATGGATACATAAGGTGCCTTTGGCCTAACCTAATCACTAAAAACCTGGACCTTAACTGTAGATGCTAACATAATAACATAACACACAAGTTTAGCCTAAGATACAAGAAAAACACACAAGTTTAGGTTTTTAATTTCATACTAATGTGTTTTCTTTATAACCCATACCTAAATGTTAACCTTTAAATGTATTATGATGACCTTTCAAATATTAAATTACTTTGGAGTTTCACTTTACCATCGACTCCCTTTCTTAGGTAATGTATAATGTTAAAGACTACACTTTCGTTCTTAGAGGCTTATTCACTCCCTATGTAAATTAATATATCTTACAAAACATTGGATAATTAGTAAAGTTAAATTTTATAAAAAAATATAACAAACATGTATTTCTGCGAAGTTCCAACCATTATAGACTTATTGAAAAACATCTTTAGATAAAACTATAAAATTTATTAATGAACCGTAGAAGATCAATCTATTAACTATTGCATAAATAAATTGGAGTTTAACAACAAATATATTGTTCATAATAAATTTATTTATCCATTTCATGTGGATGTAGAAGAATATTCCGTATGTATGGGGGATTTCTATCATATTTATAAAGTTGGTTTGACTCAAAAGCCTCGAAAAATGGTTGATAGATGAGTTCTTCCTAAGACATCATTCATTAAGGAGCACTACTTATAGTTTAAGGTAGAAGTCATGGACTTAAGGACCAACATAGTTCCCCTCTAATGGTATCCATATGTGAATATATTCAACATCCACAAAAGAGTGGTATCTGTAATATGGATAAACACACAATTTTAGGGGTTAGAATTCACACTAAAATGTTTTTCTTATAGACCGTAACTAATTATTAACTACTAGATATCGTATGAAGACCTTTAAAATATCAAGAAGCTAAGGGTTTCACCTCATTATAGACTTCTTTCCTTAGGCAACATCTAATTAAGCTCCAAGACTCCACACTGGATTTTGCCAAAGAGTCTGAATCACTCCCAATATAAATTAATTTATCATATAACACGTTTTATAAATAATTAAATTAAATATTATAACAATTATAACACACACACAAATATATATACATATATATACATATATATATATATATATATATATATATATATATATATATATATATATATATATATATATATATATATATATATATATATATATATATATATATATATATATATATATATATGTTGCCATCAAGTCCCAACAATTACAAATGCATTGCCGACAAAATGAAATCACTAAAAAATCGTATAATTATGGGTAATACTTTAATAAAATGATCCATTTGTAATATACTAGATAGCCTAATTACCGACAATGTCTTTTGTTGGTAAACTATCAAAAATACTTTTTATAAACTATAACCCACGTGTTTTTTCAAATGTATTTTATCTTCAACAATTCTATAAGTAAAAGCGTTTCGTGATGGATATGTGATAGGCTTGTTCATCGAAAAGGCCTACGTTTTCAAGTACTATGCACCATTGATATTAAAATCATAGACCCATCTTACATCTTCCTATTTTTAAGATCTTATAATTGATAGAGCCATAAAAGATACATGTATTATAATATGATACATATTACTAGGAAAAAGTCATTCTTTGTGTTATTATATTTATATTAGCCTATTATAGATGAACAAACTCCTGCGTATGAAGTATTTATATTTATCTTATCATATGATAGTTTACCAAAACTATCACAATAGATTCCAACAAAAATAATGATCGTTGATTTGTAACAATGGTTTATGAGTGACTATATACCAAACTTCTTCGTTAATCATCAAAAAGTGTCTTTAACAAATTGGAAATTGAATTTGTTGAATTATTTTACTTGTTATACTAAATTAGTGGCTTTAGACGGTTGTCATTTAGTCAATTACAATTTAATTTATTGAAATTATCTAACGTATGATCTCTTATACTATATTTAATATGAGATGTACGCTAGAACGATATAGTTCTAAATACTAAGCCTTCCCATGGTTCAACCACGAGGGATTCAAAACTG
Organism: Lactuca sativa; assembly: GCF_002870075.4. Classification (NCBI taxonomy): domain Eukaryota; kingdom Viridiplantae; phylum Streptophyta; class Magnoliopsida; order Asterales; family Asteraceae; genus Lactuca; species Lactuca sativa. The sequence continues at coordinate 247,971,772 of NC_056625.2, forward strand.
GGAAAACTCTTTTTATTTCACGAATTTCTAAAATAAATCATCGTTAGACCAACTTGATGGTGGTAAAGTCATGGGAATATGTTGTTGAAGATAAATGGGAAATCTCTAATAAAGTCCTAAAATTTTGCCCCAGTTTAGATTTTAGTCTGCCCACTGTTTCTTTTTATCTTCATCTTTTATTCTGAAATTGGTGCTTTACAAGGATAACCACATCATTTATTGCTAATTTGATTTGGGTGTGAAGAATCAACTAGAGACTATGAGCTGGACTTTTTTGTTGAATATTTGGGCTTAAGGTATTCAAAATCGGATGGATTTTTTGTTGAATTTATAGGCTTAAGGTGTTCAAAATCATATAGTAAGCTTTATTAAATGTTGCAAAGTTTGCCCACCAGGTGTTTGTTAAAAGTCCTTATTTAACTATTTAAAGTTTATGTGTGCTTTCATCTATTTGTTTCTGACTGAAACTGGGATGGAACTTGGTTTCTCTTATAGATGATGGTAGAGAGGATGATAAAAGCTTTCAAGAATGCATTTGATGAAAACATGGTTGTATAAAGCTTGCATTAGCCCGTTAACCTGAGACGGAAGATAAAAACGAGTATTAATCGGATTTTTCCCCTTCCTGATACATAATTTCGTCGTATTTTCCTTTTATTTTTGATGAATCTTTTTTTGTATCTTTGTGTTTTGATGCGTTTTATGTTGCAATAAATCTTATAATGGAATATCTATATATGATTTCTAAATTTTTGGGGCATCGCAGGAAACCTCAGGGCTCATGGAAATCCATCTGAGGAATGTAAATATGATTTGGAAACTTTATATATGATTTGGAAACTTTATAAGTGATGAAGAAAAACCAAGTGTGCATGCCTCTAGTTTGGACTTTGAGGAAGAAATAACATAAATCCAAGATTTTTGCCATTGAAATCCATGATGGAGGAGACAACCTATGATTTCAAGTCCTAAATTTTGACAGTAAGCTTTTATTTCAATTTAAAATTATGTGTGATTGGTGGTTTTATTAGATAATATGCAAACATTTGTTAAAGTTCTTTATTATTTTCCAGGTTGAATATAATACCAAGAAGAAAGGATTGAATTCCAAACTGCCCCATCTTTGTAAGCATGTGAGTACTGTTGTGTACCTTTTGTAAGCCAAAATCTTTACTACAATTTTAATCTTCAATCAGCGTAATGTATTTTGCTTACATTACAAATAGGCCCAGTCAAATTTAATGATTGTTAAATAAATATTCCCACTCTCATGTCTTTTTTTATTTATTTATTTGTTTTTTATTATATGAACCTACTATCCTTTCCTTATTTAGTTTTTTGTTAAAGCAACAAATTTCCAAAAATTATAAAATCATTATAATTGTTTAAAAAAACTAATTGTCTCAAAAAACTAATTTGTAAAAGAAATTATTTGCACCCGTCGCTTAGCGCGGGTAAACGGCTAGTAATAAACTAAAGTACATTGCTAATATTGTTTAACTATTGAATTGTATTGCCATTTTTTTAGGTTGATAGGTTGCGCGCACAAGTTTCTACAATGGAACAACAGCAACAACAAATGCAAGCACAAATGGAAATGGTTATGTGGATGATAAATATGTCTGGAAATCAGTCTCGTGCTCCCCCCAATAATCCTGAGGACAATTGAATTTGTAAACATCTGGTAGTGTTTGTTTTGTTAATTAGTGCTTACTTTTGTCAAACTTAGTATTAGTCAATAAGACAATGAAATGGAATGTGTCAAACTTAGTATTAGGGACGAATGTGAATTGAATGTGGTATTTGACAAAAAATTGAATGAATTATTACTTATTTTTTTATATGGTATTTGAGACAAATGTGAATTGAATGTGGTATTTGACAATAAATTGGAAATTTTTAAATTTTTATTTTTTTTATATATAAAACGAAGTTAGCTACGGAATAGCTACGGATTTCCATAGCTATTTAGGTCCGTAGCAATTCCGTAGCTATTTTGGTTCGTAGCTATTCCGTAGCTATTTAGCTCCGTAGCAATTCTGTAAGAATTCCGTAGCTATTTTTTTTTTGTAGCTATTCCGTAGCTATGGTAGCTACGGAATTTTCCGTAGCTATTCTGTAGCGGTTCCGTAGCTATAATTTAGCCACGGGCCATTATGCTACAGCCATTTTTCCGTAGCAATTTCGTAGCTATCCGTTTATAGCTACGGAATAGCTACGGATTGTGCTGTAGCTATTGATTCAGTTTTCTAGTAGTGTTCCAGAACATCGTTGACTCACCATTTCCTACCATCCTCTTACAATAAGACAATAAATGAACACCTTTAGACTTTAGTTGATGCATGGAAGCCAAAATATACCTCCAAATCGATTTATAAGGAGTGGAAATATTTAAGTTACCATCGTAGCCATGAATAGCTTTAATTACCGGACCCCGTAGAGAATTAGGTTCTTTCAAAAACCTCCACACATATTTAAAAAGGATAGCTCTATTGATCGCCAAGAAACTTCTTACCCATATTCACCTTCCCAAAATATCTAACTACGTCAACAGTATTGACCTAACGGCCACATTGAAAATTCCCACGTATCCCTAATCGATACTACCTCCCATATTGGCTCAACATTACCCATCCCAACTACCCCAATCAACCATTTAACGGGCTCCTAAAAAATTTGGCCTCAAGTGGTTTCTTTGGGCCCTTCCCATCACATGCTCGTTTTGAAATTTTAGTATCCAAATACTTGGTTGTTCATTGGGTAAAAGGCATCACATTCAATATGAGAATTCCAATTTCTCCATTCAGTACCTCCAATGTCATCTCTCAATGAAGAAGTGACTCTCAATCCTCCCCCTCTTAATCCTCCCATGACCCCTGGTTATATTGAGGATACTGGCGAGCCTTCAATTAACCTCAATAGACTACATTTGAATGCCGATGATAGGTGGGAAGTCAAAATAGTTTCGACAGTATGGAAATTCTAAAAACTGTCGAGATCGGTAAGGATCTTGGGTTTGAAATTGAGGCCTACAATGCCATCCTTCTGGATGTGCTTGGAAATAACAGTGAGACTAAGGGTGCATTTGGTTGTGGAAAATTTTCCAGTTTTCTAGGAAAAATTTCCAAGAAAAACGGAAATTTTGAAAACGCGTTTGGTTCGTTCATTTTTCTAAAATTTTCCAAGAAAATGAAAATTTTCAGTTTTTCAAATTGTATGTAAATTAGAAAAGTGATTTTTATAGTTTTTCAAAGTTTTCAAAATTTCTAAGGTGGAAAATGAAAACTCCACTGGTTCTAACCAAAAGCGTTTTCTAAAATTTTCATTGAAAATTAAAAATGAAAACTCAGCTCTATTTTCTGAAAACATTTTCATAAAAAATGAAAACAGTTTTCCACAACCAAACGCACCCTAATGTTCCCCAATGAATTGCTTAAGCCTGAATATTAGGGGTATTGGAGAAGATTATAAAGTCTCTTGGGTCAAGAGGCTTAAAGCGCAACACATGTTCTCTTATTTAGGCTTACAGGAGTCGCAACTATCAGATGTTGAGGAAATAAATGTTGATGGGTTTTTCATTTTTGGATTCTAGTAAGTTTGATCACGTTGCAATTCATGCTATAGGTAGATCTGGTGGTCTACTAAGTTTATGGGATAACAAATTATATAAAGTGAAGGATGTCATCAAATCCAGGGACTACCTCATTACCATTGGAAGTTGGGTTGGGATTCTCGGGGAAACTATCTTTGCAAATGTGTACATTCCACAGGCCTCATCAGAGAAAAAAAGAAGCTATGGGATGAACTCCAACATTTAAAAAAATGAAAAATGTGGCACTTGGATTCTGTTTATCGATTTTAATATTGTTAGAAGACTGAATGAGAGGTACAACTCTCAATTTTGTCCCTCTTCTGCTTGTCGCTTCAATCGCTTCATTGGGGAGGCTAAACTTCATGACATAAGAATGGGTGGACACCAGTATACCTATCTTTGTCAAATCTTCTTCAGATTCAGCACGATAAATCGATTCCTTATGTGCTCCAACTTTCCACATGTCATTGTCACAGCTCTTCCCTATGAAATGTCTGATCATTGCCACCTTCTACTTTGTACTGTTAAAACTGAGTTTGGTAAAACTCCTTTTTAGACTTTTTGATTCCTGGATGAGCAAGGATGGTTTTGATCAGATTGTTTTCGACTCTTGGTCCAAGTTTGTGGGTTTTGGAACCCCTGAAGCTTATTTTGCTGCCAAACTTTTAAAGGCTGAATTAAGGAAGTGGAGAGCAAAGGAGTATCCAAGAGAGTAGAAAGATCTGACAGATCTGAAAAGAAAAATTCATAATCTTGATTTATTGGTTGAATCTTGTTCAGTCAATGACGCAAAGAGAATGGAGAGAAGGGAGGGATTTTAAAGGATTCTAGAATTAAAAAAGTTAGCTACTCTTTATCTTAAACAAAAGTCTCGAATCAAATAGGCGGTGGATGGAGATGAAAACACTCGTTTTTTCATGGGTAAACACTCGTTTTGTTCATGGTTACATTAATAACAAGAATTAATGAAAAAGCTCCCGGTCCTGATGGTTTCTCCTTTAAATTCATAAAAAAGGCATTGGGAACTCCTAAAGGGAGATATCTTTCAATGCCATCAAGCACTTCGAGAGATGTAGGAAACTTAGATGGGATGCAATTTGTCATTCATTACTCTAGTCCCCAAAGTTCATGACCCTCTTAAGCTCGGAGACTATAGACCAATTAGTCTAATTGGTTGTCTCTACAAAATTATTGCCAAATCACTTGCTTCCCGTTTGAAGAGGGTCATGGGGAAAATCATTGGCAAGGTGCAACCAGCCTTCGGGGGAAAATCGAGAGTTTGGATCAATGGATGTTTGGTGTCGGCTAGAACGTCAATCCTGGTTAACGGGTCCCCAACTGAAGAGTTCTGTATGTGAAAAGGTGTGAGGCAAGGTGGCCCTCTATAACATCCGGATTCCCGGGTATATTATTTTAATCTTTTATTTTTTTGTTTTGTGGAAGGACTCGGCGAGTTGACGCTTAGACTCGTCGAGTAGGATCGCGAGTCCTTGACTAGATTAGTGACCGGACACGACGAGTCGATTCGTGGACTCAGCGAGTCCGCGCTGTAAAGTGAAACCCTAATCCCCGTGCTTGGGAGCCTATTTAAGGACCCTTATGGCCTTCATTCGCGGCCACCTTGTTCCAGAGAAACCCTATAGAGCAGAGATAGTGAGTTTGAGGGTAAGAGGAGGCTATTTCTCCATCTTTTGTGTGGTTTTGCTAGAGGAAGAAGAGAGGATCCATCTAGGTCGTGAAGGGAGCTTGGATTGGAGCTAATCACCATGAGATATTGTCTTTGGAGGTAAAATTCTTTCCATTTCATGTTTATATGGTGGGTTTCATAGTTTTAGGGTTTTTTCTCATGATTTTTATGAGATCTAGTGAGCATAAGGTCCCCTTGGTATGAATAAGATCAGATTTGGACCATGAGAGGTCCCTAGAGCCATTACCTTCCAGCTTTTTGCAAGCAAATAAGGAATTGGAGACTAGGTTGCCATTTCTAGCCTTATTTCTCCATTTGAGGCTTGATATGAGTTGCATGCGCGTAAAGGTTGCACCTTTACGTGACTTTCGAGGGTTTAAAGGTTGGATCTATGAATTGGTTAAGCAGATCTGACCTCAGGAGGTTGGTTGAGCAAGTCCATGGAGGAAACTTGCCAAGTTCATATGTGGACTCGACGAGTTGGACCGGGTTCCCCCGAGGTTTGACTCTAGTGATGACCCGGTAAGTTGACGGGTGACTCAGCGAGTTGAGGGAGGATCGGGGATGAAGAGGTCATGCATGAACTCGCCGAGTCACATGAGTGCACTCGGTGAATTTGGTCAATGTTTGACCGTTGACTTTTGTTGACTTTTAGGGTCTGGTCAACTTTAGGGTATTTGAGCCATGAGAGGGGTAAAATGGTCTTTTACCCTCCTAAGAATGCTAAGAGAGGGAATGGTCTAGCCTTGGGAAATGTGTTGATGTAGAGTGTTTATTTCATATGATTAGGCGGAGGCTAGATCCGATTTCACAGAGTCCGAGATTACCGAGTACCCGAGGTGAGTCTTCTCACTATACGTTACCTAGAGTGGTATTTATGTGTTGACCGGAGGGTCTTATGTGCTATGTGTGAGATTATGTGCTATGTGATATATGTATGTTATATGATTGTATAAACCGGACCGGAGGGTCCAACGATTCAGACCGGACCGGAGGGTCCAACGATACAGACCGGGCCGGAGGGCCTAACGAGCTATGACCGAACCAGAGGGTCCAACGAGCTACGGGAACGGAGGGTCCCGCTGAGACACATCAACCGGAGGGTTGTAATGTAGCCTCGAGTGGCGTATGTGTTGTATGCGGTATTTTGGGGAACTTACTAAGCCTTTTTGCTTACAGTTGTTGTGTTATGTGTTTCAGGTACTAGTGATGATCGTGGAAAGGCGTCGGCGTGATCCGTACACACATAATCAGGAGATTTCATTTGTGATCTTGGGATATGTTGTTATTTGATAACTACTGTTGAACCTGTGTTTTGAGAATGTTTTAAGGATAATTTTGGTTGTTTGAAAAATGAAAAATTGTTTTGAAATTTTACGTTATTACAAGTTGGTATCAGAGCCTTGGTTTGAGGGACTCGGATGCACCTTCGGGCATATCTGAACTCAAACTGAGGATTTGAGAAGTTTTCTACAATAAAACAATTTTTTCTAAAAAGAGCAAGGGATTTTGAGACAATCAGAGCGGAGCAGTGTGTACGGTCAGCCAACGCCCGAACGGTGAATCCCTAAAATACCCTTACGTTATGTGTTATGAGATATGATATGATATGTTATGCATGCTAGAGTAGGTCTGGTATTCATATTAGGACTAGGGTGGCCTGATTTGTGATGCCTTAGCCTAGGAGAATACTACTGCTATGAGTTGCCTTGAGAGTGAGTAGGTAGCAGTGAGGAGCTTATGAGGGGTCTACCGGAGGGTAGTCAATGCATAGCAAGAGTAGAGTACTTGCGATCTGGGATCCAAGGAGGAGGACTTGGGTTGAATATTGATGCAGTGTGGTCGGTAGTATAGGGCCCGTACTACTGAAGACACCGAATCAGTGAGCAGTCCAAGTAAGAATCCTTAGGATACTAGGGGACAAGTAGGGTTGCGTTATCGAGTGCGAGTATGCTCGAACGAGTCTCTGATGTTTTTATGTTGTATTTGAGAGACACCATGGTTGAGACATGACACACACATGAGAGCAGCGATGTCAGCGACGAGGAGATCCGTCGGTTGATTTATGAGGAGGTGGCTGTGGCCATACGAGCTGAGATACCAAAGATGTTCGGGTCTATCAAGACCACATTGATTGAGACTTTTGATGAGCGGTATGCCGCTCTTACTGATGTTGTTGTTGTTGCGGGCACTGCAGCCATCGCTGCTGTCAGGCCGCAGGGAGGCGATTCGTTGATGTACCGAGAGTTCAGCAACATGAAGCCACCAGAGTTTGATGGGACGCAGGACCCGATCGTTGCGATGAGATGGATTGCGGATGTTGAGGGATGTTTCTACACTTGCTCGTGTCCAGAGCATTTGAGGGTGCGGTTCGCGCTGAACCAGCTTCGCCTGGGGGCGAAGGACTGGTGGAAGTTTGTATCGGCAGATTTCACCCCAGCTGAGCTTACTGCGGTGACCTGGGAAAGGTTCACCACCATGTTTCGTGATGAGTACGTTCCCCCTGTGGAAAGGGAACAACTGGCTCAGGAGTTTTTGACCCTCAAGCAGGGTACTGATTCAGTTACCGTGATTACCCGGAAGTTTCATGAGAGGTCGATGTTTTGCCCTGAGCAGGTGTCTACCGAGCAGGCACGCATGAGCCGATATCTGAATTTTCTGAGGAGAGATATTCGTGAGTTCATGGTGAACTCGACTTACCGGACATTTTATGAACTCCAGGAAAATTGTAATGCCCGGTTTTCAGGGCTAAGCATTTTTGACGATGTAATAGTCTAGGTCAACTATTGTAACTTTTTTTTAATAAAGATGAAATATTTGAGTATTATGTGAATTATGTGAATTTTTATGCTTATTACGTATTTATAAATATTTAATAAATAAAAGATAAAAATAAGCGTCAAAATTAAAGTGTGAGATAAGTCCGATATCTCTACATAAAGTCTTAGTGGTCGAAATAAGGATTCCGGAGATATAAAGAACGCCGAAATCTGTGTTATAACGAGGAAGTTATGACCCGCCGAAGTTTTATGGCAAAACCGGCACGACACCGGGAGACGTAAATAGTGAATTTATGATGGAGGAATTTTTAGCCTTAGCGATTTAAAATATAGTTGTTAGTATATGTTAAATCGAGAACATCCATAAAAAGAACGCCCAAATCCGACTTCGTATGACGAAGTTATGATTTTTCTAAGATTCGGCTTAGCAGTGCACGACCCGAAACTCGAATTTTAGTTTGAGCGGTTTTTGACTGCGTGACCTAAATGAGAGTTGAAGATCTCATTAATAGGAACTCAACGGTAAAAAGACAGACGAAAACAGAGTCCGTATGTAGAAGTTATGAATTTTACGTGGACGTTTAACAGTATAATCTGCTTGTACTGTTAAATTTAAGATCGGTCAAGAATTAGCCAACGGAGTAAAAATGAAAGTTGTAGATATTATTTCTACCTACGCGTGGATATAAAGAAAGTAAAAAACGGAGGTCGTATGTGAAAGTTACGGATTTTAGAAGTCGGAAGTGTGCTGTGCGAAAATGGGTGATGTGGCACAATCTTGGCCATTGCTTTCTCCCCAAGTCTTGCCACTAGATGGTCACATGTGGCACCAAGTTCAGTCAATTTTCACCCTATAAATAGAACCTCTCTCACCCTCATTTTCTTCACACCTTTCTCATTCTTTCTTCTCTTTACTCTCTCTCTCTCTCTAGAACCTCTCTCTAGCACCGAAACCCCCCGAAAAGCCTAGGGAACCTCCCTAGCACGAGGCGGAAGCCCGGAATGCTCGAAGGCTCCGAGAAGAAGAGATTTTCGGCTCGGGAACGCTGCTCCAAGCAAAGCCTGGTTTTCTATAAAACCCACTGTTTCGTCGAAGGAAATTATTTTTAAGAAGCGAAGCGCTGTCTGAGTTCGGATTCACCACATTTTCAAGTGAGTGCATAGTTACTTTCAGCTTATACATAGATATGAAGTATTTTATATAAATTACGTGCTATATGTGCATATTACCTGAATACTTGCTATATATACTGGATGAACATTTTTATACATTTTTTCAATGATTTAAACTGTATATTTATTTTATATCTACGAAAATGTTGGGGTAAAACATGGGTAGATGTATTAGTTGTTGTGTGATAAAATGAAATAATGAGAGGCCTTGTTATAGATGTTATTGATGATCCAGTCATCTAGCGGAGTATAGATGACGACCATGGACAATTCTAGACAGTCCAGTGGAACACTAGCAGGCTCGCAACCAGTAGGTGTTTATTTGAACTGTGTGTTCACTAGATGTACTCCATCCCCCACATGGTTGCCTTAAGGACATTTATTGCTGAGGAATCCCCTTAGCAGTAGTGTCCGTCCCGATGATAATCCTTAGGATAGGTCCCTTATGATAGATGCTTAGGGACGTAATGTGAGGATAACGGGAACGGGTAATCGGGTTATTGTTGGTTCAGGAAATTAATAAACTTATTTATTGTGGGTTGAAAACCCTATGTGCTCACCAGGCTCCCAAGCCTGACCCACTCAGTTTCTTGTATTACAGGTAGTGGAGCATGAGCATAGATGTGATGTCTTGGGATGAGAGATTAATGGATTTTAGGCCTGTAAATACAGAATAATGTAGTAAGGCCTATGTTGTATTGTTTATGCTTATGATCTGTATCGAACATGACATACCAAGTCTTTTTAATGAAATACATTTCTAAGGAAATGCTTTTGATAAATCTCTATCATATTTTGTTTTGGGACAAATTCCGCAACACTTTTATTTAAAATGTTACTCTGATTTTTAAACAAAGCATAAACAAAATCGATCTTTTCTGGCCGTGATTTTGGGGATGTCACAGTTGGTATCAAAGCATTAGTTTAAGCGAACTAGGAATTTGTAGGATTTCTAGACTTAAACTTAGAATGCTAAGCGATGATTGTGAGTTATGAGCACTAGCTTATTTTAGGAACTATGCCTAAAATGCTTTTACGTGCTAAATGCTTTGTGCCTGATATGCTACTATTTGTTCGGATCTATGGTCTGTTACCGACCGGATCTGGAAACCTTATGTGTTTAGGATTCTAAACGTATGACTACAATATTAGAACTAGCATATAAACGTTTCAGAGAGATAAGGATGATTTGAGCATCAGTCCTAAATAAAGATCTAAATTCACCTTATTCGGTGTATAGATCAAGATGGCAATGACCCGTAGCGGAAACGTGAATGCAAATGGAAACAGAAACCAACCCCGAGTGATTGAGCAAATACCGGTTGTGGAAGCCGCTGCTGAGCCAATAACGATGGTCAGAGTGCAAGCGATGATCCAGGCGATGTTGGATCGTCAAATGGAGGAAACCAGACGTTTGCTCCAGCAAAATCGAGAGGAAGCGACTATACAGATCGAACGGCCCGAGTCGAACGAAGGGCAGACTGAGGAGGGGAACTACAGTGGAACCGTTGGTCAGGTCAACCCACCAATAGTTCAACAAAACAACCAAGATGACGAAGTCGAGAGGAATGGATGCAGGTACAAGGATTTTTTGACTTGCAAGCCATCGACTTTCACTTGAAAGAAAGATCCGATCGGGGTCATGGATTGGATCTAGGAGATGGAGTTAGCTTTCATGACGTGCGGTTGTAGAGGAAAACAACAGACCACATTTGCAGTGCGTCAGTTTCGAGGAGGCGCTATGCGTTGGTGGAATACTTTGGGGAAGACTCTGAGCCCCAATGAGCCCCTGCAACTGACATGGGCAGAATTTCTGGTGCAATTCAAACGAAAGTACTGCTCAGCTCAAAACCTGCTCGAGCTAGAGAACCAGTTTCTAACCCTGAAGAAGGGAATCATGGCAATCGATGAATACACGAACAACTTCACAGAAAAGATGGAGTTTGCCTTGCGTCTTGTTCCGGATGAGCTGACAAAGATCGACAAGTACGCTAAGGGACTCCCATGGGAGTATGCAGTGCCAATGCGTCAGGCACCTACTCTGGAGGCAGCTATCTGGGCTGCCAAGTCTGTGGAGGATATGATTAAGGGAAGGGCTACCAGCAAAGTTGAGGTTGGCGAGAAGAGGAAATTTGAAGGGTCTGCTAAACCCAACAAAAAGAAGAGCAAGTTCGGTTCAAAGAAGCTTGGGGGAGGAGGAAATGAATTTAAATGGTGCGAGAAGTGCAAGAAGAAGTACTCGGGAAAATGTAGCAAGGAAATAACCTGCTACAAGTGTGGGAAAACGGGGCACTATGCCAATGAGTGCACCATCAACACGAGGGTGTGCTATGAGTGCCGTGAAGAAGGGCATATTGCTAAGGATTGACCAAAGAAGAAAGATGTGGGAAGGCCCAACATACCACCAAAGCCGAAGGAGAGAGCCTTCCAAATGACGCTAGAGGCTGCAAAGGAGGCAGCAGACGTTGCTTCAGGTACCTTTCTTGTAAATGGTTTGCCTGCAAATATACTATTTGATTCCGGAGCCAACTATTCCTTTGTATCGCATAAATTTGGTGGGAAATTAGCATTGCCTATAGAAAAACTAAATAATGCCCTGATTATAGAAGTTGCCAGTGACAAATTCGTACCTGTTAGTGATCGTATTAGGAACATCGTCATCGACCTAAACAGAAACGAATTCCACAAAGAGCTATTACCCATAGAGTTAAACGGTTTCGATATCGTTTTGGGTATGGATTGGCTAAGCACCAACGATGCCGAGATATTATGTCGAAAGAAGATAGTTAGGATTAATCCCCCTGGAAAGGAGTCATTTATGGTGTACGGGGACAAACAAAGAGTGAATTCTGGAATCATCTCCCTGATGAAAGCCAGAAAATGTTTGTCCAAAGGATGTGCATCATACTTGGCATTCATAATCGATGCTAAGAAGGAAAAGAAAGAGATGCAAAATATACCGGTCGTATGTGATTATCCGGAAGTCTTTCCCGAAGATCTTCCCAGATTACCACCTGATAGACAAGTGGAGTTTCGTATAGACTTGTTACCAGGAACAACACCGATAGCAAAGGCACCTTACCGACTAGCACCAACGGAGATGAAGGAGCTTATGACGCAACTCCAGGAGCTATTGGACAACGGTTTCATTCGACCTAGTTCATCACCCTAGGGAGCTCCGGTGTTATTCGTGAAGAAGAAGGATGGAAGCATGAGGATGTGCATAGACTACCGAGAGCTTAATAAGGCAACAGTGAAGAACAAGTATCCATTGCCGAGGATTGATGACCTATTCGATCAGCTGCAAGGTTCGAGTTACTTCTCAAAGATCGATCTTAGGTCAGGATATCATCAGCTGAAGGTAAGAGAGCGGGATATTGAGAAGACTGCATTCAGAACTAGATATGGACACTACGAGTTCTTGGTTATGTCATTCAGACTAACCAATGCTCCCCCAGCATTCATGGATTTGATGAACAGGGTTTGTAAACCATTCCTTGATAAATCCGTGATAGTTTTCATCGACAACATTCTGATCTACTCGAAAATCCAGGAGGAGCATGGCAAGCATCTACATGAAGTGTTGGAAGTGTTAAAGAAGGAGAAGCTTTACGCTAAGTTCTCCAAATGTGACTTTTGGATACGAGAAGTCCAGTTCTTGGGTCACGTGATTAACCAAGGAGGGATAATGGTTGACCCCGCAAAGATCAAGGTTGTGATAAAGTGGGAACGTTCGAAAAGTCCCACGGAGGTTCGGAGCTTTCTAGGATTAGCCGGATATTACCGACGATTTATCCAAGGCTTTTCTTTGATAGCTGCTCCATTAACAGCTTTGACCCATAAAGGAGCTACGTATACATGGAGTGAGAAACACGAAGAGGCATTCGAGAAACTAAAGAAGAAGTTATGCGAAGCACCAATACTTTATCTACCCGATGGAGTTTAAGACTTCGCAGTATACAGTGACGCATCTGGAGTTGGGTTGGGTTGTGTTCAGACCCAAAGAGAAAAGGTGATAGCATACGCATCTCGACAATTGAAAGAACATGAAAAGAACTACCCCACTCATGATCTGGAGTTGGCAGCGGTAGTATTTGCCTTAAAAATATGGAGATATTACCTCTACGACACGAAGTGCAAGCTTTTCACTAATCATAAGAGTCTCCAGTATCTCTTTAATCAGAAAGAATTGAACATGAGGCAACGATGCTGGCTAGAGTTACTCAAGGACTACGACTGTGAGATACTTTACAACCCTGGTAAAGCAAATGTTGTTGCTGATGCTCTCAGTCGGAAAGTCAACCTTGAAAGGAAGAGGCCAAGAGCGTTGAGAATCGAAGTCGTCTCGACAATTGTGGAAAGTATCAGGAAAGCCCAAGAAGACGCCTTAGGGAAGAATGACCGAAACGAAGAACGTTTGGGCAAAACGTTAGTATTCGGTACAAACAGTCGAGGACTGAAGGTATTCCAAGATCGGATTTGGGTACCTAAGACAGGAGGAATAAGAGATCTTCTGATGGAAGAAGCACACAAGACCATGTACTCGATTCATCCCGGTAGCACTAAAATGTATAGGGACCTAAAACCCTACTACTGGTGGCCGACGATGAAGCTCGATGTTGCGAAGTACATGGCCGAGTGTGTAACATGTGCAAGAGTTAAGGCACAACATCAGAAACCATATGGGAGTTTAGAACCTTTACCTGTACCCATGGGTAAATGGGAAGACATCACCATGGATTTTGTGACTAAACTACCCAGGATAAAGAACGGACACGACATGATTTGGGTGGTCGTGGATCGTTTCACCAAGAGTGCATACTTCATAGCAGCCAACGAGAAGTGGTCTATGGATAAGCTCGCAAATGCTTACGTGAAGGAAATTCCAAGACTTCACGGTGTTCCTCTTACGATTGTATCATATCGTGATAGTCGTTTCACGTCGAGGTTTTGGAGGAGTCTACAAGAGGAGTTGGGTACAAAGTTGTGTTTGAGTATTGCTTACCATCCGCAAACTGATGGCTAGAGCGAAAGAACGATTCAAACACTAGAAGATATGCTGAGAGCATGTACCCTCGAGTTCCAAGGGAACTGGGACGAGCACTTGCCTCTGGTAGAATTTTCGTACAACAACAGTTTCCACTCAATCATCAAGATGGCACCTTATCAAGCCTTGTATGGACAGAAGTGTCGTACGCCGTCTTGTTGGCTTGAAGCCGAAGAAAAGCAGTTTATGGGCCCCGAGATAGTCCATGAGACTGCTGAGAAACTAAAGGTAATTAGGGAAAGGATGTTAGCAGCTTAGGATCGTCAGAAGAGTTATGCTGATAAGAAAAGACGACCGATGACCTTCGAAGTTGGGGATTCGGTTTAGCTAAAAGTCTCACAGTGGAAGGGAGTTATAAGATTCGGGAAACGGGGAAAGCTAAGTCCAAGGTTTATTGGACTATTCAAAGTTCTTCAGAAGATTGGGAACCAAGCTTACAAGCTGGAATTGCCCGAAGAACTCGATGGTATTCATAACACCTTCCATGTGTGTTATTTGAGGAAATTCATGGGAGATGTTCCCGACATAATTCCAATCTCAGAGTTAAGGATGGATGAGAATAAGAGGCTGATCGAAGAGCCGGAGACAATTATTGACCGTAAGACTAAGAAGTTACGACGCATGATGTTTGACTTAGTGCTAGTCCGATGGAAACATTTGAATGGGCCGAATCTCACTTGGGAAACAGAAGATGACATGATGAGTCGCTATCCACATCTGTTTGCTGATGCATGATTCCGGGACGGATTGATCCTAAGGGGGAGAGAATTGTAACGCCCGGTTTTCAGGGCTAAGCATTTTTGACGATGTAATAGTCTAGGTCAACTATTGTAACTTTTTTTTTAATAAAGATGAAATATTTGAGTGTTATGTGAATTATGTGAATTTTTATGCTTATTACATATTTATAAATATTTAATAAATAAAAGATAAAAATAAGCGTCAAAATTAAAGTGTGAGATAAGTTCGATATCTCTACATAAAGTCGTAGTGGTCGAAACAAGGATTCTGAGGATATAAAGAATGCTGAAATCCGAGTTATAACGAGGAAGTTATGACCCGCCGAAGTTTTATGGCAAAACCGGCACGACACCGGGAGACGTAAATAGTGAATTTATGATGGAGGAATTTTTAGCCTTAGCGATTTAAAATATAGTTGTTAGTATATGTTAAATCGAGAACATCCATAAAAAGAACGCCCAAATCCGACTTCGTATGACGAAGTTATGATTTTTCTAAGATTCGGCTTAGCAGTGCACGACCTGAAACTCGAATTTTAGTTCGAGTGGTTTTTGACTTATGCGACCTAAATGAGAGTTGAAGATCTCCTTAATAGGAACTCAACGGTAAAAAGACAGACGAAAACAGAGTCCGTATGTAGAAGTTATGAATTTTACGCGGACGTTTAACAGTATAATCTCCTTGTACTGTTAAATTTAAGATCGGTCGAGAATTAGCCGACGGAGTAAAAACGAAAGTTGTAGATATTATTTTTACCTACGTGTGGATATAAATAACGTCAAAACGGAGGTCGTATGTGTAAGTTACGGATTTTAGAAGTCGGAACTGTGTTGTGCGAAAATGGGTAATGTGGCACAATATTGGCCATTGCTTTCTCCCCAAGTCTTGCCACTAGATGGTGACATGTGGCACCAAGTTTAGCCAATTTTCACCCTATAAATAGAACCTCTCACACCCTCATTTTCTTCACACATTTCTCATTCTTTCTTCTCTTTACTCTCTCTCTCTAGAACCTCTCTCTAGCCCCGAAACCCCCCGAAAAGCCTAGGGAACCTCCCTAGCACGAAGCGGAAGCCCCAGAGTGCTCGAAGGCTCCAAGAAGAAGAGCTTTTCGGCTCAGGAACGCTGCTCCAAGCAAAGCCCGATTTTCTATAAAACCCGCTGTTTCGTCGAAGGAAATTATTTTTAAGAAGCGAAGCGCTGTCTGAGTTCGGATTCACCACCTTTTCAAGTGAGTGCATAGTTACTTTCAGCTTACACATAGATATGAAGTATTTTATATAAAGTACGTGCTATGTGTGCATATTACCTGAATACTTGCTATCTATGCTGGATGAACATTTTTATACATGTTTTCAATGATTTAAATTGTATATTTATTTTATATCTAGGAAAATGTTGGGGTAAAACATGGGTAGATGTATTAATTGTTGTGTGATAAAATGAAATAATGAGAGACCTCATTATAGATGTTATTAATGATCCAGTCATCTAGCGGAGTATAGATGACGACCACGGACTATTCTAGACAGTCCAGTGGAACACTAGCAGGCTCGCAACCTGTAGGTGTTTATTTGAACTGTGTGCTCACCAGATGTACTCCATCCGCCACATGGTTGCCTTAAGGACATTTATTGCTGAGGAATCCCCTTAGCAGTAGTGTCCGTCCCGATGATAATCCTTAGGATAGGTCCCTTATGATAGATGCTTAGGGACGTAATGTGAGGATAACGGGAACGGGTAATCGGGTTATTGTTGGTTCAGGAAATTAATAAACTTATTTATTGTGGGTTGAAAACCCTATGTGCTCACCAGGCTCCCAAGCCTAACCCACTCAGTTTCTTGTATTACAGGTAGTGGCGTATGAGCATAGATGTGATGTCTTGGGATGAGAGATTAATGGATTTTAGGCCTGTAAATACAGAATAATGTAGTAAGGCCTATGTTGTATTGTTTATGCTTATGAATTGTATCGAACATGACATACCAAGTCTTTTTAATGAAATACATTTCTAAGGAAATGCTTTTGATAAATCTCTATCATATTTGGTTTTGGGACAAATTCCGCAACACTTTTATTTAAAATGTTACTCTGATTTTTAAACAAAGCATAAACAAAATCAGTATTTTATGGCCGTGATTTTGGGGATGTCAAACAAATGCCCGGAAGAGGGAGATCGAGTTGAAGACTTAGGCCAGAGAGGAGGCGGAGTCTCAGGGAAATGATAGGTGGCCAGCATAGTCTCAGTCGGTAGCCAAGCGGGCAAAGCCTGCTGATTTGAGATCTGGGGGTATGAAGGGCCACACTTGTGGGAAGTGCGGCAAGAGTCACGAGGGGACATGCAGAGCTGGGGTATGTTACAAGTGTGGGAAGGAGTGACATATCACGAGGGATTGCCCCAAGGAATTCTCGGTTTTCTTTCATTGCAACCAGACCGGCCATCGGAATGCCGAGTGCCCTCATCTACATCAGGGATCAGCGTAGGGATCTGCGCCTGCTGCTAGGGCTTCCGAGGTTCGGCCAACGAAGGCCGAGGCACCGAAGGCTCGTGGGAGAGCCTTCCAGTTGACAGGGAGTAAGTCCTTGCAGCACCCGACGTTGTGGCTGGTATGTATTCTTCCCTCTATTTTTTTTAGTCTGAGATATTATGCTTATATTATGATATGCGTAGGTACTTTTCTTGTGAATTATGTACCTGCCGTGGTGTTATTTGACTCGGGTGCGAGTCGATCTTTTGTGTCGTTAGCTTTTAGTTGCCATATCAGTAATTGTCGAGAGGCATTGAGTCGACCTCTTCAGGTTTCCGGAGCTGACGAGCGAGCGGTTTATGCTACTGAGGTGATTCGGGGATGTGTACTCGAGATCTTCGGTGTCGAATTCCCGATTGATCTGGTCCCGATTGCGATGGGGGACGTTTGTGTCATAGTGGGTATGGATTGGTTGAACCGCTTTAAGGTTGTTATAGATTGCAAGCGATAGTTGGTGACGATATGAGACCCTAGTGGGGGAGTGCTTACGGTGTACGGCGAGGGTACCCGTCCTGAGTCAACATTTTGTTTGGCTGCTAGGGCGAGGCAGAGTCTACAGCAGGTCCGTAGTGGGTTTGTGGCCTATGTGATGAACACACGGGCAGCAGTGGAGAGGCCAAAATTGGTTGATGAAGTACCAATAGTGCAAGAGTTTCATGACGTTTTCCCCGAGGAGCTACCGGGTGTGCCTCCCGAGAGGCAGTGGAGTTTCACATCGATTTAGTTTCGGGAGTGGCGCCTATTGCTAAGGCACCCTATCGCCTTGCGCCGCCAGAGATGCAAGAGTTATCCTCGCAGCTCCAGGAGCTGCTGGGAAAGGGATTTATCAGACCGAGTAGCTCGCCTTGGGGAGTGCCGATCCTCTTTGTCAAGAAGAAGGATAGTTCACACCGGATGTGCATTGATTACCGGGAGTTGAACAAGTTGACGGTCAAGAACCGTTATCCCTTACCGAGGATCGATGATTTGTTCGATCAATTACAGGGAGCATCTTGGTTCTCCAAGATCGATCTGAGGTCTGGGTATCACCAGATGAGAGTGCGGGATGAGGATGTCCAGAAGACGGCGTTCAGAACTCGTTATGGGCATTACGAGTTCGTGGTGATGCCTTTTGGGCTCACCAATGCACCGGCAGCGTTCATGGATCTCATGAACAGGGTATGCAGGCCGATGTTGGATCGGTCAGTGATCGTGTTCATCGATGACATATTGGTTTATTCGAGATCTAAGGAGCAGCATGAGGATCATCTGAGAGAGATTCTCGGGGTGTTAAGGGCGGAGAAGCTTTTCGCTAAGTTCTCCAAGTGTGATTTCTGGTTGCGAGAGGTCCAGTTATTGGGACACCTCGTCAATCAGAATGGGATAATGGTCGATCCGGCCAAGATTGAGGCAGTGATGAGTTGGGAGGTGCCGAGATCCCCCACCGAGATCAAGAGCTTTCTGAGATTGGCCGGCTATTATCGGAGATTTATCAGGGATTTCTCCAAGATTGCGGTTCCTCTCACCAGGTTGACTCGGAAGGGCGTGATTTTTAGTTGGGGTCCAAAGCAGCAAGCCTCATTCGAGACACTTCGCCAAAGATTGTGCGAAGCCCCAGTGTTGGCCCTTCCAGAGGCAATGATGGACTTTGTGTTATATTGTGATGCGTCGATATCGGGACTGGGTGCGGTGTTGATGCAGAGAGGGCATGTGATAGCATACGCGTCGAGGCAGCTGAAGCCTCATGAGACGAGGTATCCTACTCACGATCTGGATCTGGGGGCTGTGGTGTTCACCCTCAAGATCTGGCGTCGCTATTTGTATGGGGTTCGGTGTACCATATACACGGACCACAAGATCTTAAAGTATCTGATGGATCAGCCAAACTTGAACATGCATCAGAGAAGGTGGTTAGACGTGGTAAAGCATTACGATTGTGAAATCCTATACCACCCGGGCAAACCTAATGTTGTAGCTGATGCTCTGAGTTGTAGGAAAAAGAGTACCCCGATTCGAGATATCTGCATGCGACTGACAGTCATGACGCCGGTGTTGGACACCATTCGGGAGGCTCAAGTGGAGGTCGTATTACTGGAGAACCACAAGAGAGAGCGGGTGATCGGGCAGGTGTCTGATTTCACCACCAATAGTCGAGGGCTCTTGACCTTTCAGGGTCGGATTTGGGTACCATTTGCAGGTGGAGCGCGTACCATTTTGATGAAGGAGGCGCATAGATCGAGGTTCTCGATTCATCCGGGGGCCACTAAGATGTATTTTCACCTGAAGAGAGAGTATTGGTGGCCCTGTATGAAGAGGGATGTGGCGTGGTTTGTGGAGAGGTGCTTGACCTGTCATAGGGTTAAGGCCGAGCACCAGCGTCCACATGGCAAGTTGCAGCCACTTGAGGTTCCCCAGTCGAAGTCGGAGCAGATTTCTATGGATTTCATCACCAAATTGCCAAGGACCGCGAGAGGTGTTGACGCAATTTGGGTGATCGTTGACCGGTTGTCACAACTAGCATTTTTAGCTAGGAAATTCTATCCTCATATAAACATCATCCATTGTAAAAGCATGTACTCTAAGTGAATACAATACTCTATCCTCGATCAAAATACACCTCATATGTTCAACTAAGGGTTGGAAACCTTAGCAATCCCGGTCCAAGTTCCTTATGAACTAAAATTATCCTATTGGGCCTAGAAGCCCTAAGTGGGCTCTAAATAAACCACATTCATAAAACTTTAGTATTTGGGCCATGTGGACCTAAAATAATCCATCTTATCTCTAATGAGCCTTGTTGGGCCATAAAAGATTTCATTTTCCCCAATGGGCCGAAAATTTATTTTTTGGGCTTCATAAATTCGAGTATGGACCCAAGATGATTCCTTTCCTCTCTCCTTAGCCCAAATAGGCCCATGTTAATAAAAAAAAAAAAAACAAAAAAAAAAAGAAAGAAAGAAGAAAAGAGATAAGAATGGTGAAGGAAATAAAAACAAAAATTGGAAATTATGGGGAAATTTGTGAGGATGCCACCTACTTATTGCATGGTGGATATCCATGCAATGTCACCTCACTTCTCTTCTCTCTCTCTCCCTTCTAAATCTCGGCCTAAGGCCATTTTCCCTCACCAAAAATCATTCATGTTTCCTTTCACTCTCAAAAACCCCAAGAACTCTTCCATTTTCTCCTTAAACCCGTGAGTGGGTGTGTGTGCACAAGAAAGTTCATCAAACTCACATACTAGGTAAGTTACTTCACCCTCAAGTTGTATAAATTCATCTATGATCAAATCCTCCTAGAAACATCACAAATCTCTTGATTATCCTACTAGAAACATCATAGTTTTGAGGATCCTCTCAAGAAGCAAGCTAGGCCGAAATCTCTCACTTTCTTCATCAAAAACCGAAACCTTCACCCAAGGTGAGCTTCATACCCCCTATTTTCTGTTTTTAAGAGTTTTGTGGGGGGAGAATACAAGTGAAAGTGTAGATCTATATGTGTTTGTATGCCTTGTATGATTTCCATGCTTATATGTATGCTTTTATGTGTTTTAATGTTGGATCTAGCCATTAAACCCCTCAAAACCGAGATATAACTTATGTTTTATGATTTTAGCTTCAAATATATTTCTACATATAAAGTGATACAAGAAAAATAGCTAAGTGGTTAGCAACAATTTTCTTTAAGCTAAAAACACACATTTTGGGCCAAAAATGTGAAAAATACAAAATTAAGGGCCCAAATTGACATTTCACAGATTCTGATGGATGAAATGTGCCAAAACAGTTTCCATATAACTATTTCTGGAATTATATTCAATTAGAGGATTAAAAACATAAATTTCAAGCTTATTGGGCTAAAAATGAAAATTTCGGCCCAAGGAGGCCCATTATGCGAATTTTTCTGTTTTGGAGGGCCAAAACTGGGAATTTCTGTAAAACAGTGGACTATAAGTGTCCCAAATCCTTTTCAAAGGTTTAAAATGCTTTTTAAATTTAAAAAGGACCAAAGTTGCAAAAATTTTCCAATTTGGGCCAAAATTGTCAAAATTGCGAAAAGAAGGGCTAAAACCGAGAAAAACTGCATTTTCAGGGACTTAAACTGTTTTCTATGAAAAATATGTTGGAAAATATTGATTTCAATAATTTTTGGTGTTAAAATGACAAGAAAAATAGTTTAAGGACCAAACCGGGAAATATTACATAAAAAGGGTTGAAAAATGTAAATTTTACAACTAATGAGGGGCTGAAAACTGAAATATTTCAAGGCTAATTCAATATGTATAATTTGATCAAATAATGACACCTCGACTATCGACGAAATACAACTCATTACAATACCAAAAGTCGTTGTTAAACGAATTGGCTCGGTCTCGAGCCAATGGAAATCTACAACTACTAACTCTTCGACACTACGAATCATACAAATAACGTTTGGTAATACATATACATACGAGTGTGCACAGACGTCTACGCACCATCTTCGGGCCCCAAAAGTGTAAAATCTTGCTTGTTGGGCCTAGCTAGCCCAATGACCTGATCTTAAGGCCCGAAGACACATATTTTCTACGAAGTGCTGAGTTTCACCGACTTGGCACAACGTGGAGTGACTTTCAATGGCTTGTACCACTGGTCCCCAAGGGTCCTTGGTATTGCTAGAAGAGTCTGCATATTTTACGAGGCGGGTCGGGGACCCCTCGCACGCATATTTTTCCCCAACCGGTTAATGGAGTCACCGGGGTCTTCGTGACCTCTTTCTCTTCGGATGTGGGACTACACCTAGTCAGGGCAATTGGATAACGTGATTAGTACGGACGACGCCTTCGGGATCGTTAGTATAACTATAAACTGGGCGTTTGTGTAATGCGGGTTTGTAGTAAATAATCATGCTCGAGAACCTTCCAACGTCGCCTGGGACTGACACTGCTATCTTCGTAATGGTTTCAACGCAACTTAATGGATTCCAAAGGAACTAGGGGAACATCGGGTTTCCCTAGGGTTTTCAATACATACAGATTTGAAATGCATACATCTTCAATGAACATTTTTTTTACAAGTATAGAAACAAACAAGCATACCTATGGATCTTCACAAACGTTTTCAAAAGCTTTTCTTTCCAGAAAATATCGGATTTTCTGGTGGTTTTTCAAACAATACAAACATTCGATTTCAAACACTACTTATGAACTCACCAACATTTCATATGTTGACGTTTTTCAAAATACTTGTATTCTCAGGTAACAGATAAAGTGAAGGATGAATTGTACTCTATGACGTTTTGCTGTCGTTTAACTAGTATCGAACAATCACTTTCGAGAATTGTAATGTTTTGAGACAATGTAATGAATGTAAACACTATCAGTTGTAATATTCAAATGTTGGTGATGAATGATGTTATGTTTCATGTATATTCATTGTGATGGTATTCAATTGAGTCACGACAGCCCCCGGACGTTTCCGCCGTCTGGTTCGGGGGTGTGACAGGTTGGTATCAGAGCTTTGTTTATAGTGAACTAGCATGTCTAGCCACACATTGATATGCAACTATAAACCAAAAAGAGGGACTAACATAACTCTGAACAAAACAAAGTAAATAAAACACCCTTGCTTGCATTAGGAATAGGAACCTAACACCGAACCAAACAATATAATGCTAGTATCTCGGTTAATTCAGGACTGTTCTTAGTTGTATCAAGGAGCGGATGTAGCCTGATCAACTACATTCCCTCCAAGGTACAACCATCACATGTCGTGAAGAGATCGTGATAACTAGGAACCTAAAATCATACCCCTTAATCTCCAAGAAGGGAACCTCAACTGAATCTATGCAATAGCCGTAGAGCTATAGGAGTAATTGGTATGCTATTTGTTTCTAGTATTCGTAGCCCATCGTGCAATACGCTATAGACTAGTATCATTAGCCAGGAAACCCTATCACCCTAGTCAAGGAATAGTCGGGTGGCTCGACCCAGAGGAAGAACCCCAGGAGGGACACGAAGTAGACTCGCAGGTGAACCCGCTGAGTCAATAGTGGACCTCGAAGAGGAAGATCCGGAGGGCAATGACGATGACGACACGGATGTAGAATTCAATGACATCAATCCTCCATGTAAATCCAGGGCACCGACCTATAGTGTGGGCTCCGGTGACCCCATGCCCCCTCGGGCACCCGATATTTAGGGATAAAGTCACCAGTAAGGAATACGACCACACCACGGTAGGAGCTGAGGTCTCTTTTAATTTTAGCCACAGAGGACCAGCTGACCAGGCCCTCCCTGTCGTGGTGCGACGCACTCGAGGTATCGATAACCAAGCTCAGGACACCCCAAATCGAACGAAACAAATGTGGTTTGTTATTAAGAGGGATGAAAGGAAAACACAGGAAGTGAATGGAGACTCTCGAGCGAGACAGTTAGTTTGGGAGGCACGCCTACGATATACCGAGCAACAAGTAGCTCGTCTCCGAGGTGCATCCACTTCATCAGCATCACCACCAGACACTTCTCGCCACAAATAGGATCATCCTTTTTCTAATTTCCCCTACTATCCGACATGACTCTCTTTCGTGTACTAAGATGGTACTTACCCCTAAAACGATTATGTGTTATATTTATTTCATATTGCTGCAACGACTCAATTATATGCACAAGCGAACCCTCAGAACCACTAGATACTTAAGGATCTCGAAACTAAAACAACTCATATAATCTAAGTATAGACGTAACAATCATTCCAGATCTGTGATCACCTATTACCACGAAATAGATCATAGGGATGTAGAGGGAGGCAGTAAGAATTATACAACAAGGTGCGAAAATTTATAAAGTACAACCAGGAATGACGATCATCACTTACGATCTGGGTTATCAATGTGCATCAGGAAAATGCCCTCCCGCAAGAATAACAAGCGCACCCGCGAGACACCACTCCTGCAGATGGACTCTGCTACATTCCAAGCTGCTGTAATGGCAGCAGTAACCGCTGCCATGGCACAGATCAATGCCAACAACCCTAATGGAGGCAGGAATAGCATTGGCAACTCCAGCCAAAGGAACAAACATGGAAACCAACAAGTGACGACCTGTCAAGGAACTCCAAACCCCAAGCTTAAGAGCAGGAAGCTGAGGTCTGGAGGTAAGAGAAAGGGGCAACACACTCGAGGGTTCTCAAGGGAGCAACGTGTTGTTGCCGTTCATGCGACCACAACCCCTATTACACCAGCAGCCAGGAGACCATATGCTGGAAACCTTCCAAAATGCAACCAGTGCAAATTCCATCATAATGGAGCCTGTAGGGAGATGCATTGCAACAAATGCAACCGAAAGAATCACATCGCCAAATTCTGTAGAACTTATCCATGCCAGAATCGTCAGCCAAATGAAAATGACAACAATCGCAACAACCCTAACAACAACACCAATGATGAGACCAGTCGCACCTGCTTTAGGTGTGGAGGAACTGGTTACATCAGGCGCAATTGCCCTAAGGATAACAACCGAGGAGCAGAAGGATCAGAAATGGTCCTAACCTTGGGTCAAGGCAAAGCAATCCCAAAGCCCAACGATTGATACTGGTACGTTCCCACTTGACAACTCCTTCGCTTACCTCTTATTCAATGGTAAATCTGAGTGAAGTTTCAGTTAGTAACAAATTCAAACACTTACTAAAACAACATCCCCAAAGCTAAGCTAAGCCTTTTCAATGGACATGGCCAAAGGGGAAAAATGATTTAATCTAGGGTACTCATGTGGAGTACGCCTTAACACTAAACGACCATTCATTACAAATAGATTTCATGCCAGTAAATATTAGGAGTTTTAATGTGATAATCGTCATGGTTGGGTTAAGCCCCCACCGTGCTGATGATATGTGTCGCGAGAGGGCCGTTTGCCTTTACCTTCCTAATCACGAAAACTCTAATAATCCATGGTGATAAACCTAGCGCTAATCCTCTTCCTATCTCGTGCATCAAGGCACAGAAGTGCCTGCACCAGAAGAACTACGTTCTCCTCACTCATGTTGTGGACAAAATCAAAGAAGAGGTAGGCATACAGAGTATTTCAGTAGCTTGTGATTTTTCCCAAATGTGTTTCCTAAGGAACTTTCGGGAATACCCCAGAGAGACGGGTTGGATTTCAAATCAACCTCATATCGGTAACCACATCAATTGCCAATTCACCCTATAGGTTGACTCCCGCCAAAAATCCACAAGTTATCCTGTCAACTGAGTAGAATTGTTGCGCAAGGGATTCATTAGACCAAGCTTCTCATCCTAGAGAGCTCCGGTCTGGTTTTTCAAGAAGACAGATTCTTCCGAAGGTACATTGATTTTAGGAAATTGGACAATCTCCCTATTAAAAGTCGATACCTACTTCTACGGACTGACGATCTATTTGGCCAGCTCCAAGGAGCTCGTTACTTCTTTAAAATAGATCTAAGAATCGGTTATCATCAACTCTGAGTCCGAGAAGGCGACATTCCAAATCTGCATTCCGAAGTCGTCGCGACCATTTCAAATTCATTATGATACCCTTCGGTCCAACGAATGCTCCCACGGTATTCATGGACCCTACAAATCGAGTTTTCCCAACCATTCCTAGTCGTCCTTTTCATTATTTTCATCAATAATATACTCATCTGCTCACAAAGCGAGAACGAAACACTATCATCATCTACGACCAGCCTAGAAAGCATCAAAGCTGGGAATGTCGCGCTGAAAGCACTACATGGATGGATAAAACTCTCGCAGTCGAAAGACGAAGCTTTTTGTTATAAGAGTAGAGTTGGGCGTTATCTGGGTGATTGTCGATAGGTTAACCCAATCTGCCCATTTCCTGCCAATACAAAAATCGAACAAGATGGAAGGATTAGCTTGGATCTATATCCAGGAGATCGTGAGACTCCATGAAATATCGGCATCTACTATCTCGGATCGAGATAACAGACTTTCTTTAAGACTATGGCAATCACTTCAGAGGGCTATGGGAACATCACTAGACATAAGCGTTGCTTACCACCTTCAAACCAATCGCCAAAGCAAACGAACTATTCAACCACTCGAAACTCATGCTACAAGTCTAGGTGTATGAGTTCCACAAGTCAGGGGATACCCGGTTTCCCTTGACAAAATTCTCATACAATAACAACTATCGCACGAGCATCAAGAATGCTCCTTTTGAAAACTCTTTATAGTCATAAATGCATATCACTCGATGGTACTCTCATGAGACCAGGACCCACTAACGAAACAACAAAAGAAGATAATCCAAATCAAAGCTGGATTTCAAGCATCGCGAGACCGACAGAAGAGCTATTCTGAAAAGTGGCGTAAGCCATTAGGATGTCAAGTCGGGGATCGTGTGTTATCAAAAGAATCTCCTTGGAAAGGGATGATTCGCTTTAGGAAATGAGAAAACTAAACCCACGATGCATCGGACTGTTCGAGCTTCTTGCTCGGATTGAAGACATATAGACTGTAGCTGCCTGTAGAGCTCAGCAACGTGAACCCTGTGTTCTGTGTCTTGAATCTGAAAGGATGCATATCAGATGAGTCTCTTATCATTCCTTTACGAGAAATCGGAGTAAGCGAGAATCTCATGTTCGTCAAAGAACCGGTCAAGGTATTGGGTAGGGAAGTAGAACATACAAAACAAAGCCCCATTATGATTGTGAAGGTTCCATGGAACGCTAAGCGTGGACCGAAATTCACATGGGAGACGTGCAGATCAGATGAAGTGCCTATTCTCTCATTCGTAAACCTATCCTTAGAAAGAATTTCGGGACGAAATTCCCTCTAACGGGGGGATGATGTCACAACTAGCATTTTTAGCTAGGAAATTCTATCCTCATATAAACATCATCCATTGTAAAAGCATGTACTCTAAGTGAATACAATACTCTATCCTCGATCAAAATACACCTCATATGTTCAACTAAGGGTTGGAAACCTTAGCAATCCCGGTCCAAGTTCCTTATGAACTAAAATTATCCTATTGGGCCTAGAAGCCCTAAGTGGGCTCTAAATAAACCACATTCATAAAACTTTAGTATTTGGGCCATGTGGACCTAAAATAATCCATCTTATCTCTAATGAGCCTTGTTGGGCCATAAAAGATTTCATTTTCCCCAATGGGCCGAAAATTTATTTTTTGGGCTTCATAAATTCGAGTATGGACCCAAGATGATTCCTTTCCTCTCTCCTTAGCCCAAATAGGCCCATGTTAATAAAAAAAAAAACAAAAAAAAAAGAAAGAAAGAAGAAAAGAGATAAGAATGGTGAAGGAAATAAAAACAAAAATTGGAAATTATGGGGAAATTTGTGAGGATGCCACCTACTTATTGCATGGTGGATATCCATGCAATGTCACCTCACTTCTCTTCTCTCTCTCTCCCTTCTAAATCTCGGCCTAAGGCCATTTTCCCTCACCAAAAATCATTCATGTTTCCTTTCACTCTCAAAAACCCCAAGAACTCTTCCATTTTCTCCTTAAACCCGTGAGTGGGTGTGTGTGCACAAGAAAGTTCATCAAACTCACATACTAGGTAAGTTACTTCACCCTCAAGTTGTATAAATTCATCTATGATCAAATCCTCCTAGAAACATCACAAATCTCTTGATTATCCTACTAGAAACATCATAGTTTTGAGGATCCTCTCAAGAAGCAAGCTAGGCCGAAATCTCTCACTTTCTTCATCAAAAACCGAAACCTTCACCCAAGGTGAGCTTCATACCCCCTATTTTCTGTTTTTAAGAGTTTTGTGGGGGGAGAATACAAGTGAAAGTGTAGATCTATATGTGTTTGTATGCCTTGTATGATTTCCATGCTTATATGTATGCTTTTATGTGTTTTAATGTTGGATCTAGCCATTAAACCCCTCAAAACCGAGATATAACTTATGTTTTATGATTTTATCTTCAAATATATTTCTACATATAAAGTGATACAAGAAAAATAGCTAAGTGGTTAGCAACAATTTTCTTTAAGCTAAAAACACACATTTTGGGCCAAAAATGTGAAAAATACAAAATTAAGGGCCCAAATTGACATTTCACAGATTCTGATGGATGAAATGTGCCAAAACAGTTTCCATATAACTATTTCTGGAATTATATTCAATTAGAGGATTAAAAACATAAATTTCAAGCTTATTGGGCTAAAAATGAAAATTTCGGCCCAAGGAGGCCCATTATGCGAATTTTTCTGTTTTGGAGGGCCAAAACTGGGAATTTCTGTAAAACAGTGGACTATAAGTGTCCCAAATCCTTTTCAAAGGTTTAAAATGCTTTTTAAATTTAAAAAGGACCAAAGTTGCAAAAATTTTCCAATTTGGGCCAAAATTGTCAAAATTGCGAAAAGAAGGGCTAAAACCGAGAAAAACTGCATTTTCAGGGACTTAAACTGTTTTCTATGAAAAATATGTTGGAAAATATTGATTTCAATAATTTTTGGTGTTAAAATGACAAGAAAAATAGTTTAAGGACCAAACCGGGAAATATTACATAAAAAGGGTTGAAAAATGTAAATTTTACAACTAATGAGGGGCTGAAAACTGAAATATTTCAAGGCTAATTCAATATGTATAATTTGATCAAATAATGACACCTCGACTATCGACGAAATACAACTCATTACAATACCAAAAGTCGTTGTTAAACGAATTGGCTCGGTCTCGAGCCAATGGAAATCTACAACTACTAACTCTTCGACACTACGAATCATACAAATAACGTTTGGTAATACATATACATACGAGTGTGCACAGACGTCTACGCACCATCTTCGGGCCCCAAAAGTGTAAAATCTTGCTTGTTGGGCCTAGCTAGCCCAATGACCTGATCTTAAGGCCCGAAGACACATATTTTCTACGAAGTGCTGAGTTTCACCGACTTGGCACAACGTGGAGTGACTTTCAATGGCTTGTACCACTGGTCCCCAAGGGTCCTTGGTATTGCTAGAAGAGTCTGCATATTTTACGAGGCGGGTCGGGGACCCCTCGCACGCATATTTTTCCCCAACCGGTTAATGGAGTCACCGGGGTCTTCGTGACCTCTTTCTCTTCGGATGTGGGACTACACCTAGTCAGGGCGATTGGATAACGTGATTAGTACGGACGACGCCTTCGGGATCGTTAGTATAACTATAAACTGGGCGTTTGTGTAATGCGGGTTTGTAGTAAATAATCATGCTCGAGAACCTTCCAACGTCGCCTGGGACTGACACTGCTATCTTCGTAATGGTTTCAACGCAACTTAATGGATTCCAAAGGAACTAGGGGAACATCGGGTTTCCCTAGGGTTTTCAATACATACAGATTTGAAATGCATACATCTTCAATGAACATTTTTTTTACAAGTATAGAAACAAACAAGCATACCTATGGATCTTCACAAACGTTTTCAAAAGCTTTTCTTTCCAGAAAATATCGGATTTTCTGGTGGTTTTTCAAACAATACAAACATTCGATTTCAAACACTACTTATGAACTCACCAACATTTCATATGTTGACGTTTTTCAAAATACTTGTATTCTCAGGTAACAGATAAAGTGAAGGATGAATTGTACTCTATGACGTTTTGCTGTCGTTTAACTAGTATCGAACAATCACTTTCGAGAATTGTAATGTTTTGAGACAATGTAATGAATGTAAACACTATCAGTTGTAATATTCAAATGTTGGTGATGAATGATGTTATGTTTCATGTATATTCATTGTGATGGTATTCAATTGAGTCACGACAGCCCCCGGACGTTTCCGCCGTCTGGTTCGGGGGTGTGACACCGGTTGACGAAGAGCGCTCATTTCCTTGCTATCAGTGAGAGCTCTTCTGCGGAAAGGTTGGCAGAGGTGTATATGAGGGAGGTGGTAGCGCGTCATGGCGTACCGATCTCGATTGTGTCGGATCGGGATGTGCATTGCACTTCCAGGTTCTGGAAGAAGTTTCATGAGGAGTTGGGTACTAGGTTGCATTTCAATACCGCTTACCACCCGCAGACGGACGGACAGAGTGAGCGGACGATTCAGACGCTCGAGGACATGCTTCAGGCATGTGTGTTGAACTTCGGAGGGAGTTGGGACACGTATCTGCATTTGGCTGAGTTTTCCTATAACAACAGCCACCATTCGAGCATCGGTATGCCTCCCTTCGAGTTATTGCATGGACGGAGGTGTCAGACTCCTATATGCTGGGGAAAGGTCAAACAACGAGTGCTGGGTAGCACTGAGCTAGTACTTCAGATGACCGAGCAGATACAACAGGTTAGACAGAGATTGCTGACGGCCCAGAGTCTCCAGAAGAGTTACGCGGATAGGCGGCGATCAGAGCTCGAGTTCAGGTTGGAGATTTTGTGCTCCTGAAGGTGTCTCCTTGGAAAGGAGTGATTCGATTCAGGAAAAGGGGCAAGTTGGGGCCCCGGTACATCGGTCTGTTCAGGGTGACGGCTAGAGTGGGCAAGGTAGCATATCGTTTGGAGCTACCCGCGGAGTTGATCCAGATTCATGACACCTTCCACATGTCTCAACTAAGGAAGTGTATAGCCGACGAATCGGCGGTGGTGCCGTTGGAGGATATTTAGGTGGATGCTAGCCTGAATTATTTTGAGAGGCCAGTTGCGATTGTGGATCAAAAGATCAAGGTTCGCAGGAACAAAGAGGTGCCCCTGGTGCTGGTCCAGTGGCAACATCGAAGAGGGTCTGAGCTGACTCAGGAGCTGAAGTTGGAGATGCGTGAGCAGCATCCAGAGTTGTTTGCAGAGTAAGACTTCGAGGGCGAAGTCTGATTCTAGTGCGGAAGAATTGTAACATCTGGATTCCCAGGTATATTATTTTAATCATTTACTTTTTTTTGTTTTGTGGAAGGACTCGGCGAGTTGACGCTTAGACTCGCCGAGTAGGATCGCGAGTCCTTGACTAGATTAGTGACCGGACTCGACGAGTCGATTCGTGGACTCGGCGAGTCCGCGCTGTAAAGTGAAACCCTAATCCCCGGGCTTGGGAGCCTATTTAAGGACCCTTACGGCCTTCATTCGTGGCCACCTTGTTCCAGAGAAACCCTATAGAGCAGAGATAGTGAGTTTGAGGGTAAGAGTAGGCTATTTCTCCATCTTTTGTGTGGTTTTGCTAGAGGAAGAAGAGAGGATCCATCTAGGTCGTGAAGGGAGCTTGGATTGGAGCTAATCACCGTGAGATATTGTCTTTGGAGGTAAAATTCTTTCCATTTCACATTCATATTGTGGGTTTCATAGTTTTAGGGTTTTTCCTCATGATTTTTATGAGATCTAGTGAGCATAAGGTCCCCTTGGTATGAATAAAATCAGATATGGACCATGAGAGGTCCCTAGAGCCATTATCTTCCAGCTTTTTGCAAGCAAATAAGGAATTGGAGACTAGGTTGCCATTTCTAGCCTTATTTCTCCATTTGAGGCTTAATATGAGTTACATGCGCGTAAAGGTTACACCTTTACGTGACTTTCGAGGGTTTAAAGGTTAGATCTATGAATTGGTTAAGCAGATCTGACCTCAGGAGGTTGGTTGAGCAAGTCCATGGAGGAAACTCGCCGAGTTCATATGTGGACTCGACGAGTTGGACCGGGTTGCCCCGAGGTCTGACTCCAGTGATGACCTGGTAAGTTGAGGGGTGACTCAACGAGTTGAGGGAGGACCAGGGATGAAGAGGTCATGCATGAACTCGTCGAGTTACATGAGTGCACTCAGTGAGTCTGGTCAATGTTTGACCGTTGACTTTTGTTGACTTTTAGGGTCTGGTTAACTTTAGGGTATTTGAGCCATGAGAGGGGTAAAATGGTCTTTTTACCCTCATGAGAATGCTAAGAGAGGGAATGGTCTAGCCTTGGGAAATGTGTTGATGTAGAGTGTGTATTTCATATGATTAGGCGGAGACTAGATCTGATTTCACAGAGTCCGAGATTACCGAGTACCCAAGGTGAGTCTTCTCACTATACGTTACCTAGAGTGGTATTTATGTGTTGACCGGAAGGTCTTATGTGCTATGTGATATATGTATGTTATATGATTGTATAGACCAGACCAGAGGGTTCAACGATTCAGACCGGACCGGAGGGTCCAACGATACAGACCAGGCCGGAGGGCCCAACGAGCTATGACCAGACCAGAGGGTCCAACGAGCTACGGGACTGGAGAGTCCCGCTGAGACACATCGACCGGAGCGTCGTACTATAGCCTCGAGTGGCGTTTGTGTTGTATGCGGTATTTTGGGGAACTCAATAAGCATTTTTGCTTACAGTTGTTGTGTTATGTGTTTCAGGTACTAGTGATGACCGTGGAAAGGTGCAGGTGTGATCCGTACACACAGTCAGGAGATTTCATTTGTGATCTTGGGATATGTTGGTATTTGATAACTATTGTTGAACCTATGTTTTGAGAATGTCTTAAGGATAATTTTGGTTGTTCGAAAAATGAAAAATTGTTTTGAAAATTTACGTTGTTACACCCTCTCTCCCCGTTTCCCTTTATAATACAAATGGAAGGCTTAAAAATAGCCATAAAGTTGGCTTGTAAAAAGGGATACTTCAAAGGGATCAAAATTCCAAATGGTGATACGGTCACCTCACATTAATTTTATGTAGATGATGCCCTCTTCATTGGGGAATGGAACAAAGAAAACATAAAAAATATGGCCCAAATCCTTAGATGCTTCCATGTGACCTCCGGATTGAAAGTTAACTTCCATAAGTCTCGCGTGTTTGGTATTGTGGTGGATATGCGTGAAGTCTCGAGATGGGAAATTCCCCTCGGGTGTGAATCGGCAACGCTCTCATTCACTTACCTTGGCATTCCAGTGGAGGCGAATATGAACCTAAAAAGGCATTAGAAACCGGTCATTGAAAGGTTTCTCTCAAAACTCTACTTTAGGAAGGCAAAGACTATCATTCGATGGTAGAGTAACACTGTTAAAGGCTGTTCTGGGAAACCTCCCCACATACTTTTTTCTCTCTTTGTGGCCCCAATAGGGGTAGTTAATGATGTTAAAAAAAATTCGGAGAAAATTCTTATGGGATGAGAGACAGTGTAAAAATAAAATCATCTAGATCTCTTGGGAAAAAGTAATGGCCCCTAGAGACTTGTGGGGGGGGGGGTGTTAGGTCATTGAGGCTTTTCAACCTAGCTTGAGAAGAGACAAATGGAGGTGAGATATCTCATTTGATGTGACCTTTCACGTGGATATCCTTCACGAATTGAGTTCATGTTTGCAACTTCAAATGGTCTATAGATTGGAACCACGAGATTCCCTTTAAAGTATTGTGTTTCGTTTGGAGGGCCCATCTCTATCGAATTCCAACTGCATGTCACTATTGAAGAGAGGTATCATTGTTGGCCCAGAAATTTGTGGTTCCTGCTTCATGGAGGTGGATGCAAATCATGCCCTCTTCATGTGCCCTTTCGCTACGTATATTCGGAGTTGCATTGTTGAATGGTGTGGATGTAATCATAACCAACTCAACAACTTTGGAGATATGTTTAATTTAATTAAGAATTAGAGAAGCTATTCAAACCAAAGAAAGGATCTTACTACAATTTGCTATGGGAATCTCTGGTGGATATGGAAGGCGAGATGTGATCGTTTGTTCAAACAATTCCGTTCTCCTCCCTTTAAGATTGTTGCTAATGTTAAGTCCCTTTTTTTAATTGGATCAAACATTGGAGAGTGAACTGCTCATATAATTGGGCTAATTGGTGCTTATCTCCTTTTTAGTTGTATCTAAAACTTTGTTTGTCTTTTTTTCTTCTCGGCTAGTGTCTTGCTAGTCATGGTTTTATGATATATTTGCCGGTTCTAAAAGAGGTAAAAGAAAGGCCTGTGCCTGTAAGTTTTTTTCATAGAATTGTCACATCTGATCATAAGTAATTAAGATCAATTTTTTTCATAGAATTGAGTAGCTTTATTTTGCTACACACTTTGAAGTCATTGGACGCAAAACCTGTAATATTTTGCTTTATTTTTGGAAGACGGTTTGCATGTTGGTAGATATGTCTTTTGAGTTATTTTGTTTAGTAACATCTGTGTATGCTTTAATTAAGCATTATCCCACCGTAAATATTAAAATGATTTTTTTGGGGAAATAGAGGAAGGGTACTGATATTCCCACGACAATTTTTGATACGTCCACTAAAAAGAATATAAATTGACAAATTTGCCCTTATTTACTTAATTAAGAGAGATAAATACAAATCTTTATTCAATAAAACACACGATTACACCTGGAACTCCAAACAATGCCTTCTTCCTCCGTTCCTCCTTCGGCGCTACAATTACATCGGTCGGCGCTTCTCGTCAGTCGATTCTTCTTCAGCCCACGTCATCGGTACAAACAGTAGCCATAAGCTGACGGTGCCCATGGCTTGCGGCAGATTCTTTCAACGAGTTTGATACCCTCATTGGAATCTTTAATTAAGAGAATCGTGGTTCATGGGTGGTGGTGGTGGATCTTTGTTTTTCAACTGTGAAGACACCTACATCAGAAGAACCACGATTGGTTTCTTGATTGTTAGTCCATGATGGGAATACAAAGATGCTTTCAAAGATGATTACGATTATTAGATATGATGCATCGGTTTCTTGGCTGTTAGATTTGAATCATTATGGCTCCGGTTAAACCAATACATCCTTGAGAAATTTGAAGAAATAGTTTACTTAAGTAAAATATTATCTTCTTAATGTAAGATCAAACAATAGAATTATTATATTCATAAGGAAGAAACCAACAAAGATCTGAATAGCTCGGCCAAGTAAACCACATAAACACCTGACGCGATATGAGACGAAGATAAATGTGCTCCGCTTTTGTTATCGGTGACGCTATACCAAACTGGCAAGACCAAGTCGGTCAAATAAATTGGAAGATTTCTTCCTCTAGTATCTTGGCTTTGTTTGTTATCTGTTCTAGCTATGGGTAGGTTGGTTTCCTTGATTGTACTTGGTATCTTAACTCAGATTAATAAACGAGTATTTCTCTACCATATACTCTGTTTCCAACATTGTATTTGCGCCAATGTCCTTGAACACGGAGACGGTGTAGAGATTGGATTCCGAAGGCTTAGGAAGCACCACAACTACCTATAGGGATTCTCCTTTATAATAGCCATGGAATCAGATTGGATTTGAATGATGGGGGCGTCGTAAGGACCTGTGTGTGTTTTTGAAACGAAAATGTAGTTGCTATCTTTAAATAGGGGCATAATTGTAAATCTATATGTTTTTCAGTGGAAGCATAAAAAATCAACTGTGGTAATATCAGTACCCATAGAGGAAGTTCAATATTAGTATAGAGACTTGTTATCTGCTATGAAATCTTCTTGTGAAAAAACTAAACAACACATTTTCCAGCATCAGTCATCTTAAAATAATAAGTTACATGATAAGAATATTCCTTTGGACGATATCAGTAAATTTGTTTTAAGTGCACATCACATTAAACTTGACATGTGAAAAACTGAAGAAAATATCAACCTCCTAATCTCCTTTCTTAAAATGAGGATTCCATTCAATTTGATAGGGTTGTGCTATAAGTACCCTTAACCAATTTTAACCCCTGCCAATATCAATCAAATCAACTTTTTACATTTGATTTGACATAATCTTTTTCTTTTTATTTTTTATTTGTTTTTTTTCCTTTTTGTTTTTTATTTTTTTCCTTTTATTTTATATTATTATTATTATTATAAATTTCAATAATCAAAAAAAATTCGGACAACATTTTAAAATTCGGAAAACATTATTAATTCGCACGACATTATAAAATTCGAACAACTTTTTTGTCCATAATTAAAAAATATAAAAAATATCTAAAAACTGATTTTATATAGCCGTTGGAATTTATAATGTCGTCCGAATGTTAAAATTCTGTGCGAAATTTATAACAATAATAATAATAATAATAATTAAAAAAGAATTAAAAACAACAAAAAAAATAAAAAAAAAACAACAAAAAAAAACAACAAAAGACAAAAAATCAAATCAATGGGGGGTGGAATTGGAAAAGGAATGATGGTAATTATAGAAAACCCCATGTGATATCCTTGAGTGCCTAAGAGGGTGTTTGGCTTAGCTTTTGAAAGCCAAAAAGTCCTTTTTGTAAAAGATGGAAAAGTCAGGATTCCTGACTTTTAAAAAATATGACATTTACTCTATTGAAAAAGTTGGAAAAGTTAGAATTACCAAACATCTTTTTGACTTTTAGAAAAAGATAAAAGTTAAAAGTCATTCTAAAAGTTATCGCAAACACCCTCTAAATATTGTCAAATCACCGCTCCTATCCCAAAACTGTCATTGTCGTCCCTGGTTATTCATGGTAACTTCATATTCTTCACTGATGCAACCATTTTTCTATATTCGTTTCTTTTTCATGTTTTGTCCATTTTCTTCCGTAAAATTCGTTTTGCTCCACCTTCTACTTAACTTCGACTTCAGGTTCTCATTTATCCATTTTTAATTGATTGTTACTGATTTCTTTTTACTAATTTGTGACTTAATCTTGCAAAATATTGATGTAATAACTTACAATCAGTGGGTATTGTAGGGATGGTGATATCAATAAAGCATTTAGTGTGTTCGATCAAATGTGTGTAGCACATGACATCGTAACATTCAACACAATTTTGTGCTCACTGTGTGACAAAAGCCAAACACAGAGGCGTGTTTCATACAGAAGTTGCTTAATAACAAGTGAAGTCTGGTAAGCCTCCTGGTCTGCCATTTCACGCTAGGTTGGTTGTTGCATGTTTGAATATCCTTTTCTCCTTTAATTGAAATGAAAATCTACTTTCAAAATGGAGATTTTGAATTGGAACAGGTCTAAAGGCGGGAAGTTTGTACTGATAGTGAAGGACACAGACCTGGAAAAATCACCCAAGGATGAAGTTTGTGATCACCTCTCGTTCTTTTTTTGTCCCAAAGTTAGAGTCAATTTCAAATAGATTCGGTTTTAGCTTCGTATATGTATGAATTTTCATGGATACAGAGAAAATTCAACAAAAATGTCATGAGATTAGAAGAATTTTTCATTTCATGTACTAATAAAGTAAATAGGGAGATGAAATTGATGTAACTTGCACTTCTAGGAGCTGTTAAACTGTTAAAATAGTCCAGAGTTGGTTTTTGGTCTATGCACGTTTTTTATTTTGTTTTCTTAAGTAGTACTAGATTAGAATAAGTCAATGCCAATGTGGGCTATGTGTTCCTGGTCTTTAGCTGATAGTGTGGAGTCAGGTCCTTATTTTCTACAGTAGTCTAGTTTAAAAGGGCATGGTGTACGTTGATGGGGGTTATCCCCATTTTGTTTGTTTTACTTAGAAAGTGAATAAAGGTTCAACCTTTTGCCCAGTTGTTTCTCTATTCCCTATTTTTTTTATTATCAAACCTACATATATACCAGATTTAACCTTCCTTGTCATTACTATATATTGTCCCCTGTGAAGTTTGCTTTCCTGTCCTTGTACCTTAATTTGGTGTAAAGTCTTTATCACTACTGCAAAAGACCAACATTTGGTAGCATAGCGAAAGACCTAATATCAACCACGCAAAAAAATGACAGGGAATAATGGAAATGGCGAAAAAGATGGTATGGTCACTCTTCATTATCTGATGCTGTCAAGAAGTAACTACTCTGCATGGCCCATAAAAATGAGGGTCTTCATGCAAGCCCATGGAGTGTGGGATGCAGTGGAACCCAGAACATCAAACATTATGGTAGAAGTCAAGAAGGATAAGATGGCCTTAGCAGCCATCTATCAAGGCATACCTGAAGACCTATTTCTTTTATTGGTTGAGAAGAAAACAGCCAAAGAAGCATGGGAAGCCTTGAAGACCATGTTCTTGGAAGCAGATAGAGTGAAGACAACAAGAATTCAGACTTTAAAAGCAAAATATTTAAAGCCTTGAATATGAAGGAGTCAGAAAGTGTAGATGATTTCACTGTGAAGGTGAACAATATAATAAACACCATGCGTGCTTTGGGTGACACCATGGAAGAAGAAATATGTAGTGAAGAAGATACTAAGAGCAGTTCCATCCAAGTTCCTTCAGATTGCTTCTACATCGGAACAATTTAGGGATTTGACTGTGATGACAGTTGAAGAAGTAGTAGTAAGATTGAAGGCCCGTGAAGAATGCATGAAAGGACATAGTGAAAATGATTTGAAGAAACTTCTTTTGACCCACCAGGAATGGTCCGAAAGAAGCAAGAAGAAGGCAGAAGATGACTTTAAGCCCATTTACAAAGGAAATTGTGGTGGGTTTGGAGGCTCACGAGGACGGGGTAGAGGTTGTAACAGAGGCCGCGATTATGGTGGTCGTGGTGGTCATGGCAGAAGTGGATCACACCACCAGAAATAAGAGAAACGGGGTCAATCTAGCAGCCAAGAAAAAAGTGGAGTGCAATGCTACAATTATCAAGAGTTTGGTCACTATGTTGTTGAATGCAAGAATCCAAGGCGTGAGAGAAATCAAGTGAATAACTTGATTCAAGACCATATTGACAACAAACCTGCACTACTTCTATCATCCTTTGATGGAAGTGAAGATATAGGTGAATTCTTCCTGAATGAAGAAAACATAAACCCACCATTGAAGACGAGAGGACATGTTGCAAGCCACTCAAATTTCTAGTACCTTGATACAGGGCCAGCAACTACATGACTGGGGACAAGTGCAGGTTCAAAGAGTTGGATAAAAGGATTCAACGCTATGAAAAGTTTGGGAATGAGTCTAGAGTCAGAATTGAAGGGAAGGGTATGATTGTTGATATGTGCATAATTAGTTAATTATTTAGTATACATTTTTAGTCATTTTTAACCAATTATGTGAATAATATGGATAAAAGGTGCTTAATACTGTTTAAATTTTGTTTTCAATCCAAAAGACATGCTTGGGAGTGAAAGGGAACAAGGGAAAGCAATACAAGACCAAAGAATAAAGATTGAGGAACAAAAACTCATATACTCGGCGAGTACACGAGTCTACTCGGCGAGTCCAGCTGAATATTCCAGAAGATAGCCACGACTCCTGATTTAAGACGGATAACAACAAGTCTACTCGGCGAGTTGGGTCTGCTACTCGCCGAGTACACCCTGTTTTGAGATATCTATAAAAACCAAGCCTTTATCCGATGGGACTACTTTTCTGGCGATTTTTGAAGATCCTTCTGCGATTGAGAACCCTGGAAGACGCTGAGGAATTCTAATCTTCAACCTCTTGAAGAATTGAAGCAACTAGGTTAATCATTCCACTTAGCCTTAGGATTTTAGTATGTCTAATCTAGTTAAACTTGTTTTTGTGTGTGATTTTACTGCAACTATGAGCTAATTACGTTTTTGTTTCTGTTTGGGGAATACCAAGGAACTCCTATGGTTTAATTCTTAGTTTTTGGTTAATTATTTATTGGTGATCTATTAAATTAAGTTTGTTAAAGAACCTTATGCATTAATCACGATTATTTTCTGTTAATTGGAAGACAATTAAGCTGCATGAACATCTCTTAGTTGTTAACCTCATATGTCTATGTGAACACTAACTCATATGCTTAGGAATAATGATAATGAAACTAAGATTAATAAGACAATAATTAGATTAATGTGTGAGGTTGTTTGAGAAACCATCAAACAAGAGGTTAATTGAATCACTAAATTGATTAACCACTACAAATCTTATTTAATTCAAATTATTAATCTAGGGAATTAATTAGTTTAAACACTTGATCACCGCTTAAATTAGTTAATTGTCTAAGGGTTAGGAGTAATGAACATGAACCTAACCACTATAGTTGGTAGCCAATAACAATTAATCTATCATAAATACAAATAACCATAGGAGTGAATTGGTTGAACCTAAATAGAAACATCTTTATCAAATTTGGTGAATTAGTTGTTTTCTTTAGTTGATTAGTTAATTAGGTGTGCTTAAGTTTATAGTCTTGTAAAACTAGAAGAAAAACCTTTTACTTTCATTAATTGTTTTAGTTAAAATTAGTTATTAGTTTAGTTTTCCGTTCCCTGAGTTCGATACCTTACCTACTAAACTATACCACTAAAAGACAGGTTCACTGCCTTTGTGTGCTAAATTTATTAATAAAAAGTAGGGATAAAACAAGTGCATTTTACACACATCAAGTTTTTGAGGTAGCAGTCGCGGGAATTGTGGGTTGCACAAGTCCCGGGCCAGTGTCGTCGCGCATCCTCTTCTTCCATTCTCCCATGGGGATTTCATCAATGTTAGCCATTGTGATAGCTAACTCTTCCTCGGAATCAGTGTCGTGCTCGTATGTAGGTTCCTCTTCTTCCTCGGTCTCGTACTCAATATTGTCACACCCCCAAACCAGAGTGGCGGAAACATTCGGGGGTGGATGACTTCACGTAGTATCACAACCATTGAATATTGTAAAGAAAGTAACACAACCATCACATATATAATGAAAACGTATGTTGTTGCGTTATACATATTAGCAAAAGAATATTACAATAAGATGATAAATGTTCAATAATAAAACATCCTTAGTGTTCCCTTCTCCAAAAGCTGGTGGTTACCTGTATTACTGATTCCCTGAGAAATACAAGTGGTTTCGAAAAAGTGTCAACAATTAAGTTGGTGAGTTCATAAGTGTTTTACATTGAAAAGTATGTCCTTTTTGATAGTAAATCGATGAACGAGGTTTTCAGAAAATCCAATATTTTCTATAAATGATTTGAAAAGTTTCCCGTGTTGGAGTGCGTTAGTGTTTTCCATACTTGAATAATAGTGATAAAATTTGTGTTAACAATAAAATGGAAAACTGAAATGCATATATGAATCT
The DNA here is from genome assembly GCF_002870075.4 of Lactuca sativa. NCBI lineage: Eukaryota > Viridiplantae > Streptophyta > Magnoliopsida > Asterales > Asteraceae > Lactuca > Lactuca sativa. Next base: position 248,013,122 of record NC_056625.2, read on the forward strand.
CGTAAATCAAACTTATTTTTATACTTTAATATGAGCTTTATAACCATACTATTGACACTGACGGCCTGTAACAACATTCTTCAGGTGTTGTAGTGTTATGACATTTGTCACCCCAGACCTGCCGGTCTAACTATAGCTAATAGTTTAGGTGCGGGGTTGTCAATCCCGTATAGATCTATACACAAGTATCACGCTCTCTCTCCAAGAGATTATGGTATATAATACATGACTTGAAATGCATACATACGAGTACGTTGAAGTTTAAATGTCTCACATTACTTGGTATAAACAGATTTACGATAATAAAGACTTTACTTCTTTTGAAAGCATTTCATTTGTCGAGATGTATATGTAAAATGTATGAATCACTTGAATACTACACTCATTATAGTTTCTCAAAAGTATGTTTCCATTTAGTAAGAACAACTTTGTGATATATTAGCCCTTTAAACATAACGTTATTTTTGTATCAAAACCCTATAAGAACGATATTATAATTATGTTTATGAAATGATACTTTGACTTGTAATGTACTTGTATTCCCCCCCCCCCCCTAAAGCGTGAAAAGAATTGAAAAGTAGGGGTATGAACTCACTCGTTAAGTTTGAAGAGAGAGGCTAGAGTTGAGCAGAGTTCCGACCGCGGAAAGTTGCGTCTTCGGGTTCTCGGGAATCTCTGCAGCGTAGATCCTTCGTCGGGGGCTCGAGTGCGGAAACCAAGGTAAGGAAATGGTCTCTGGAGCTGGGAGAATGGCTGAGGAATTGTGAAGGTGTGCCAAAACTCGAAGCTCATGCCATCTATTTATAGTGTTGGAAGAGTGAGTACGCGGGGCGTAATTTTGGAGTACGCGGCGCGTACCTCGTTACGCTGGGCGTAGTATGGCGTCATGGCTTACGACTCCTGGCTAGCTAAGCGTAGAGGGGGCGGGCCGATGGGACTCGACTCTGGGTCTAGTACGCGGGGCGTACTCCCAGAGAACGCGGGGCGTAATCCGGCCTGTCCTCTTCTAAATTCCGTAACTTTCGCGTACGAGCTCCGTTTTTCGTGTTCTTTATATCCACGCGTAGGTGAGATTATGCTCTACAACTTTCATTTAGACTCCGTCGGCTAGTTTTGACTTTATTTTTAATGATATATTTTTAATAGGCCGGGCCTCCTAAAGTTCGTAAAAAATTCATAGGTTCTTTATTCGACGTCGGTTTTCGTTTGTCTTTTTATCGTTTTATTACCACTGAGGAGATCTTCAACTTCCGTTTAGGTGGTGATAGCTAAATAACACTCGATCTTCAATCCGAGTTTTTAGCCCTCTACTACTGTTACGAAACTTTGAAAATTCGTAACTTCTTCATACGAGGTCCAATTTGGGCGATCTTTTTATGCACGCTCACCTTTCAACGAGATCTACGACTTTTGTTTAGATACTTAAGGCAAGAATGTATTTTATTGAGATTTTACTTTCTACGTCAAATAATATTTTAACGTCGTGTCGTAAATATACGAGTGGTTATACTTTCTTCAATATAACCCGGTTTTGAGCGTTCTTTATGTTTTTGGAAACCTTGGCATGATATCAAATATTTGAGGCATCCCAACTTAGATACTTGAACACTTTATTTTCGAGGTTAATTCCGTTGTATTTGGCTTTCGAGTGTTACAATGCTTTTGGAAAATATAGGGTTGTCACATCATCCCCCTGTTAAGGGAATTTCGTCCCGAAATTTAATCTAAGATAGAGTTTACAGTTTTAGGAAAAAGATGCGGGTACTTTTGTTTCATCTGATCTTTGCGTTCCCAGGTGTATTCAGGTCCTCGCTTGGCGTTCCAGCGGACCTTTACAATGGGTATGCGGCTTTGTTTAGTCCTTTTGATTTCCCGATCCATGATCTCTACTGGTTCCTCCACAAATTGGAGGTTTTCATTTATTGCAATTTCGTCTAGAGGGACGAGAAGGGTCTCGTCGGATAAGCACTTCTTTAGATTCAATACGTGAAAGGTAGGGTGTACGTTGTGGAGCTCCTGAGGTAGTCTAAGTTCGTAAGCCACTGGACCGATCCTGGCAAGGATCTCGAATGGTCCGATGTATCTAGGGTTCAGTTTTCCACGTTTTCTGAAGCGTATTAAACCTTTCCAAGGCGAGACTTTGAGTAGGACATGGTCTCCAACTTGGAATTCCAAGGGTTTTCGTCTCTTATCTGCGTAACTCTTTTGTCTATCCCTTGATGCTTTTAGACGTTCTCGGATTTGAACAATCTTCTCCGTAGTCTCCCTTATGATTTCTGGCCCAGTGAGCGTGTTGTCAGTTGCTTGCCCTTTTGCTAGTTGAGTGTCCCCCACTTCGGCCCAGCACAAAGGTGACCTGCATTTGCGGCCATAGAGGGCTTCGAATGGGGCAGCTTTGATACTGGTGTGGTAGCTATTGTTGTACGAGAACTCGACCAAGGGTAGATGTGTGTCCCATGCTTTGCCAAAATCGATTACGCAAGCTCTCAGCATGTCTTCTAGGGTTTGTATTGTTCTCTCGCTCTGGCCGTCGGTTTGTGGGTGATAAGCGGTACTCATGTCTAGTCTTGTCCCCAAAGCTTTTTGTAGCGACTGCCAGAACCTTGAGGTGAATCTACTATCTCGGTCCGAGATAATGGATATGGGCACACCATGTAGTCGTACAATTTCTTTGAGGTATGTCCTTGTTAACTTCTCCAATTTATCCGTCTCTTTGATTGGTAGGAAATGCGCTGACTTAGTTAACCTGTCGACAATTACCCAAATGGTGTCGAGTCCGCTTGTTGTTTTGGGTAATTTTGTTATGAAATCCATGGTTATCCGCTCCCACTTCCATTCGGGTATTTCTGGTTGTTGTAATAAACCCGAGGGCTTCTGGTATTCCACCTTGACTTTGGCACATGTCAGGCATTTGCTCACGTAGGTAGCAATTTCGGCTTTCATGTTTTGCCACCAGTACAACTTCTTGAGGTCGAGATACATCTTATCGGAGCCGGGATGTATGGAGTATCGTGTTTTATGGGCTTCGTCCATAACGATTTCTCTGAACCCACCAAACTTCGGTATCCAAATTCGATCCATGAAATAACGAATCCCGTTGCTCTTGGTCTCAAGGTTCTTATCCCTTCCCCTTAGGGCTTCTCCTGTCACATTTTCGGATTTCAAGGCTTCTATTTGGGCTTCCTTGATTTGCGTGAACAGGTGTGATTGGATCGTCATAGTTAGGGATTTTACTCGGCGACTTGAGTACTCCTTCCGACTAAGTGCATCAGCCACTACATTAGCTTTTCCAGGGTGATATCGAATTTCGCACTCGTAATCACTTAGTAGTTCTACCCATCGTCTCTGTCTCATGTTGAGTTCCTTCTGATTGAGGATATGTTGGAGGCTTTTATGATCAGTGAAGATGGTACATTTTGTGCCGTAGAGATAGTGTCTCCATATCTTCAGAGCGAAGGCGACTGCTCCTAGCTCAAGATCATGCGTTGTGTAGTTCGCTTCATGCGTCTTTAGTTGCCTTGAGGCGTAGGCGATGACCTTCCCTCTTTGCATTAAGACACACCCAAGTCCTTGGTTTGATGCATCACAATAGACCACGAAGTCCTCCATTCCCTCTGGCAGGGTTAAGATGGGCGCACTACATAAGGCTCGCTTTAGTGTCTGAAATGCGCTGTCTTGTTTTTCTCCCCAGTCGAAGGTCACATTCTTCTGGGTTAGGGTGGTAAGTGGCTTGGCAATCTTTGAAAAGTTCGGTATGAATCTTCGGTAATACCCGGCGAGTCCCAAAAATTGCCGGATTTCTGTAGGGGTTCTTGGAGTAGTCCAACTATCTATTGCCTTTATCTTGGAGGGGTCCACGTGTATTCCTTCTTTGCTTACAACATGTCCTAGGAAATCCACTTCCCGAATCCAAAATTCACATTTGGAAAATTTTGCATAAAGTTTCTCTGCCCTTAATGTTTCCAGTACTTGGCGGAGATGTTGGCTGTGTTCTTCCTGGCTTCTTGAATAGATGAGTATATCATCTATGAATACGATAACGAATTTATCCAGGAAGGGACGACATACTCGGTTCATCAAATCGATGAACACTGCTGGAGCATTCGTCAATCCGAAGGGCATTACTACAAATTCGTAGTGACCATAACGTGTTCGGAAAGCCGTTTTGGGGATGTCTCCCTCCAGCACTCGCAGTTGGTGATAACCAGATCTTAGATCGATCTTTGAGAAGTAGCTTGCTCCCTGTAGTTGGTCGAATAGATCGTCTATGCGCGGTAAGGGATATCGGTTCTTGATCGTGAGTTTGTTTAGTTCCCGATAATCGATGCACATGCGAAAGGATCCGTCCTTCTTTTTCACGAATAGGACTGGCGCTCCCCATGGTGAGAAGCTCGGTCTGATGAATCCCTTGCTCAGCAGCTCGTTTAATTGACTGGATAGTTCCTGCATCTCGGCTGGGGCTAAACGGTAAGGTGACTTTGCTACAGGAGTAGCTCCGGGGATTAAGTCGATTCTGAACTCGACTTGACGTTCCGGTGGGATTCCTGGATGATCTTCTGGGAAAATATCCGGGAAGTTGCAGACTTCCGGAATATCTTTAATGTTTTTCGATTCTCGTTTCTTGTCTACTACATGGGCTAGAAAGGCATGATATTCCTTACAAAGATACTTTTGTGCTTTAATACAGGAAATGATTTGTAAACTTGAACTAGGTTTGTTGCCATAAATGACAAGAGTTTCGCCATTTGGCAGATTTAGGCGAACAACCCTTTCGTGGCAAAGGATATCGGCATGGTGAAGGCTCAACCAGTCCATACCGATGATGACATCGAAACTTCTTATGGAAATGGGCATAAGATCGACTCGAAACAAGCGCTCGTTTAAATTTAGTGTGCACCCTACGTACAAATCGTTTGCGTGTTCTATTTTACCGTTTGCCATTTCTACAGTAAATATCTTATTGAGTGGTTGGGGTTTTTGATTAAGTAGGTGTTTGAATTTATGACTCACAAAACTTCTCTCCGCACCGCAGTCAAAAAGTATGCATGCATAAGTGTTGTTGAGTAGGAACGTACCCGTAACCACCGTGGGGTCCGCTATTGCTTCATTCTGTCCTACTGCCAGCACTCTCCCCACACCGCCAATATTCCTTTCCTTGGGACAATCCCTCCTGAAGTGTCCAGTCTCCCCGCACCCATAACACGCCCGACTTACTCTAGTGCCAGAAACTTGAGTGATTGGTCGTCCCGGTGCTTTACAGAAACGGGTTGTGTGCCCCTTCCTGTCACAGTTCTTGCAGTGCATCTCGCGACAAATACCATGGTGATGGTAGTTGCACTTGCTGCACTTGGGCAGATTCCCCGCATATGGTTTTGTTGGTGCAGAGGTAGCAGGAGTTGTGGTGGGGGTAGTAGCAGCATGAACCGCAACCATTTGCTTCTTTGAAGGTTCTTGTGAAGTTTGCCCCTTCCTTTTGTTCCAAAATTTCTTCTTGTTGTTGTTGTTGGCATTGATCTCATTGTTGCTGTTCCCTTTGGTTGGTTCAGCCATGATAGCCGTGACTCCTTGACAGACACCATGATCAACAAGAGATTGCGCTAGTTCTTTGGCGATGGCGAAGGTCAAGGGTCTGGAAGCTAGCACACTTCCTCGAAGTTGGGGTGATAGTCCCCAGATGTATCTCTCGACCTTTTGGCTTTCTAGGGTTAACATTCCTGGGCAAAGTTTTATTAAGTCACTGAACCTGTTGGTGTAACCTGCTATATCCGAACCTACCATCGAGAGGTTCCACAGTTCCTGTTTAAGCTTCTGAATCTCGCCTCTTGGGCAGTATTCTCGAAGGAGCATTCTTTTCAGGTTTTCCCAACCCATGGAGTTCGCCACCACTAGGGTTAGTGTCTGGACGTGGCTGTTCCACCATGTCAGGGCGCGTTCAGAGAAAGTAAAAGCGGCAAACTTTACTTTGCTTTCTTCAGGACATGCACAGATTTCGAATACAGCTTCCGTTTTCTCTATCCATTGAGATAGAGCCAATACTCCCCCGGTCCCGTAAAAGGGAATAGGTTTTCCGTTGGTGAAGTCTTTGTAAGTGCATACCCCTGAACGGCTTTGACCTTGGCCATTTGTAAAACTGTTTGTTCCTCCCCCCGATCCGTTGTTGCTCATTTGTGCCATTGCTGCAGTTACAGCAGCGGTTACAGCAGTCTGGAACATAACGGTGTCCATAATTGGAGGAGGTGGTGGAGGTGGTGTTGAAGTTGAGTTTCTGCGTGTTGATCTACGAGGAGGCATGTTCTGGTAGAGAAAAATAAGAATGAATACTATAAGTTTCTAATGTTTTGACAATCGTGTGTTAGTTGTATCTTGTAATTTGTTTTGACTTTAGTTTATGGTTTCAAGGTAGGCATAGAAATTTAAAACTCGTAATTTTTGAGAGGTATAAAATAAGAAATACTTCATATTCATACATATAGGTCACACCTGAGGTGTGTTACATTACATGTTTTTGTTTGGAAAATTTGATCCTCCTAGAGATCTCCGATTACGGATACAACAGGGAAAACAAGGGAAATAAGGGAAAAACTTTTATCCGAAATCCTACTCTATAACAAAATTGTTGGGGCTCGAACAAGTTCTACTTGCGGCGTTTGGAGCTAGATTCGGCATCCGACCTTTTGACTCCCATCAGTCGCCTCTCAAGATCTGCTTGTTGTTCCTTCATCTCTCTTATTTCTGCCAGAGCCGTTATCATTTGGTTCTAAAGTGTCCCCGTGTAGATTTGGGTATTCTCATGTAGTCCTTCCAAACGGCGGATGTCAACGGCGTTACCTTGGGTAGCAGCATTGACCTCACGAACTCTGGTTGCTTGCCTGTCCGTCTCGTAGTTCTGGGTAGCTATAGCGTTCACAATAACAGGAAGTGCTCGATCAGCTGAGCTTCCCCCACTGACATTGTAAAAATCTCGGCACATGCCGAAAGGAGGGCGTACACCTTGCTGGCGGCTCCAATAGTAGAGGTGACTTCCCCACATGGGAATGGGTCCCGGTTGATATGGTCTGATTTCGGGAGGATGAGGGATGGGAGGGTTGAACACTTCTGGCTCGGAGTCTGTCCCGCTAGAAATCTCCTCGATCTCTTCGTCGACTTCGAATTCCTCTCCGACTTCGACTTCGAATTCTCCCTCGATAACCCCTTCGGGTTCTTCCTCGACCTCTTCTTCGATTTCCTCTGGGTCTTCCTCCGGGTCTTCTTCTATCCAACCGCCGTTGCCTTGGTTTGGGTAGTAGGGATCTCCTGGTAAATGGAATCCGGCCATTTATCTGTACTAGGATAGATGTATGAGAACTTTTATAAGAAAAGAAAATTCTATTTAACGACTTACTATTTTTAACTATAATTTGCACAACTATTTTTAATAATACTCCTATAATATTTCAATTTGGTGAAACTAAAATAATTTGTATTTGGTAAGTTCTTGGCTTGTTGTCCACTACGACCATTCCTCGACGTACGTTGGTCAAATCCAGGATAAATATAGTTGATCAGGCTATATTTATTCTCGACCTGATTACATACCCCGTGGCTCAATCGTAGTGTCGTAACTTGCCTTAATACTTTTTAGTAAAACTTGTTATGATACGAGATTAATGCATGCTTGTAAAAATGTATATCTTTAAAAGAAAGTATTTTGTTCATGAAAATGTTTCGTCAGAGGGTTTTTGGTCCCCTTTGCATTTATAGTTTGTATATCGTATGTGGTTCGATATACTTAGTTCACTATAAACAATGCTCTGATACCAATCTGTCACACCCCCAAACCAGAATGGCGGAAACATTCGGGGGTGGATGACTTCACGTAGTATCACAACCATTGAATATTGTAAAGAAAGTAACACAACCATCACATATATAATGAAAACGTATGTTGTTGCGTTATACATATTAGCAAAAGAATATTACAATAAGATGATAAATGTTCAATAATAAAACATCCTTAGTGTTCCCTTCTCCAAAAGCTGGTGGTTACCTGTATTACTGATTCCCTGAGAAATACAAGTGGTTTCGAAAAAGTGTCAACAATTAAGTTGGTGAGTTCATAAGTGTTTTACATTGAAAAGTATGTCCTTTTTTATAGTAAATCGATGAACGAGGTTTTCAGAAAATCCAATATTTTCTATAAATGATTTGAAAAGTTTCCCGTGTTGGAGTGCGTTAGTGTTTTCCATACTTGAATAATAGTGATAAAATTTGTGTTAACAATAAAATGGAAAACTGAAATGCATATATGAATCTCGTAAATCAAACTTATTTTTATACTTTAATGTGAGTTTTATAACCATACTATTGACACTGACGGCCTGTAACAACATTCTTCAGGTGTTGTAGTGTTATGACATTTGTCACCCCAGACCTGCCGGTCTAACTATAGCTAATAGCTTAGGTGCGGGGTTGTCAATCCCGTATAGATCTATACACAAGTATCACGCTCTCTCTCCAAGACATTACGGTATATAATACAAGACTTGAAATGCATACATACGAGTACGTTGAAGTTTAAATGTCTCACATTACTTGGTATAAACAGATTTACGATAATAAAGACTTTACTTCTTTTGAAAGCATTTCATTTGTCGAGATGTATATGTAAAATGTATGAATCACTTGAATACTACACTCATTATAGTTTCTCAAAAGTATGTTTCCATTTAGTAAGAACAACTTGGTGATATATTAGCCCTTTAAACATAACGTTATTTTTGTATCAAAACCCTATAAGAACGATATTATAATTATGTTTATGAAATGATACTTTGACTTGTAATGTACTTGTATTCCCCCCCCTCAAGCGTGAAAAGAATTGAAAAGTAGGGGTATGAACTCACTCGTTAAGTTTGAAGAGAGAGGCTAGAGTTGAGCAGAGTTCCGACCGCGGAAAGTTGCGTCTTCGGGTTCTCGGGAATCTCTGCAGCGTAGATCCTTCGTCGGGGGCTCGAGTGCGGAAACCAAGGTAAGGAAATGGTCTCTGGAGCTGGGAGAATGGCTGAGGAATTGTGAAGGTGTGCCAAAACTCGAAGCTCATGCCATCTATTTATAGTGCTGGAAGAGTGAGTACGCGGGGCGTAATTTTGGAGTACGCGGCGCGTACCTCGTTACGCTGGGCGTAGTATGGCGTCATGGCTTACGACTCCTGGCTAGCTAAGCGTAGAGGGGGCGGGCCGATGGGACTCGACTCTGGGTCTAGTACGCGGGGCGTACTCCCAGAGAACGCGGGGCGTAATCCGGCCTGTCCTCTTCTAAATTCCGTAACTTTCGCGTACGAGCTCCGTTTTTCGTGTTCTTTATATCCACGCGTAGGTGAGATTATGCTCTACAACTTTCATTTAGACTCCGTCGGCTAGTTTTGACTTTATTTTTAATGATATATTTTTAATAGGCCGGGCCTCCTAAAGTTCGTAAAAAATTCATAGGTTCTTTATTCGACGTCGGTTTTCGTTTGTCTTTTTATCGTTTTATTACCACTGAGGAGATCTTCAACTTCCGTTTAGGTGGTGATAGCTAAATAACACTCGATCTTCAATCCGAGTTTTTAGCCCTCTACTACTGTTACGAAACTTTGAAAATTCGTAACTTCTTCATACGAGGTCCAATTTGGGCGATCTTTTTATGCACGCTCACCTTTCAACGAGATCTACGACTTTTGTTTAGATACTTAAGGCAAGAATGTATTTTATTGAGATTTTACTTTCTACGTCAAATAATATTTTAACGTCGTGTCGTAAATATACAAGTGGTTATACTTTCTTCAATATAACCCGGTTTTGAGCGTTCTTTATGTTTTTGGAAACCTTGGCATGATATCAAATATTTGAGGCATCCCAACTTAGATACTTGAACACTTTATTTTCGAGGTTAATTCCGTTGTATTTGGCTTTCAAGCGTTACAATGCTTTTGGAAAATATAGGGTTGTCACAAATATTTTCTTGAATTGGGTCCTCGATTGTCAAAGAGGCACTGGATGCTCCTGATTTGATGCTCTTCTTTTTCCCAAAAACAGTCTTCAAATTGGACAAAGGTGACTTCTTTGGTGTACTCGAACTCTCTACGTCCTTTCCTTTGTTCCTTTTCAATGCGGATTCGGGATCTTCAAACGGGGGTACCAGCGGGGTGTTTGATCCTCTGGTCATGAAAGTCCTGAAGTAAAAAGAATAAAAACTTAAAAAGAACAAAAAAATGTACTGAAAAAAAAAATCTAATATTAACTGCTGAATACGGTTGTACTCGCCGAGTAGGTGCGATTGCACTCGGCGAGTATCAGTGTGATTTTGAAAAAAAAATTAAACTTAATATTAAAACTAAACAGATGCTAAAACCTAATTACTAACTACTAAATTGCAATAAATTAACTTTATGCAAGTAAACTCACACAAAGGATCGAAAAAATTAGGAATTAGATTAATTATTTAGAACCGTTCCCCGGCAACGGCGCCAAAAACTTGATGTGTGTAAAATGCACTTGTTTTATCCCTACTTTTTATTAATAAATTTAGCACACAAAGGCAGTGAACCTGTCTTTTAGTGGTATAGTTTAGTAGGTAAGGTATCGAACTCAGGGAACGGAAAACTAAACTAATAACAAATTTTAACTAAAACAATTAATGAAAGTAAAAGGTTTTTCTTCTAGTTTTACAAGACTATAAACTTAAGCACACCTAATTAACTAATCAACTAAAGAAAACAACTAATTCACCAAATTTGATAAAGATGTTTCTATTTAGGTTCAACCAATTCACTCCTATGGTTATTTGTATTTATGATAGATTAATTGTTATTGGCTACCAACTATAGTGGTTAGGTTCATGTTCATTACTCCTAACCCTTAGACAATTAACTAATTTAAGCGGTGATCAAGTGTTTAAACTAATTAATTCCCTAGATTAATAATTTGAATTAAATAAGATTTGTAGTGGTTAATCAATTTAGTGATTCAATTAACCTCTTGTTTGATGGTTTCTCAAACAACCTCACACATTAATCTAATTATTGTCTTATTAATCTTAGTTTCATAATCATTATTCCTAAGCATATGAGTTAGTGTTCACATAGACATATGAGGTTAACAACTAAGAGATGTTCATGCAGCTTAATTGTCTTCCAATTAACAGAAAATAATCGTGATTAATGCATAAGGTTCTTTAACAAACTTAATTTAATAGATCACCAATAAATAATTAACCAAAAACTAAGAATTAAACCATAGGAGTTCCTTGGTATTCCCCAAACAGAAACAAAAACGTAATTAGCTCATAGTTGCAGTAAAATCACACACAAAAACAAGTTTAACTAGATTAGACATACTAAAATCCTAAGGCTAAGTGGAATGATTAACCTAGTTGCTTCAATTCTTCAAGAGGTTGAAGATTAGAATTCCTCAACGTCTTCTAGGGTTCTCAATCGCAGAAGGATCTTCAAAAATCGCCAGAAAAGTAGTCCCATCGGATAAAGGCTTGGTTTTTATAGATATCTCAAAACAGGGTGTACTCGACAAGTAGCAGACCCAACTCGCCGAGTAGACTCGTTGTTATCCGTCTTAAATCATGAGTCGTGGCTATCTTCTGGAATATTCAGCTGGACTCGCCGAGTAGACTCGTGTACTCGCCGAGTATATGAGTTTTTGTTCCTCAATCTTTATTCTTTGGTCTTGTATTGCTTTCCCTTGTCCCCTTTCACTCCCAAGCATGTCTTTTGGACTGAAAACAAAATTTAAACAATATTAAGCACCTTTTGTCCATATTATTCACATAATTAGTTAAAAATGACTAAAAATGTATACTAAATAATTAACTAATTATGCACATATCAATTGTCTTTCAATGCAAGAATGGAGAGCATCGTAGACTTGATGAAGTTTATTATATCCCAGACTTATGCAGCAACATAATAAGTATAAGTCCGGGACAACTAGCAGAAGGTGGAGATGAGATCAGAATAAAAGACCCATTTTTATGGGTACATGATGCTACAGGAAGGCTGTTAATGAAGGTTCAGAGGTCTCCAAATCGGCTCTACAATATCAAATTAGAAGAAGTGAATTTAGTGTGTTTAGTTGCTGAAATTAGTGAACCATCATGGCTTTGGCACTCTAGGGTGAGCCATGCAAACTCTCACTCTCTAAAACTGATGTCTGATAAGAATTTAACTGAAGGAATGCCAAAGATATTCATTCCAAATCAGCCATGTGAAGGTTTCTTGGTAGGAAAGCAATCACGAAATTCTTACCCTTCACAAGCAAACTATAGGGCAAAGAAAATATTGGAGCTTATACATGGTGACTTGTATGGACCGGTCTAACCTCCTACACCCGCTGGAAACAGGTACTTCATGTTGCCTGTTGATGATTACAGTAGATTGATGTGGGTGTATCTCATGAAAACGAAAGAAGAAGCTTTTTAAGTCATCAAGAACTTAAGGTCAAAAGTAGAAACTGAAACAGGTGAGAATGTGAAGGTCTTGAGAGCGGACTGAGGGGTGAACTTCTTTCAAGACAATTCACCTCGTATTGCAGTGAGATAGGTTTGACATGCCATTATACCTCACCATACTCCCCACAGCAGAATAGAGTTGTGGAGATGCGGAACAGAACGGTTGTGGAGATGGTAAGAAGCAGCCTGAAATCGATGAATGTCCCTAATGTATTATAGGGTGAAGCCGTGAATCATGCTATGTATTTACTGAACCGGATCAACACCAATGCTTTGAAAGAAACTACACCATAAGAGATGTGGACTAAGAGGAAACCACAGGTAGGACATATCAAAGTTTTTGGGTGTGTTGCACATATGCTAGTAGCAAAGAATCATCTAAAGAAATTAGAGGATAGAAGCAAACGAGTTATGTATCTTGGAATTGAAAAAGGATCGAAGGCGTATAGACTCTTAGACCCTGATACAGGGTCAATGTTTGCGAGCAGGGATGTCGTGTTTGAAGAAAATTGAAAGTTGAGTTGGGAAACGAGGAAGAAGATAAAGTCGACACCATGGATAAGCTTTACTGTGGAGGGATTCGATTTTGACCAAGTCAATGATAGTGAAGTCAGACCTATCCCTCATACTCTAATTGGTCAAGAAATACTGCAAGTTGATGTGGACTGAAGGTGAGTCTCAGCCCATTAACTCACACTTGGACTCACAAATGAGCCCACCTAGTATGTACTCAAACTGATCGTCGACACCTAATTCCCCAATTACGCCAATTACGCAAATTTCACCAGTGTCGTAAGTCGACTCTGCTAGTATCGCTTCGAGTTTAACAGGTGGGGTTGCTCCAAAGCGCTATTGACTACTCACAGACTTATACGACGAAACTGAAGAAATTGAACTCCCGACAGAATTGATGATGATCCGAAGTGATAAAGAACGAGCCGCATATGCAGAAGCAAAGAAAAGTAAAGATTGGGTCAACGCTATGAATGTTGAATTGGCGTCAATTGAAAAAAATAATACTTGGAGTTTAGTTGACCTTCCAAAGAACTGAAAGCCAATAGGTCTGAAATGGGTATTTAATGTGAAACGAGATCCAACAAGGAAGATCGTGAAGCACAAGGCCAGAATCGTAGCAAAAGGCTACGTTTAAAAACAGGGAATTGACTACGACTACGAGGAAGTCTATGCACCTGTTGCAAGAATTGAAACGGTACGCACTATATTAATTCTTGCAAGTATCATCTAGACATAAAGTCAGCATTCCTGAATGGGAATTTAGAAGAAGAAGTTTATGTAACCCAACCTTAGGTTTCGAAAAGAAGGGGATAGAAGAGATGGTGTACAAGCTAACAAAAGCTCTCTATGGGCTGAAACAAGCACCCAGAGCTTGGAATGCTTGTTTGGATAAGTATCTGAAAAGTTTGAGATGTGTTAGATGCCTGCATAACACTCTGTTTATACAAAAAAAAGAGAAGGTCACACTTTTATCAT